>NC_071574.1:15258681-15568043 GCF_024509145.1 Vidua macroura
GGGAGCTCTGTTTGAAACTTTTTTCAAGCTTAGGGGATGACTACAATTAAATTCCTGTCACTGGAGTTGTTAACTTGATGACAAACCTTTTCTGTCATTCTTCATTACACTCTCACCTTCAATATCCTAAGCATAAGCTTCTAGAGAAATTAATGGTTTAGGGTATCCCTACGTTGCCTGCCATTTCCAATGGTTGATTCCCAGACATCTCCCATGCTCTTCAAATTAAGCACCAATAAAGCATCTCAGCACTCTGGAGTCAGTTCAGGCCTCGATCCAAATCCCTTCAAAATCTATTGGACTCTTTGAAGTGATGATGGCAGCCATTGTTTTTAAGACATTTGAGTTCCCAGCCAGCACTCACTAGAAGTCCTGGCTCCATGCATCACATGTGTGAAACTGCCTGTGTCTAGGACATGCAGTAAGGAGAATGGATTAAAGATGTGACAGAAATAATGATGAAGTGATTTGTGTAAAAAAAAAGTAAAAAGCATATTTTTTAACTTTATCCAACATTTTTTTTTTCTTTTTAACAACTGTACTTAGCAGATGGAAGTAATTTTTCTGAAAAGCAGAAGGGAAAGAGGCCCCTGAAAATTATGAGGGGGTAAACACATGCTTTTTGGCTGCCACATGCCCAAGACACAACACCAAATTCCAAGGAAGAAAGCTGCAGTTAGTGTGATGCTATATCCTGTGTTAGGAGCCAACAAAGGTGAATAGGTTTGGTTGTTACAAGGAGTGAGGTGGGGTACCTTTGGTCTTCCACTCAAATACAAAATAGACCTGCACTGAATAGCCTTTATTCTTTTTTCAGTTTCTTTACAGGAACTTTGTGTACCATCTTCAAAAAAATAAATTAGTTCATATTATGATGTTTGGATTACTCCTACAGAGGATAACTGAAAACACAATTACATTACCTCTCAGACACCAGTCTTTTTTCCAGGATGGTTACATGTAAGAAAGGCAAATCGTACGCATTGTAAGCAATGGGATGAAGAGACTGGAACAAACTGTATGCGATTATCATAGGAGACTGGATGGAACTGGCCAGAATCCAGATGTGGTACAAATGAGTTGCATTTGCTTACCTCCTGTCTGACTCCAATCTATTGATTTTAGCATATGAAAAGCAGTGGTACTGGGAGGAATTCAGCTGTAATTCCTGCTCTGTAATTCAGCTCTGAGAGCTGAACTCATTCTTTTCAACCTTCAAAATAGCAGAATGTTTAAGAAATTCAAAGCAGAACATTACAAAGCACAGACAGGGCCTAGAGGTCTGATCCCAACTACTTTTAAAAGAAAACACAAATATTACTAAGATCTTTGCTATGAAACTTGAGTCGAATCAGGATTAAGGTTCTAGGCCACAAGAGAAAAATCACATGTAAAAAAGTAACACTGCACTGTTCCAAAGGAGTATAAGAAAAATGTACTGGAGTGTGCTTCTGGTGTTAAAAGACAGGCCAACCAAAACTTGTTGGATAAAACTCCTCACAAATTTGCAGGAATATAAAGCTGCATTCAGAATGAGCACAGATCAGAGGAGGGTTACACACAGCAAACAAGTGATGCTCCTGGTGAAATGCACTTTAACTGGAATGGGTTTTATGATTTTCACATCCATTTATTCAAACTAGGAATGACACCAACTTCTCAGGCCATGAAGTGTAATCTCACAACATTACTTTTTGTTACTTTTCAAGGGAAATTATTTGTCAGAAATGTTTCTAGACACAGCACCTGCTGCTAGCCCCTTCCCAGGAAGCAGCTGCCAGTAGGGTGAAGATACAGCCCTAACAGCTCATTTTTATCTCCCTTTGCTGCACGATTGCCCTTGTTGATCTTCAACTCCCAGCTGCTACAGAAAGGAGAGATTTTGGACTCCAGGGACTGCAGCCACAGCCCATGGAAAGCAGAAGTGAGCAAAAGTCAATTTTGGTACACCCAACTCCTTCCCCACGACAGACAGACCTCATTTTTTCAGATGAGACACCATCCCTGTCACGCCACTAAACAAAAGATAATTTTTTTAAAGTACATGACACAATGGAGGAAAGAGGTTAGTGCTGAGGGTAAATTCCAAATGGTTGGCATGTTTTCCTAGACTGTCTCTTAGGTAACTCCCAAAATTCAGCCTCCCAGCAGCCTGCTGGGAGCAGAGGGGAGTGGGCAGGGAGCTCATTGACAATACCAGGCACATGTGCACATACACATACAACCACCACACACGAGGCAATGAGAATTAGCTAGTCCACTCCAAATGTCAGCCAATTTATGTAATATCCTTTTACTCAGCATTTCTTATTCCCTGGAGGGGAAAAGAATCTCAACAATTTTGTCAGCAGTCTCTGGAGAATTCAAAATGGGGGAAGTCAGCTGGATTTATAGTGTCTCTCCAGTCAGTGCTGTTGTTGTCTGCTTGACAGTCTGTACATCAATTAAATAACCAGTGAGCAAGCAGGTATTCACTTCATACAAACACCAGTGGACTTGGTTTTAATGAGTTCTACTTGTTATTAACAGCAGCTGTCATTTCAAGTTGACTTAGCATAACAGCTCTGGGCTGCTGCTCATCTTTATCCCACGAGGAACAGGAGGCTTGTTCCAGAAAGCACTTTGTCCATGGAATAGTTTCTCAGATGGTAGAAAGCCAGGAAGCACAGATCAGATGACAGTAGTGCTGAGACTTCCTGATTTAACACACCTAGGACATGAGGGAAGAGCTGAGAAGTATGGAGATTAATAGACTGGATAAAAATAATGGCAATTATTTCCCCAGACAACCTCTCTGTTAAAGAAATACACTGGTGGTAATTGAATCAGAAACAGGAGCTTTTGTGACGAAAGTAAAGCTTACAATGCACATCAAACAGAATTCTGAAATTAAATCATCTCCCTTCAGAGGTATGAAAAAATCTAAACAAAATCTAAGGTTGAAGTTCCAGAACTAAGTAAAGAAATTCACAGTGAAATACATGGTTTCTATTTCTAAAACAGTGTCATAAGGGAAAAACAAAACCTTGGATCAGCAAGGCAAAAAGCTTGAATTTTTACATTTATTGCAGTACTCGTGGTTACCAAGGTCATCTTCATTGGTTTCAAAAGTCCAAAGGAAACTCTGATGGGCCTTCCCTTAAAAGCCATTGGTTTATGCTCCTCTTCAAAGCAGAAGATTCAGTTTTTCCTATTCCAAACATTTTAATAACTGATTATTTATTTAGAATTATATATATGAGGTAGAGGATTTTTCTTTTGGCTTAAATTAGGAGGGTTCCAAAAACTGTGTTGTGTTTGATCTAGTATTTTGTGCCTGACAGGTCAAACCATTTTCTTGCAGCTACTTTCAACTTTCCTGAGAAACAAATTTGTTTATTCAGTCTCAGAATTAATCTGATCTTCATGGAGCAATTTTATTCTGGAGATTTTTGTTTACAGTCATCTTTAGTTCTTAGGAATACTTCTGGTTTCAATGGAGAGGACAGATCTGTTTAACAGACAGATCTAACCTCTAAAACTGAGGGTAACACTTTTCTGTGAAAGGCAGGGCATGCCTAGAAAAAAAGAGTCTTGTTTAAATGACAAAATTGTTCAGCAATAATTTTAAATATTGTGTCATCATCCATTTCATTTATTTACGGAATTCTTTTGGCTTTTCTTTTTCAAGGACTAAAGTTTCTATTTGTTCCTCTTGCAAATACAGCAGTAAATGATAACATAAATTGTCATTACAAATACTTAGATGACTTTGCTGAAAGCACTTTTACCTCAAGCATGCCCCAAGAGACATCAGATCCAGTCTGGCTTAAGCCAGAAAAATGTTCCTTTAGATAAAAGCAAGAAATGAGAACACATTGGAGACTGTGTCCTAGTTAAGTGTAAAATGATCATGTCTCAACATAAAATGGCCCTTTATTTCAATGAATCCAGTTGATATGAGCTGAATAAGCCATCTCCTGGAACAAGAGGCACATTTCTATATGCCATGAATACAGAATGTCATTACCTGCCATTATGTCTGAGCTCTAAAAAACACAGCAAGCTCCACACTTGCTCTAAATCCTCCTGAACTCAGTCTCTTGACTGAAACATGGATTTGAGCAATGCCCCATGAGGTGCCCCCTCCAAAAAACCCCACCTGTGGAGGGCATGCAGACCCCACAGACCTTGCAGTTTGCAGGAGGATAGGTGGTAATTTCTAGAACTGAGTTTAATATGATCCTCTACCACAAAGAAACAAGCAGAACTCATTTTTATTTTCAATGTGGAATTTGTTTTAGAGATGTTTAATTTGTAATTATATCATGCTGGCTGAATGCTTAATTGTGTTGTGGCACTCTTCCCAGAGATCCTCATGGATGCAGCTTTTAACAATTTCTTCCTGTTTCACAGATGGTCTGTATTTGCCTTTTGCTTTATTTATTATTTTTTTAAGAACACTAATTACAAGATTTAAAAATGAAAACAAAGAGCAATAATGACAATGGAACAGTTTTAGGCTTCAAGTCTCCAAAATTTCTTGTGGAACTGAGGTGCTTCTGAATACTGCAAAGGCTGCAATATAACACCGATCTCCAATTATGGTTTGAAATTTCAGCAATATGTAATTAATGCCTTTATAATTATGTCTGAGCAGGTCACACAGTTCTCACAGGTATCCCTGCTATCAACTGTAGCCAACCTCTGCTAATCAACTCCCTTAACAAAACCAAAACAAACAACAGCAACAGAAAATGGATTCATGATATTCTCCAGCCTGGCTTTTCCACACTCCAGATAACAGCAGGAAGGTGGTCCCAGTCACAGCTGATGCTGTCTTCCAGGCAAGCCTCCAGGGTGGCTCTCCCTTCCATGCACTTCATTCCCAGTGACATTTCTTTGATGGGACTGCAAAGTCCTGATTGATTGCAGCAAATCACAAGCAGCCCTAGTTCTCCTCAGAAGAAACACTGGGCTCTTGATTCCAAATATTCCGTTTTTGAGGATGTTGTGGAGCTTGGCTTTAAGCCCCTCACTTTCCGGCCAATTTCAAATGTGATTCAAATCTCAGTTAATTTTCTCATCTGTTGCAGTCATTCTCACAGGATTTTGTTAGAAGCAGAATACAGAGGGGATTGTAAGAAAATTAATTGGGGAAATTTCTAGACCAGGCACTTCTAGAAGGATTTAAGAGGCCAAATCAGATGATGAGGCCATCATCTTAATATTAAACCCTTCCTTCCACACACATTTTTACCCCCATGAAGAATTCTCTCTTGCCTAGACTTTAAATACAAAAAGCTACTCATGCAGGGACAACCTCCACTGCAGAGGATGTGCTGTTTGACTGCTTTGTCATTGATGAACAGGAAATTAGCTAATAAAAGATGGTGACACAGCAAAACAATCCAAGAATAAATCCTAGACCACTTATAGCTCCTTCCCAGTAAGTTAAATTTCAGTGGAATTTTCACTGCTGTTCTCATCTGACAACAAAGAGAAAGTCAGGCTGTAATCAGCAGTGCTTTTAAGGTAAATAAAAATAAGTAAATAAATGCCACAAGGAATCCTTCTCAGGCTGCTGGCAACAGCACAGCTACAAAATTAGCCTCTGCTGGTGACAGATGGGTGTCACCCAGGTGGAACAGATGACACATTAAACAACAGACAGTCTCTCACTCCATCATATTTGACCCCAAAATGACAAAGCTCATATTTAAGGAACAAATTGCCCTGATATGTTAGGCATATTATTCTATGTCATTCCATGTGCATTTAGAGACCCAGGTACAGAACAGATTGTGTGATGTAAGGGCTTTATCTTCATTGATTTAACCTACAGGCATTACAGAAAGGTAAGTCTGTAGCTGAGCTTCCTACACAAAATAAAACCTTTTTGCCCTGTCTGCAGAGCAGGTATTTTGTTGCAAAAATACCAAGAGGAGGGAAGATCATAGTTAATTCAATTCCAAACCAAATCTGTACACTGCACATTATTTCTTCATGTTAAGATTTGCTGTGCAGCACAGACAGGCCCCAGAGGAGAAGGGACATTTTAAACAGAGCTGGACCAGGTCAGGTAGAACTGAATTTGAGCCTTGTGGAATTCCAGAGCTGTCGAGCCAGGTAACCCTCAATAGCTAGACATGATTGGTGGTTTTTAAGCTTGAATATTTCAAAGAGAATGTTTTCCATCAATATCACAAGAGGGTAACAACCAAGACCAAAATAATGTCTCACAGCTTTTATTTTGTGTATGAATCAACTGGTCTAGAGGAAATACTACCTTCTTTGACTGGGAGTGTGGAAGAGTTCAAGGATACAGTATGTATTTTTAAAGGAAAACCTAATACACATGTTTGGAAAGGAAAAGGACAAGTCTTAAGCTGCTGCCAGTACTTGCAGACATCCCTAGACTTTTTGAATAGAGGTATTCTTCTGGGGGCTTTCACCTTGTCTGAAGGTTTTGTACCTGTTCCAGGTCTTGCACTGTTTATTACATTTTAGAGACTCAAGTTATTCTTTCCTACTGCACTGCAAACTAGAACATTACTCTTGCTAATTTTGGGGACTCAAGAGCAAACAGAGCAGGGGAAGAGGCAGACAGATGAAAGCACAATTCTAAAAAAGCATTTTAAGTCTACACTTAAAAAAATAAACCACAACCAAAAGAACCCAAACTAAACTAAAGAGGAGAAGGAAGGATTTTCCTCAAACCTGCACCAATGAAGTCTGTTCATTTTTTGCTTGCAATATTAAAACTATTGCTACAAATCTGCCTGACCCAGCACTGCATCAGCAATACAGGAAATGTGACAAGGGGCAACTTCCAACACTTTTGTCAGACCAAGACAAACAGACAGAAACTCAGCCCTGGAGATTAATATTACAGCCATAAATAAAGAGATGGCTTGCAAAGGAAACCACGGCAGATTATGGGGAATTATTTCAAAGAGATGTTAAAAAGAATTAGTGAAACTCCAACCCCTCACACATATACTGTGGTCTCACCTCATTTCCCAGGCATTTGAAAAGACAACATTCCTTCCATCCTGCCAGCTCGGATGTAGAGGAACTGTTCTGCTCCTCTGAGTTTGCACTGCGTGCTGTAGGACTACTCGCAGCTCTGCTTGGCACATTATAACTGCTGTGGTTTAATCTTCACCCTACATTCCAAAAAAAGAGTGTTCACTGGTGTTCATTGTCAAAGTTTACTATTACTCTCCAAGAGCTACTCTGATATTATCCCTATGGAGTTCAGACTTGTGAGAATTGTGTATGGCTAAGTGAGAAGGCTTTTAGAGAAATTCCATCAGGTTCATCAGCTTTGCAAATCAAGGAAATTTCTTTTGAGGTAAAGAAACCGTATTTTAGATAACATCAAACATTCATTCATTCCTACAACAATTCTGACTCCTGATCATTATCCAAGGCCTCCTTTTGTTACGTACCATATGAACAGAGTAAAGAGTTTCTTCTCTACAGAGTTTGCTGTTTTAAGATAAGAAACAGATTGACAGACCTGGATATGCCTGTTTCCAAAGCTGACTGTTTTTCCTAAGTGACATTCTCTGCAGGAGGCATCCCTTAACCTAGGGATGGGCTGGGCTTCTAAACCTCATGAAATTCTTCTGTGGATAGCATGGCTCAACCTATTGCATCTCTGAAGGAAATGTTCTCCATGTCATCCTTAATCAATGGTTATTGCTACCAGAGCTTATCAGAGGTTCATCTGAGAGAGAGTGGCTTTCAATGAAGGTTGCACTCCTCATCATTTGCAGTCTTTGGTTTTGCATTTCTTGCTACTAAGAAATATCCAAAAGCCACCCTTTGCCAGTATTTTGAAGAAGGACAATCATGGTTTTGAAAATTCAGTTTCTCAGGGACCAATCCCCAAAACCATGGAAACTTCAGCGATGTTTTTAATGAGAAAGGGATTGGTCCCTGTATTAATTCAGGACACAAGTGTGATTCCCCCTTCCCCTCCAGTCTCCTGAGAATAACATGTCTGGGAAATTACATCTTTACACACACACACATCAGCAAAAGCATCTGGGAATTCCCATTCAAGGTGAGCAAACACAGTTAATTCAAACACAGTTAATTCAAGCAGGACCTCTTGGCACAGACAAAACTATTTTAAATTAGCTCCTGTATTTTTGGAAGGCCTTTCTTCAGCACTTTAATAATAATAAGCCTGTTTAATAATGAGACATGAACAAACAAGAGACACTGGATTTCCTCCAGCTTCTCCTGGCCTTGAAACTTCTCTCTTCTTCCACAGTTTCACTGGCCTTATGAATGGCTGTGAGAGGAATCTGGGAAGCTGGAGGTCTCCTCAAGCTCTGCTGGGAAACAGTCCCGAGTATCCTGCACTGGAGCTGAGATGTGAGAGCAGTTCCCAAATTAGCCACAGTAACTCCGTATATAGCAATTACTGCTCTGACATTTGGCAATTCTCAGTGCTTTTCTACAGCACTGCTCTTGTGTTTGAGATGTCAATTACATGCCTGAATAATTGCACAGCCAGGGTCACAATAAATTACCATTTTTCACGTTAACTGCCTGGTACTTCAGATAAACAAAGAGAGATTTGGGCTTCATCTCCAGTAAAGCTCTCTTACTGCCAATGACATCCAAGTTTCCTGGCTTCTGGCAGCCATCAGCAACACTGTCCCAGCTGAACAGCTCCAGAAAGCACCAGAATTTGGGTGGGATGGTTGGATGGTTATTTAAACAGTGCTCACATAAACCAAGAGATGAAGGACAGTAAGAGGTACTAAGTAATGACAGCCCCGTACCTTGAGCAAGGAATACTCAGAGAGCTGGAATAATGTTATATGAGCAGGGTTATATGAGCCAGTTAATTAACCTGATCTAATCAACATATCTCTATTGCTGCAGGTGTACCAGTTAATTTTCATCAGTGTAGGGAATCAAAGACAATATACTGATATGGAATTACACATGTGGAATTGTAGTCACTTCCCCTAAAACTGGTACAAGCATATCTTGGAGCTGTGACTCACAGGCAGATCTGCAAATGCAGGGAGCAGCAGATGGAATACAGGAATTAATACCCCAAACAAGACACAATTCCTTTCAGTTTACTGGAGGGATCCTTTCTTTACAAGGGTCTTTTGAAAAAAAAAAAAATTACTGATAATAGGTAGCTATTCTAAAAAAGGAGGTATTTTGATGGTTTTCTTTGACATAAACAGGAGGTGAATCAGTTCAGAGTTGTATGACTACACTATAAACTATTGTTGCTGATTGAGAAACAGTTCTGCTCCAGAATGTGTGAATATATGTACATATATAAATAAAATTTATTTTATACAGCTCCTGTGGGGTTATTCTGGCTCTCCAGTCATAACAAATAAAAAGTTTTTGTTGTTTGGTTTTGTTTTAAGTGTAGCCAGTGAAAGCAATGATGCAAATTACACCTTGAAAATAAATAAGTTCACCGTGTTATTTTTAGTCATCTCTCCAAATCTGCAATGCTGGTTAAATATTTGGTCTCACAACACAGCAGACAAAAGTGGTGAATAGCACTAAACCCCATTCTACTGATTTCAGCTGGAATAAAGCACAGTCAAGGTAAATCTTCCCATTACTTCTAAATCAAAACTGCATGTTATCTTTGCTACTTCTGCAAAAACAAAAAAAAATAATTCTATTGTTTGGAGTAGCACTTGGTCCCCAGGGAAAGAATTCCTTTTGAACTAAAGAGTTTTTTGTTTTGAATCTCTGCTAGGCAGGGAAACGAAATAAAGCCCTTAGTTTCTCCCCCTTCTCATGAGCTCTTTCACCATCTGTGCATGATCATGGCCCAGCCTTTCTTTCCAGTCTCTGAGAAAGACTCCTCCCAAACACCTCTCACCGTGGGAACACATGGTTGCTGGGAACTCCAGCTTTGATTAAATGTGACATGAAGCCACTCCCCAGGGGTCATCCAGGGCCTGATGTGGAAGGAGAAATTGGGGAACTACTCTCTTCTTCCATTCTGCATCTCTGCCCCAAACTGCCCTTGTCCTTACAGAGTTTTCAGGGACATAGTGCAACAAACTGAACCCCAATACTCACAGCAAACCAGCATCCAAATCAGCAGAAGCAGAACTGTGGGTGCTTTTCAAAACTCTACAGAAATGGTTATTATGAGCAGAATAAACAGGTAGGAACCCAAAACAGACAGAGGGGTGTGGTTTTTTTTTTTTCCTCCCACTATTCAGTATCAATCCTAGTCTCTGGTTTGTGCATGCACCTGAGCTGTTCTCCCTCTTCTGTCACCTGGGCTGGAATCATCCCTGTGGACATTAGTTCTTGGAGCAACATTATCTGTAAAGAAAAAGCCCTTTAAGACTGCAGATCTATTCATGCTTACTTAGAAATGAAAGGTCTTGGTCCTGCAGCTTTGCAGTAAATGGTTAATGAATACAACAATGCTGGTGGCAGGTGGCAGAATTAAGTTTGTAATTTTTAGATTTTTCCAAATTATGTCATAGAAACTATAGTCTGACTGTGCTATTGTGGAATTATCTTGAAAGGACTGCTGATCTACAGAGAGAGAGGGATAAAACTGGGTAAAACAAATGGTCAGGCTTGTAATGGGTCTCTGTTACTCCCAGAAGTGCCTGTTCACAGCAGTCCTGGCAATTCAGCTGGTTCCAGAACAGCAAGTCCATTCTTGAAGCAGCAGCTCAGCCCCATTTGAGTTTGGCACTTTCATGTAACAGGGAGTTTACATAGGATTTTTATAGAGATTACACACAAAAAGATACAAAAAACCCCCAAACAGTTATAAGACATTTCATTCACTTGATACCTGGTGATGTTGGTTCAGCTCCTGTAGATGTCCTGCCTGAGTTGGTTACAGGAAGCCAACCTGCTTTGCATGGAAGAAGGTCAGTTCTTCCCATTCTTCAGAATGATTTTTTGCTGGCAGTGTGACTGATGTGATGACTCAGGCCTGCCAGTCGCTTCATCCTTGTGAGCAGAGCTGAAAATCTCATCACTCCATAACTTTTCTCCTCGATTCAACTGCCCTCTCCAACTCTCTCCTCTAAAGAAAAGGGAAAATGTTCTCCCAGACTCTCCATGAGACCTGGTCTAGGGTATCTAAAGAAGTTCAGTGCAAACAAACAGTCTTTGTTTGTCAATGAGTCAAATGAGTTTTCTCCTCATCCTCCAAGAGTCACTCCTTTGCCTACCTGGGGAGCACTGTAGGCTCACAGAGTCTCCTACATTTCCCAGCTCACATTTTTAGCACACCTGGTGGCAGACAAACTCTCAGGTGCCTCCTGACAGCCACAGATCACTGGTCCATGTCCCTCACAGGGACAGAGTTTGCAGGTGGCTGTGCCCTCCAGGCTGGCTCAGCTTGGGACAACGGTCTGGTTGCTATGATTAAGGAGAACTCTACTACATTTCAGGAAATCCTCAAGGTGCAGAGGCATAAAAATTTGTTTTATAAAGAGAAATATGAAATACAATGCCATCCACCCCAAACAGAAGGTGGAGTGAGCTGGGAATGATGATACTGGGGTGCAAGGGAGAAACAAGGCACCTAACTGGGACTTGGTTCCAGCGGGGAGCAAGATGTGCCAACTCCTGAAATCTCAGCCATTTCCCAATTTCCCAAGCACATCACATGTAAAAGCTTAGCTCTGCCATCACACCATGCTCTACACAAACAGCCTTTGTGTCCAGAGGAGGAGCCTCTGCCTGGCAGGAGCTGAAATTGCCTGTGGCAGATGTTGAAATCGTTTCTGTGCCGAGCGCCATGGCACACAGGCACAGGATCTCCACTCCATGGTGCAGAGAGCTTTAGGAGATCTGAGGCTGAGGGAGCCACACCGGTATGTTGTATTCCAAATTGCAGAAGATGCCTTGAGGAGAGCTTGAATGCTAATCTTCTGTGCATATGAAAGACAGAATTTTAAGTAACCCAGGATACAGGATGTACCTAATTTATAAATTCTTCCATTTCGTTGGCCTGTAGAAAATCAGGTGTTAATTAATCAAAATGTAACATCTGACAGCTTTTTTGAAAACCTCTTCTCCTGGTTTGGCATCACAACATTTAAATATATCAATATGTGCTTTTCAAAAGCCTGATTGGAAAAATTACATCATTTTGGACTTTCTCAACATTTGGTGCGTCAGCTCCCAGTGTCTAAGAGTCCCATAAATAGATGTTGGACCACCTCAATACAATTCCTGTCTGCAGATTTTCCATAACACACTTCACTCTATTATTCAAATAAAGTCCAAGTGGATCTTTCCCTGGGAACAGGGGTTATGCAATGCTCAGCACAGGAGGCTCAAGAAAAACAGTGTAAAGTCAAACATGAGCTGCAAACACTTGCAGAGCAGCAGAGTCTGTTTATATTTATTTCTATATTGTGTTTCCATTTCATTCTCACTTAATAGCCCCCAGCTGCTTTTGTCTTTTTTGATCTACCAGACTCTTTCTCACAACTTGGTACATCAAGAGTGCAGCCCAGCAGCTAAACATTAAATTGCTAGCCTTTTAATAATGAAAATAATAATGGCAGATGATCAAAACTGTAATCTAGTGAGATCCTTATGCTGCTAGGAACTACTGTTCCAAATTAAAATGATAAGCTCCTATAGTATTTTGCCAAAATCCACCAAATTCTGGAATCTGACAGAAAACTACAATATTTAGTTTCAGGTCAGAGATGTAAAATGACTTTAATACAGAGATACTCCCAATAAGTATCTAAACCTTATTTGTGGATGAATTTCATTATCTGTGCTACCAGCCATGAGCATTTTAATGAGAAAGTTCTTGAATGCAAGGATTCTCTTAAGCATCACCATTTCCATTTGTTTTCCATTCTATTTTCACCAGACTGGTGAGACATTTCACTTTCAGTGTGACTCAGAATGCCAAGTTCAGAAAAAAATATCTCCATAGTTACACACCTCTCTCTTGCAATGAAGTGCCAACTCTCCAGTGCCCAGCTTTCAAACTGTCAGTGCTGTAACACAGCAAAAATGAGGCACGGGCCTCAGTCACCAGGAGAGGTTCGTTCCCAGTTGTTAGCCAGCACCTAAAACTTACAGCAACATTTTTCTCTCTGCAAGGATAGCTGAAAGACACCATGGAAATTATCTAAAAATCCAGTTGTCAATGTAAAAGAAAATTTTGTGTAGATATGCATCCAGTCTGTAATACCAAAAGGAAGGATTCTGCCCGAATTGGTCAAAACCAGAGAAATTCCAGAGGGATATTGGGAAATCAGAGATGTGTGGACCATACAAATATGCAGAAATAGAATCTATTAATACAATCTCTCAGTATAAATGTAACACTCACATTATTTCAAGTTTAACTCTTATGTTTGCAATGTACAGAAATTAAGAACAAGGTATTAATTCAGAAATAATTACAGTATATTCTTTAATTTAACACAAGTACAGCAATGCAAAGGTCTCCACCTTTCTCCAGAAAACATTAGGGGACATCCATACAGGCAATACCATTAGCTAGAAATACATGGTCTGGGTTAGAAATAAGCCCACAAGTGGTTTTTGTTTGTTATTTAATTCTCATTTCAAGAAATAAGAAATTACCTTGTGACTGTCTCTCATTCTGACTTCTGCTGTTACATTCTAAAGTCACAATCACATCTCACTGTTTGCTTTATAAAGACGATGTAGGTTGCACCTGGGCTTCTCCCATGGACTTACAAATCCTCAAAATCCTACAAAAACATAAATTCGCTTGACAGAGGTGAGTTCAGGATCTGATTCCTTCTGGGACCTGTGATAATTTCGGCATCAGTTTGAAGCACCAGCAGCACCAGGTCCAGAGCTCTCCTCCACGCCTCTGTCTTGGCTGCAATGTTATCACAAACATTTAAATCTGTGACTTGGTCAGGGAAGGGTTCAGAGCCACCCCTGAGCACTCCACCTCTCCTGAACTCTTCCAAAATGTAAGCTGAGGGAGAGCCACAGGCCGCTGCTTTCTGGAGATGATGATCCACGGAGGCACCTGCTTCCAGCTCCGAGCTGGCCTTTGCCGTGTTACACAGGAGCACGGAGAGGTACCGCTTCCAGCCGCTTGCCAGTGCCTGGAGCACAATGGATTTATACTCTGCCAGCCAGGGACTGGGAAGCTCTTTGTCATTTCCCGGTCGCTCAGGCTGCTCTACGAGCACCTGGATGTGACTGAGGCACAAGAGCTCCACTGCACCGCCCCCAGGGAAAACCTTCCCGTCCTTTAAAGCATGATGGAGTCGATACAGCAAAGTCCAGAACTGGTCCTCGAGGAGCTGCGCCTTGGAAGGCAGGGCAGTGGTAAGCACGGCCGTGAGCAGGGGGATGCCTCCCGCGCTGATCCGCGCCGGCAGCAGCTCACCCAGATCCACCGCGCGCCCATCCCCTGTCTTCCACAGCTCTGCCCAGGCCCCATTCCCGATACAGGAAGCGTTCAGCTGGCTCAGGTACGTCACTGCCTGGGCACCAGTGGCTGACCCGAAGGCACACAGCACATCCCGAGCCACACAGCCGATTACCAATATCCTGCTGGCAATGCACCTTTCCATGAAGTTTTTGCACACGTTTCCTTTGACTAAAACCAGGTTTACTTCAAAGCTCATCAGTATATCCGACATTCTGCTCAGCCACACATCTCCTGCCCTGCCTCCCTGTGGATTGGGATGCTCCAATATGGTCCTTACATTAGGTGGTCTGTTAAAGCCTAAGTGTCGGTACCCCTCCGTGAGGTCACCATCCACCAGCAGAATCCGGAGGGGTTTGTCTGCAAAGTGTTTGATGACCGTGGCTTGTTCTGGTGACACTAATGTGACAAAGCCTGGGGAGACACAGGAATAGCTCTCGGGCAGGCCCAGCACACAGCACGTCACTATCTCCGCGATATTAACCTGGGAAGAGCCACTGCACTCTGCTCTCCCTTGCTGATAAGCAGCAATGCTTTGTAGAAGTTTCACGCTGGTCTGGTTTCCATGGCTCAGAGCCACTGCCAGGTTTCCTAAACTACAACATCCGCACAAATCTGCTGCTGGTCCTGAAAGGTGTCCCTGGAAATTACCTTGCTGACTTGCAAAAGGGCTTTTTCCTAGAGTGCTGAAGTGCCTGCTGTGGGTTAATTTCCGTGTGATATAGCTGGGTGCAGTAACAGCACTTCCAGACAGCGCCGATGAACTTTTGTCACCCACTGCCTTGACAATAGAAGCCACTGAACCAAAGCCAGCCAAGGGTGAAACCAGGAACTTGTTAAAATTACAATTATCTCCTTGATGGGAACAAGAATTTATTGGAATTACCTCTTCTGTTGCAGAAATATCTGTCTGAAAACACAGCAAATTCCAAGGATTTGTAAGACCATCACGTCCAACTTGACCAGTTTTGCTTTCAAAAGCCTTTGGCCTAACTCTGCTAGAACACAGCTCTTTCTTTACGTTATATATTGGTATTTGAAGACACTGGACTCTCTCACAGCAAGAGTTCAACCCCTCAGACATCACAGACATGATTGCTGGAACAGGAACGTTCTGCTGGAGGCACTCCACCACAGCATTGCTCCAGGCTCCAACCAGGAACAACAGGGTACTCATCCCTGTCTTGAACTCCTTGTTCTGAGCCTGAATGGTTTCATTAAGAAGCTGTCCAACAGCACTTGTCAAATCCAAACTTTCAATCAGCCTAACAGCAGAACAAATCAATGTGCTCTGGTTGGTGATTTCATCCACAATGAATTTATGTGATTTCATTGGCCCCAGGAATGCTCTCCCAGTGGATGCTAAGGCTGAGAGTTGCTGGAGTCCAATGTGTCTCCCGGCATTCACATCCCTGAAAGCCATGGGCAGTGGGCAGCATCTGTGAACAGATGACAAATTACTGCCCCATCCTCACAGCACACCAGAGCACAAATCACCAAAAAAATAATTTAACAGTCTACCCCTGAACACGGTTTTCTTCCATAATCAGTTTTCTTCCTGTGCACTTATTATGAGAAATCAATGGGCAGTTGCTGAAATGGGGCACTAGTAAAATACCATGGAATTGTTTCTGGCTGGCTGATAGTAAAGAGCTGCTAATTCCCACGGTTTCTTACACACTTCCAGCAGCACAGGCTGCGTGGAACTACCACCTCCTCCCACCCTGATGTCTGGAATTTCAGTTATTTGCCTTACGTAGGGCAAAAGTTCATTAGGGCAGAATGGACAAATTACATGCCAAACTCAAGAGCTCTGTGCGGATCCTTCTTGGTAACAACAGTCATACCATGCTGACTTTAACCTACAAGTCTGCAAAAACATATTTTATTCCAAATTCTGTTTAATCCAATTAACATGCATGAATACTTCATTAAGCAAAATAAAAGCAATGTCACTTCTTCATAACTTACAAACTGCCGAGACTTTAAAGTTTTGACCAACTATTCATTCTTAACACACCAAAAAGAAATCTTCTTTCCCTCAAAATCTCTTCCACACCATGGTCCCATGGCAGAAGATGTGCATTAAAATAAAGCTCCCTTTTTGAATAATGAAGTATATACACCAAGAATTGAGAACTCTGGCTGCTGTAACTCTTATGCTCAGGTTCAAATCACAGAATCACAGAATGGTCTGGGTGGGAAGTGACCTTAAAGATCATCCAGTTTCAACTCCCCTGCCATGGGCAGGATCATCTTCCACTATCCCAAGTTGCTCAGAGACTTGGCATTGGCCATTTCCAGGGATGGGGCATCCACAACTTCTCTGGGCAACTTGTTATAGTCTGTCACCCCCTTAGATTTTCTTCCTAATATCCAATCTAAATCGACTGCATGTCAGTTTGAACCCATCCCCCCTTGTGCCATCACTATATGCCCTTGTAAATAGTCCTGTCCCATCTTTCCTGTAAGTTCTCTTCAGGTACTGGAATTTATTCCAGCTCCCTAAAGGCCCCTCCAAATCCAAAAAGCTAAAAAGCTTTTTTTTTTTTTTTTTTTTTTTTTTTTTTTTTTTTTTTTTTTTTTTTTTTTCCCATCCCACACAGCGAAAGTCTATTTAAACATTATGTCGTAGTATTGCTGGGGAGAGGAAGCGCGTCCCGGCCCGCCTGGAGGAAGCCGCCCGGAGCGGACACACCGGAACTGCATTGGCGGCGGCCTGGCCGCTTCCTGCGGCCCGGAGGGTGCCCGGCGGGCCGGTGCGGATATCTCACCGGAGGGGCCGCGCTCCCGGCGCTTCCCTGGACACGGAGTTGCCTGGACACGGCCGCCGCTCCCTCAGGCTCCTCGCGGGCGGGCCCGCCCCCGCGGTCCCTCAGCTGTCCCTCACGGGCACGCCGCGCTGTCATTGGCCAGCGCCGTGAGGGGGGCGGCTTCCCGCTCTCGTTCCGCCCGCTCATTGGCCGGTTGGGCGGCGCGTGTCGGTTGCGCGCGGCGGTGCGGAGCTCCCGTCCCGTCCCGTCCCGTCCGGCCCCAGCCCGGAGCGGCATTTCCAGCCGGATGGTGAGCGCGCCCTCCCCGCCGCGGGCTCCCTTTCCACCGCCGCCTCCCCCGAGCCCCTCCGCCCCCTCCCGCCGACACCGTGCGTTGTGCAAACCCCCTCAGGTTCCACTCCTGTCCAGGCCGTCGTTGCTGCCCGGTTGCCTCACACAGCACATCCCGGAGAGGCCCCCCACTCCAACGGGAAAAAATACGGCCGGAAAAACACCGGGATTCGCAAAATACGTCACCTGCTTTCGGCATGCCTGGTTCTTCTTGGCATAGCTCATAGACCTCCGCATCGTTTGGGCACCCGCGGCGTTGTTGGAATGGCACCGGCCAGGCCCGGAGGTGGAACCTGAAAGAGATTTGCACAATTCAGATGTGAAATAAATGGAACAATAAGTCTCCGTAGCCAGGAAGAGGTCTCGTGTGTCTTCTTCCCAGAGCAGCATATAAAGAGTAAATGTCTGATACGTGTGTTGATAGCAGAGGGAAGTCAGGGGTAAGCCAGACAAATGGCTTTGCAGTCCAATCTGGGAGGGACAAATCACACTGGAAAACTTAATTTATTAACAAATAGAAGAAAATGGAATCTTCTGAGTTAAAAGAGAGATCCCAGCCCTAAACATGTTAACAATTCAGCAGAGGCAAGACGCTGGTCAGCAGTAACTAGGTAACAAATTCCTTGCTTTGTGCTTGTTTTATTTACTTCTATAAAGCCTAGCCACTTGGAGCTGCGGGTGGGAGGGACTGCCTTTCCTTCCACGATTCTGTGCATATTCAAGGCTGCAGGACGAAAATCTGTCTGCTGCTGATTGAAAAACAAAACTATACTTGGGGAAGGCGTTTTCCCTACTTTATGGACTCGGGGGGACACTCTATACTGCACTGGCTTACACCAGAGGCAGGAAAGGTCTCGGAAGTGTCCTCGATAACGATGCACCAGCTTAGCACAAGCAGATTAGCTATCCTTATGGGACAGACTGTGTATTGATCTCACTGCTCCCACTGGATGTTGCTGCCTGGCTCCACATCTACTCAATGAACAGGCAGCCTGGTGCCACACAGCTTAAACTTTTCTCCCACAGGAGTGGCTGATTTTGAGTCTCATTTGCAGCCAAAACCCTAAGCAACCACCCTCTTTAGCTGTGAGGATGCTGTACTCATATTTTTCACATAAACCTGCAGGAAAGGCAACTGGCAGGAGGTGCAGAGGGTCACGGTCACTCCAGTGGAGTGTTCATTTTCACGCTGCCCACCTGTTTTTTTGTCATTGTTCCTTGAATTGATAATCTTTCAGTTTAAAACAGAAAACAGGAAGCCCAAATCCACATTCCCCAGGAACAAAATCTCTTTTTTTCCTTCTACAATAACCTAAGGAAATTTACATAGAGACTCAATGTCTACCACTTGCAGCAAGAATGTCTCTCACCTCTACAGTGTTACTGTAGTCATTTATAATTAAGTATATTTAAAATTCTCCCAGGAATGTGTTGTTTCTTATCTGTTCTCTCTGTTCACTTTCTGAAGGCATCCAACTATAGAAAACCTGGCTTAGGTACAGCCCAGCGGAAGAAAAGTGGCTTGAAACCTGAACTTACAGAAGAGCAAAAGCAGGAGATCAGAGAAGCTTTTGATTTGTTTGACACTGATGGGTCTGGAAGCATTGACATAAAAGAACTGAAGGTTTTCAAATTTTTTTTTCTTTTCCCTCTGAAGTGAAAATATCTTTGATCTCAAAATTGTAGCTGCTTTTTATGTTTGTCCAACCCTTAGCTCAGCTGTTACACCAAGATTCTGGTGGCCTCCTAACAGAATTGGTTTTGGTATTTTGGCACAGGTTGCAATGCGTGCCTTAGGCTTTGAGCCAAAGAAGGAAGAGATTAAGAAGATGATAGCAGACATTGACAAGGAAGGGAGTGGCACCATCAACTTTGAAGACTTTTTAGCTATGATGACACAAAAAATGGTAGGAATTTGTGGCAGAAATTCTTGTGGCAGCATAAGTGTCAGTTATAACCTCTCAGTATCAGAGGTTTTCTGATTAACATCTGCTTTACTCTTGGTTTAGAGCGAAAAGGATTCAAAAGAAGAAATCCTGAAAGCTTTCCGATTATTTGATGATGATGGCACAGGAAAAATTTCGTTCAAAAACCTGAAAAGGGTTGCCAAGGAGCTGGGAGAAAATTTAACAGATGAAGAACTTCAGGTAAATTCTGATTTGCCAGAGCTTTTCTAACAGGCACAGATTATTCCTGTAGCTCCTAGGGATTGGGTGGGAATTTAGTCCTATACCAAAAGGGCTGAGAGGTCAGAAATATGAAAAGCAGTCAAATACATAGTTGTTTTCACATGAAGTGCCTCTGATTTATTGTTGTTTTAATGAGTGGAATATCTTGTGTTGAGAGTCCAGTGCTTGATCAAATGTATGCTGTGTTTTGTAGGAAATGATTGATGAAGCTGATCGAGACGGAGATGGAGAAGTAAGCGAGCAAGAATTTTTGAGAATCATGAAGAAAACTAGCTTATACTAATATTTGTTGCCTTGCTATACAGCTGCTCCAAAAGATAACCTGGAAAAGGTTTAAAAACTGGGCTTGTGCCTCCTGCATGTTTTCTGCCATGTGAACGAAGTCTGAAAGGGCAGATTTTTTTTGTTTATTTCTCTTTTTCAACAAAGATAATTGGGGAAGGAGGGCTGCAGTACCAAAAATTGCCAAAATGAGATACTGCAGAAGTCAAGGAGGATACTGCAAGGCAGGGTCCCTTCCCCTCTACCATAACAACATCCCTGATTGCCATTTTGGATAAGAACCACTGTGTTTTACTAGTTAACTAAAAGGTACTTCACTTTAGATGTGAAGATGCCCACTGCTCCTGGGAAAGGCTACTTTGCCTTCCCTAAGGCTACTGATTGAAGGGACGAGCACAGTATTTTTTATTCCTTTCAAGGTTTTTTAGGTTATCTTTTGGTATTTGTCTCCTGTTGTTTATTTCCATGAAAGATTCTAAAATTAATTGTATATTTGCCTGTATTTCTGTATGAAACACTGTTTTCCTGTGGCAAGTTGTTTTTGGATTTAATGGAAAGCAAATGTAGATTTGGTTCTTCCTTTGGAGCTCTATGCCATCCATAGATGTTCTTGTGTTTATCTGTTCACCTGAAACCAAAATGAAACTTGAATGTAACCTGCTTGGGTGACCAAAGTTTATTGTTTATAACCAGGCAACACCTTGTGCCATTGTTCTTACTCCCCAGACATCACAGAGATGCTGTTACTCCAGGATTTCAGGTACCTAAAAAATTCAGTTCCATGGTGCACTAGAGTAAATTTTGTCTTGTTGACAGTTACACTGTAGAGAGGATTTGCATCTGAAGTGAAAAAGTAGCTCACCATGGACATCTGTGGAGCATTGAATATATTTAAATTCATGCAGTCCAAATCCATTTCGCATATCACAGGTTTTGGGGTGGTTTTTTTTAGGAGTACCTTCATTTTCTTCGGTATTTCTTTCATATACTGTCAATCCAGGATTTATTGGAGAGCCACACTTCCTTCTGAAATCTACAGCAGTGACATACAGCCTGCTGATTATGTTGCTGTGCAGGAGGGTTTATCCTTTATAGACAATCGGCTTCAAAACTTTCAAATCCTGTAAAGCTCCAGAGGCCTGAGAAGTCCCCTGTTAACATGGTGGCTGTAGATGTAATCTGTTGTACTGCAAGTGTTTTAAAATGTCTTACCTTTGTATAAGTGTGAAATAAAACTGTTTTGCAAGTTACGTTTTTGTGCTTATTGTCTTTTTTCCTTAATTATTTTAAAGTCTTAAATGGCTCACCAAGCACATTTTCACTTTCATTTATCTCTTCTTTCTAAGAGAGGAATTCTTAGGTGCAGTAGTCTGTCACGTAATTCCTCTTCCACTCTGCTGATTAAAAGTTTCTAGTACTAACCACATATTTTCAGAAAGAGAAATTTGAAGTTCTAGTTGATTATGGGGAATCCTAGAGCCTATTAGAGTGACTGTACTTTTTTTTTTTATGCTGCCACAGGAAGAGATTGATGACTGTGGTTTACCTATGATGTATGTCACTTCTCTCTTCCTGTTCTAATCCCATTATCTGCCCTGAAGATAGGAAAAAGCCACACAATCATCTCTGCCATGTGTACTACAATGGTGAAATGTTATTTCTGGCTTGCCCATTAGTCTCTGAAGTCTGGAATGTCAAGCAGTGCCTGAATGAGCACAAAACTTGCAAGTGTTAACAAGTGTCTCATGGTTCTTTATTTTGCAGTATAGTGAAGGAAATCATCCCCTCTTCAGCCTGGCAGCTGGCTGTGATCCTTTGCATCCCTCCTCTCCTTATGGTGACACCTAGAGTGGGTCCTTACCTGGCATCTGCAGAGTCCCCTCAGCTGGCTGCAATTCAGACATTCATTGTGTGCACCCAGCTGAGATCCTCCCTCTGCACCATCAGAAAAGCCTGGTTTTCACTCTGAGTGTTCATTCTAGGCAGATACTGCACAGAAAGGAAAGTGGAACTGCAGTTTGTGTCTGGCAAACACCTAAATTTCAAAGCATTGGTAAGGGCAATAAACAGCTGCTTGGGAGATAATATTGCAAATGTCTTCTAATGAATGAAAAGTATCCCGGCTTTTAATGAAATACAAAATAGTTCAAGAGAAAAAAAATTGCTTACAAATTATATTTGAAAATATTACAATTGCATGGCAATTTTAATCTCCCACATGCAGCTTCTAACTTCTGCATCATCTCTCAGGCCCACAGTACAGTCCCACAGTCCTGCCAGTCCCACACTAAGGCAAATCTTCAGCTGGCTTTAGGGAAAAAAGACCCAAGGAACTGCCAAGGAGTGCTGTGCTCTCACTTCATTAGGTGTGAGTTTGTTTTCAGAGCAACGAGCACAGGATCAGTTTCTAACACTGCAGAAGAAAACAGGCTTCTTTTCAGGTACACCTAATCTTGGCATTTAAAAGAGGATGGGGGGAAGCAACACAGGAAACATTTGTGTACATTCACATGCCAGGAGTCTTACTAACAGAGCCCAAATAGTTCCATAAACTGATGAGGCATTTAATATTAAAATATTTAAATTGGTCATTTACAGTTCTGAAGACTAACTCTCACATCCTGCAAACTGCCTGGTGAAGTCACACCAAACATTTGAAATGTTCAATATTAATTCCTTGGAAACCTCCCCACTGAGTTAAATAAATCAAATATTGCCACGCTACAGCTGCTTTTAAATGCCCTGGATAGCGTAAGTGGATTTTGAGCAGGGCACAGGGTAGCAAACTACTCCGTCTAGAGGCTGAGATGAGCCTTGGACACTTGAGGAAAGGCAGATTTATCAGGAGATAACGCTGCAAAGCCAGCTTCCTTTGTGTCACGCCTCTCAATACAACGAGGGCCGATAGATCTGAGAGCGTGGCAGCCTCGCTAGAGGGCATCCAGTTACTGACGTGTGAGGTGCGTGAGGCTTTGATGCTTGCCTCCGCTGTGGCTTTCAATGAGGAGGAAAGTAGGCACACAAACATCATCCAGACCGGGCTTGAAATACGTAGTTGGATACAGAATTATTTTTTCTGAAAGGAAGAACGCAAGGCTTCTCTCACAACCCATGTGCAAAATACTGTAATTATTAGTCAGTTGTTCAAAGCTAAACCCCCAAACCACACTTTCTGAAACTCCCACTCTGTATCAATAATTGCAGGCACTCTCTCAGGAGAGCAGAGAACTCAACTCGCCTTTCACACAGTCCCCCCGAGTGCTCTGACCACTCTGTAGAGTTCTTTTCTCCCTTTGGGAATACTGCTATCAAATGGAACCACTTCCAGCTGAGAGACAGAGCCAGGCTCGCTGCAGGATGCTTGTGGCCCTCCCTTGGGATGTGGGAAAGCTGGAATCGTGGCCTTGCTTCGAGTCAACAGGAACAAGAATTTGACAATTAGACTCTTGTCCCCAAGGTGAGTGCGTTGACCTTTAGGGATGTGGCGTAACTCCCATGGCCTTGTGGGGACCTAAACCTATAGCTCTTGAACTTTTTGCAGTCCTGGCTGCCACTAATTACTGAACTTGAAATTGCTCAAGGCATTTTTTTTCTTTTTTTTTTGCTTGTCTGAATTAGATTCAACACAGAGAATATTAACAAAGCAAACTGTAAAGCCTGAGCTCCAAAGGTATAAAACTCCCTTGCTCTCAAGGCCACTTCTGAAAGCTTCTGACTGGTTCTAGCAGTGACATAAGTTTCACTATGAAATGAACCCCTCCACATTAAATAAAGCCATAAAAACAGGTTTCCATAGGAAGCAAATAGAACAGCTAACCTAGCCCATCTCCAACATTATTTTGGACCACTCTCTACTCAAAAATATAGCTTAGCGCAATGAAACAAAACCAACATAATTCATACATCCATGCTATTGTCTGAAATTGCTTCCTGGTATGGTTCCTTCTCCACCTCAATATAGAGAAAACAGATACATACTTAACTCTAAATTTTTTCAGACATCCAAATGAGAAGTACTATAAAAGCTCTAAACATCAAGGAAAAAGTGACCACAAACATTGTAGATTGAAGGTATTTCAGTTTAAAAATGCAACATTTAAGCAGCTTCTAAAAACATGGTATTAGATCATCTCAGTATAAGTTTTAAGTCTGTGCTCCCCATGTTCTCTTTAGAGAGCTTAAGACATGATTGGCCAAGTAATCTATGGTTTCCACAAATCTTTTGAATGTTTTGTTTAAATCAGTCCATAATACACTTGTGAGGTTGAAGAGAATTGCTGCAGAATAGCTCCTTTTGGAAAGGACATAATTTTAACAAAGTTTTTAGGGTTTGTTTGGGTTATTTTCCTATTGGGTTAACTAAATTATTAATGAAGTTATTGGTGTTAGTAGTGGAATGACAGGTACCTTTTGCAGAAATAAAAAGAGATTTTTACTTTGATGAAAAAAATCCATTCCAATGAAAGTACAGTCCATCTACAGCAAATATCAGGCAAAATAGGTGCTAAAATACAATTATTTTCTCTAAGCAGAATATTACCACAGTTGAGACTAGTGTTCAATAAACATATCCCTTTACATGGCTCTTTCTCATCCTCCTCCTTAACATTAGGAACCAATAAAGTACTCATCAAAATGGCCAAGAGGTTTGAATACTATTTCTGCTTGTGCTGTGAAATATATAAAAATATTTTTTGTCAAATCCTGATAAACTGGATCACTGTTTGGCTAGGCTACATGCTTTGGCTCATTCTGCAGAAAACAACTGTATTGTTGCTAATGGCATTAAAAATAGCAATATTACAAATCCAAGAGAAAATGTGAGTTGAAAATGCTTGTGTATCACAATTAAAGGAGATTTTCCAGGAAATGAAAGAGCTTTTTGAAGGCGGGAGGGAAGAAACAGGTACTTTTATTCTTCCTACTATCAACCCAAGATGCAATAGATGAATTAACAGGATATTATTTATTGTGTGGGGATTTTTGCGCCAAGATTCAGAATTCTCCCGACTGTTGAATGCCTGCAATGCCGTGACTCACTGAGTTAAGGTCTAGGATGGTGCAATCCTGACCCCCTCCTGCCAAGGGCTCAGCATCATCTATTCCCATTGCCTGCAGCAGGACTAAGCAGTGCTTTAGCGCTTCTGCAAAACTCGGCCTTAGACAATGGAGGCTTTGGGTATGGGCTTCCTATTTCCTGCAGTGGATTTGTGTAGGTGGCCTCCTTACCAGAAATCCATACTCCTACACAGCAACTTCTGACTGTGTTTCTGCAGAAATGACTATGATGAAAGGAATGAAATATTTTGAAAATAAAAATCATCTGTTTGTTTCTCCAGACCAGTTGGGGTATCTCCTGCTGGCGAGATCATTTTCTTCTCTTGTGTGGCAAAATAAGGAGTGGGGTGGAAAGCAAAAGGATAAAGATTTGAAAGGGCACTGTGGCTTGGGCTGCTGCACACAGGGAGAGGGGAGAGCCCATCTGAATTGTCCTCTGCCCATCGCTGGCAGCTGAATCACTGGCCCAGACTGCAGAGCTTCTTGCTGCTGCATTTTGCAGCCAGGAAAATCCCACATCCTCCCAGTGGGTGTAGGAAACGCAGCTACAGCCTCTGGATGCATCGGCACCAAAAACAAAGGGGTTTTGTGGTGCGGGCGGTGGCTGCAGGCTCAGGGCCAGCGTGCCAGGACCTTGCCAACAGCATCCCGGGGAGCTGCGAGCGGAGCCCAGGCCAGTACTGCCTGCCCACAGCCCTGCTGGTTTGCCAAGCCCAACACCACAAGGTGTGTGACCAGCTCTACCTCCCCGCATGGGGACATGCCAGGGCCACCAGCAAACGGCCTCTGCTGTCCCACCTCATCCTGTCTCCCTGCTTTGTGGCGAGGAGCATGTCACACCTTGCCCTTCCTGGTCTTCCCCAGCCCAGGCTGTTTGCCTTCAAGCACGGGGGCTTAAGGAAGTCTTGGCTCTTGCCATGCTGTTGTGGCCAGCACAGCCCTCGTGGCTCCAGTGAGGGTCACCAGAGCTGCTGCTCTCACCTCCCACCTATCTCTGCCCCAGCCTTATTCCGTGATTGCAGAGCTGGATGGTCAGCCAGGGCAGCTTCAAACCCTGAATTTTCCAGTACTGGCTGAATACTGCCAACGCTGCTTCAGATGATGGCTCTGCAAGCATCCTGCTGGGAGAGCAACCCAAGACATCACTCACAGATCCATCTTGTTTCCTGCCTTGTGTTCCCTGTGGCACTTGCCAAGCTCACATTGACGGTGGTGTTACTCTGAGAAGACCACAAGCATCCTGGGTCAGGTAGCCAACGCCTGGCTCTCCAACCTGGGGTTGGGTATTGCTCTTGGGAAAGGAAACACAAGAACAGACTAGCATGGGTTTGCCCAGCTGTCTGGGCAGTTGCTCCAGACAAAAGCTCTTTTGAGAAGCTGCTCCTGTAAAGGGGACAAGAAAAGACCTGACATCCCTAAGTGTGCACTTCCGTGTTGAGGTGGCAACCAGAGAGCTCTGCTGGCACTGGGAAAGGTTGCCTTAGGAAAGCAATCAAACAGCCTCAGTCAGCCCTGGGCAGTACAAAGCCTCCCACCCCAAGTCTCCAATGGCTTATAGGCCACTTGGCTCAGAACTGACATCAGCACCCCAGCCAATCCCACAACCCTAACACAATCCTTCTTCATCAGTGACGTGTTTCTTTGGAGGCTTCTTCTCCTCCTCCTTGTGCCTCCTTAGCAAAGCTGCTGCCCTTGTGCCTTCTGTTTAGCCACCTGAAACTTCTCCTAGGAAGGTTAAGCAGCAAGACCATGCAGAAAATAAAGAAGAGGAAACTTCCTCTGACATCCATTCCCTGTCACATTTGTTCCATGCCCATATTGACTAGAACACAGGAAAGGACAGACAGGAGAAAATAGCTACATGTCAAGGGAAAAACAAACCAGCCTTTCCTAGCTCTGTCTAGGCATGCATCCATTTACCAGACCAAGTGCTTTTGGCCCAGTCTGATAGGCAGACCAGAGCCTGCCTCTGTAATCTATGCCAACAAAGGAGGAACAAGGCCCCCCAATTCCTTTACCATGACTGGGTCACCACTTGGATGTTTTAACACTGGTGTTCAACACCAACATTTTCTTCTGAGGAGGTGTCACAGGTTGGCTCCACCATGGGCCTGGTTACACCACAGGTGCTCCCTTTACTGGGTTCAGCATTTCCCTTTTCACCCAAACTACTTTATAGTGATAATTCACAGATCTATCATGGCCATCTGGGACATTTCTAAATATCTACAGCTGCATTCTTGAACTGAAGTTCCTTCTATATGTTGTAGTCAGAATGAATTTACAAAAACGAATCACATGTGAGCTGCTGGCTCATTGTCCTGGAGTTCAAAAGTTTAAGGTGGTTTTTGAATAGCACCTGCAAATGCCAAGGTGGCAGACTAATTATTTTTAAGAAACAAAATTATTTGTTTTTAAGAGTGAAGCACTGATTCAAACTGAATGTAGGTATTTAATGGAAAATGGAGTCTAGAACAGTAATTTTTTGTGGCATTGTTGCCATCCTGAAACTTTCACAGTTCAAAAGGTGGTATAAGCCTTAGACAAAAAGAAATCATTTCACACTTATTTCAGCAGTTTCCATTGAGAGACTGGCTTGTTCAAGGCCCCATCTCTTTAAAAACATTACATCAACTTCAGTAGATATTACTTGATAATACTCACTGAATTCCTAGCAATTACCACTCTTTTTATTTGCATATGAGTTGTTTTAGGGACTATCCAGGCAGAACTGTAATAGCCCCATGCCCTTGAAAGCTTTCAGCCTCAGCAGAAGACAGATAACATCCAAGACAGTATTGGCCAGAAATCCAGGGAATGTTAACATCTTTCCAATAATAATTTCTTAGAAAAGCAGCCTGAAGATGACTGAAATTGCGATGCTTTGGAAACACCAAAAAATGTGCACTCTTAAATTTGTAAGAGGAGGGTGACAGAGCCTTGGAGCACGGGTTGGTGGGAGGTGGAAGGGAATGTACCAACAGCAAGTGAGAGATGATCACGAGGCTGAGAATACATCATAGCTGGCCTTGGAGGAACAGGCATTTCACTTGCACCTAATCTGGCAGAGACATCACAGAAATTATTTAAGCAGAGAGGTAGGCTTGGAAAAATAGCTTTGCAGTAGCAGGCAAGGATTACATGAAGGCCAAGGAGAATCCTGCAGTAACAGAGATACAAAAGGAATGTTTAACTTTGTGAATAAAATCTTTACGTTACATCCAGATTTAAGCACCACCTGGATACAGGGCAGTCCTAGACTGATGATACTCTGTCCTCATTCTAACTCCTAATAGTAAACATCAGTGCCATTTTTCCAGATTTCCTTTTTAAAGGTTGAAAACTGAATTCTAAAGGAGATTTGGATGCATTTTCACCTTTTACTGAAGAATAACACAACAGAGGACCATTTCAAGACACAAACGAGAGGCACACACCAGAGAGCAACAGAGGAAGTTCTCCAAGGCTTAGGGTGAAAGTGCAAGTTCCGTATCTCAATCCCTCCCAATGGGCAGATTGGCACAAAAGTATGAATCTCTTTAAACACAAGGATGTATTGCACAGTGTGATCACAGGTGACTGCTTTTTTTTACATGACTATGGGAGGGAATAGCTATGAGAGAGATTTTTGACAGATACAATGTACTGTAACAAGCTGAGTATCATCTTTCCTCCTCCCTGCTTTGTGTAAAGATGATCTCCTCCAGCACCTCTCCAATGTAATTGCCAATACATTCCCTGTCCACCTGTGCTCAGGGAGCTGTGATTCATTCAGGTATGCACAATCCAGAGCCCAGGGAAACACTGCGCTGTTCTGAAACTAACAGCAGCCATATGACTTCAGGGACTGGCTTTTGATCTGACAGCAAGCATAGGGATGGTACAGTTCAGCTCACCCCTTAAACATCTCCAATGACACCTACCCTTCCTTCTTTATTCATTTATAACAAGCTGACAGCTTCTTCCATGTGCCTTCAATTATTAAAGGAAAGGAACAGGGAGCAGGCTTTAACAGCGGTGTTAAAGGCTAAGCACAAAAATGCACACTTGTGTGATAAATTTATCAGTTGTCAAGCTTTCCATTTGAGTTTTTAAACACCAGAACACAGCTCAGTCAAAAGTCTGTGCAGAGAATTTAGCAGCTCAGAGCCTGATGTTAATAACTCAGCAGCTCATTGGATACCCAGTAAAGTCTTCAGGCACACAGATTAACATGGCTTTCAGTGGTAATTTTCCATCAATGCTCTTTGCTTCCTTTCTAATTCAAGTCAGTCTCTCACCATTATTGATCAAAAGATAGAAACCCTTAATAATTTCTTCTTCAGCAAACGAGACAAGGTTTATTTACATCACATCATAGCACTTGCTATCAAATATAACTTCCATGCCTTAACGGAGGAAAACCAGGATCCTGTTGGTACTATGCAACTTGCACAACTCAGTCACAGGTGGCTGCTTGTTTCATGTGGCTGTGGAAATGCACATGAGGGCTTATTTTTGATAGATACTGATCTACTTTAACTAAAGGATTTTAAGTGGTTCAGAAATGCTTTTGTACATAGAAACCCTGTGAAACAGTTCCAAGCACCTCCTCTTAGTCCCTATCTCACTGAGATTTGCTCTGGTACAAAAGCATGAGCAAGTGGAGGAAAACACGAGTCAATAGTGAGAGACTAATGCAGAAAATAAGTTAATAAGAGCAGACTGTGCAGGCATGGACCACACCTCTGCCTGTGAATGAGGTTAGACAGCTGGGAAAGAAAAGCCAGAGACAGAACTGGTTCAATATCAGCTGAATCTAGTTCATTACCGAGGCATTTCTACAGCAATGCTGAGTGATGTATCTGGAGGTTTTGGAGGCTTTGTTTTTGCAATGGATGGAAGAACACACAGGTTTTTTCTACCTTCAAAGAGGACAAATCTCATTTTACAGACCTAAAAGGACTCTGATATGTCTCAATGTCTCAAGCACAATGTCTCAAGTTTTACTTTGGGCAGTTCAAAGGACCCCAAGATGAAGGTTTGGACAGGAATGGCAAAATTTGAACAATATAACTGAAAATGAGGGAGAGCTGGGAGAAGTTTTTGAGATTTTAGAACTCACCTTGAGAAGAGCAAGAGTGAAAACCCACAGTATTTCAAAATTATACTTGCCACTTTGTTAGATCTCATTACACCATGATTTAATACCATAAGGTTTATGTCAGAGAACACCATTTTGCTTTTGGAGTAAAACTGGAATCTCAAACAAATCTGTTTGTGAATCCAGGAGAGGCATGATTAATTCATCTCCTGTCCTCAAACAGTGTCCATAGGTCTCTGGGGGAACAGAAAATTGCTAGGGAAAGGCAGCACACTTGAAAAGCCCAACTCTCATAATTAAAAGAGCAGCAGCTATATTCACTTGTTCAACCTTCATTCAGCCTGTTGCTGAGTTCCATTATTAGCCTTTAATTAAATCTGCATGACCTTGCAGATTTTCCCATTGGATTCTTGCAATTGACAGAAAAGGCACTAAATTTATTAATCTTTCTCATTGTTTGCATTATTCTGTATACCAGATAAATCCAACAGTCCTTTATGTGCTGTACTCATCCAAATGCCCTCATATTCCTTACAAATACAAACACATTTACTTTCAGACAGCTGTAAGGCAATATTGTGCTGTTTCCCCATTTTACTCCTAAAGTACAGGAAAATTATTGGAAGTGAAGATTAACAGTAGTGATAATCACTGACATAAAACCTTTGGCCACTGTGATCTGCAAACAAAGTGCTTGCATCTCAGCTTGTGCTGGCTGCAACCCACACCCCAAAAAAACCTCTTCTACCCCCCCAAAAGCAAACCCCTTTAATTTTTTGTTTAGAATAAATCACTCCAAAACAGGTTTAAGGATTATAGGAAGAAATATTCCCTGAGGATGATGCCAGCTTTTCTCAGCAGGGTCTTTGACTATGAACTCCTTTTCATTTGACATGATATATGCCCTCAAATTTCATGCAAATTTGGGGAATTTTGAAGTCTGACATTCCAAATTTGAATCCAGAGGAATCAAGCACAGTCTTTTTAAGCAGTAAAGTCTCACACCGTAGCTGGAGACTTCTGATTTATATCTTGTACTGATATTTTCTATTTTATATATCTAATTTTTTTAATATTATTGTACTGATATTTTCTATTTTCTATATCTAATCTTTCTCAGCGTCACATCACGCCTTTTAGCAATCTTTGCCCTGAAAAAGTGGGTGTCTCCTGGAGCCTGAGAAATTTCATTCCAGTAACACATGCTTATGACCTCTGTATGTTTTTCATCTTGAACAGATCTTACAAACTACATTGCAAATGCCAGTACTATCCTAATGCATTGCTCTTTTCTATCTAATTTAGTTGCTGTGGTAAAGGTTGGATGTGGTTGATTGGATACATAGTAAACAAATGTTCCTGTGAATCTTACTTCAATTCTGAGTAACAGAAGCCCCCACAAGACAACATATGTATTTAACGCACAGGCAGAACCAGCAGTTAGGCTGAATTTCTTTTATTTTAAGAAGCCTCTTTGCAGACCTGTTTCTTCTTATATCAAAGAAATGCAGAACTGCAGATATAAGCTTTGTCTTGAAGCCATTGATGGAGGCAAATTGTTTAATCATCTGTTTTTTTCCCTTGGACACTCTCATGTCAGTACTAGCATTTGCAATTTTATGAAGGAGAACGCACACTAAAAAAAGGTAAGACTACAGACTAATGTCTCTAGTTTTGGGAAGACTTTAGCTCTTGTTTAAGGGGATGTTCCTGCTCTGCATTTCAAAGGGTGGAATCTGGATCTGCTGAAGAGCAGATCTTTCTGAATAACTCCATGTGCAGACAGATATATTCTGGATATCCATTTTTATTCTTTTTTGTGGAGGTTACCAAAAGAGAGAAAAAGATCTTGCAGTGGTGAATACTTCTACTAAATATGGAATTTCTAGGATGCATAGACAGACTTTGCTTAGCATGGCAATTCTTTTTGCATATTTCTGACAGAAAAAGTGGTTAATAATCTCCTGCAAGTCTTTTTTTTCCCCCTAATTTAACTTTGTCTAGATTAAATATTAGACAGTGCTCCACATCTCAGAAGCTCTTTCAGGAAAACATTTTCTCCTTCATTATTCAATCAAAAAGATGATTTGAGAAACTGCAAGGTTGTAGCTAGAGATAGAAATCAAAATTGAGGACCCCTTCCTTAGTCCACTTAGACCAACACTTCAGCATATGTATTGAGTTCTATAATGTCCATCTAAATCCAGTGGTTTAAAGGAAACTACTCTTTGTGGCAAGAGCTTATCTCTGGAAAAATAAGTATTCTTAATTGGAGCGAAATTGAAGTGAAATCCTAGTGGAGAATAGGCAGGCTTTAGTTATTCCTATAAGCTAGAATTAGTGTCTTTGTCAAGTTGTCTTCCTAATAACAATGACAAAATCAAATGTGGTATGGTGTTCATGTTCCCTGACTCCCAGCTGATATCAGTCTGCAGCCTGTGCAATTTGTAACAGTAGAAATACACAGCCCAAACTCCTTTGATGCCCTCAGCTGCCCACACAAATTCCCTTATTGTACTTAGCACCCAGGACCTGTGTGCTACTCGCTGACATTGAGAACAGACCCTGTCCCAAGCCTTTGCATGCTGCTGCAGCCGACAGCAGGAAGTCTGCTTTGGCTCTGCTAAAGTGAAGCTAAAAGAAAGCCAGACCTGATTTCTTTGGCTGCAGATATGCTGAAAGAAATCAGTGAAAAATCCGAGGGCAACCTCAATCCACGCTGTGGCTGTGGCCTGCAGCAGTCACTACAGCTGCTGTGGTGTGCCATGAATTTCCCCTGCTCTGCTTTCCTGCTGCTCACTCGTGCTGTGGTGGATTTTCTGCCCCAACCCTGCTCACCCTGGGAAGGCAGCACGGCCAACAAAACCATCCTGGATCATCTCCAGCTGCTTCTGCTTGTTGATTGCCACTGGGCGATTCCACACTGCTTAGAAAGAACATCCCATGCAATGATTTTCAAAGCAAAGGCCAGCAGACAGCCTGAATATTTCTGAGTCATGGAGGACTCCGTAAAGGGCAAATTCTTCCATTTCTAAAAACAAGAATTCTTCTCTTCTTATTCTAGGTCACTTGTGGAACCACACAGATAACAGATCTCAACAATATGTCACTAATGATAAGGTCCAGGGTTTTCAAAAGGGTTTCTGAAGGCAGGCATTTTATTTAGGTGTCTAAACGGAAGAGGCAATTTTCACCCGCTATTTCCAAGACTCACCTCTGAAAGCAGTGGCCCTGCTATCACTGCTATACTTGGCTATTGAAAAATCAAGCAGGCTGCTCTGGGTGTTGCACGAGGGAAAGGAAAAGCGCAGTGGTCGTTGTAAACACTGATTTGCTCAATAGGTTGAGACCAGCCACAGCACTCTGTGTGCCACAAACATTCCTATTTTCTGACTGACTGTGACCACACAGGACTGAGTCACCTAATTCGTAGCTGCCAGTGCAATGTAGACAGCTCACAGGCTGGAAACAGCAGACTGGATTTTATCCCAAAACACACTTCCCTGCTCCCTACTCCATGAAAATCTTTGTTGCAGCTGAACAGCTTGCAAATAACAAAGTCTAAGCACATACAGGCAAAGGATGATTTTGCAAGATGTATAATTGGCTGCATCATGGATTCTGGAGCTTGGCACCTGGATGGTGCTTCCCCATGATCTCCTCTGTGGTTCAGCCATCACTAGGGGAAAATTCAACAGCCACTATTCCAGATGGTAAAATAATTACTACTGGCTGCAGAAATTAAATACCATTGAGCCATAATCAAAATATTGTTTTGTTTTCAAAGAACACTTCAGCTCGAAGACCACTGAGTCCATCTCTGACTGTGCTGTGTCTCGACACATGGGAGGAAAAATACATAGCCTTGTTTCCACTTTTCTGTGTTCTCACCTGAATGACTGGATCAAGGTTAAACAACCGCAGACAGAAGGAAAAAGATCACTGAACAGGAATGGAAATGTGAAATGCGTCAAATGGCATTCTTTTTTTTTTCTTTTCTTGTTGTCAGAAGTGCTCAGGGGTTGTGGCCAACCAGGCAAGAACAGGCAGGCTATCTGCAGAACGGGACATTTGTGACGGTGAAGTCCTGTTGGGGTTTTTTTGGGACAGTTACATGTAAGACAGCAAAGGAATGGCTCAGAACTACAATCTCCACCTACAATGTTTCTTTTCCTTTACACTTACGGTAATGATGTTTGGGCAACAGTTTGCTTTTTTCAGTTCCCACCTACGATTCATTGTGAAACTTGGTGAGATGGGCCATGTTATAATGTACTCCACAAGTATGTGGATAAAGATATTTTTCTTCAATACCTTTTTGCTGTATTCGTGAACCTGTCCATTGTTTGGGTCATTCCTTAGGGGTAGAACATAGGTGGCATTGCTCTGGCAGAAACCTTCTGCTATCCCTCTCATGTTTATTACTGTGTGTATGAAACGGATGCTTTCTGAAATAATTAGTCTGAAATCAAAGTTTCTACCATAACCCTGAGCATGGGTGTAAAGGAAAGAAATTCATTTGGCTATACTACAGGACAGCTTTCCAAACTATACAGTGAGTGCTGCTATTTTTTTTTTGTTTTTTACTTCATAAGAATAAAATTCTTATTTTAGGTTGCCTAGGCCTCTGATTCATATAAATGTAAATTTAAATTAACTTCGCATTCACTGATGTTAAGTCACTTTATTTTATTAAATTCAGAACTTCATGGAATATCTGAGTCCCAGTCTGCTTAGTGAACCTCAACTATCTATGGTAGCAACCAAGCAAAAAACCTCTCTTATACCATTCCCAGCTGCAGAAATTATACCTAAGGAAACACCCTCTGATAAAGTCTTCAGGAATAAACATTTCCAGTAGACAGACAATATCATTTTAAAGGCAACCTTGAATGAGAACCTTTGACATCTGACAATCTTTTCAGTACCTGTGGATTATCTGCTGCTGGAAAACTCTCATGTAGCTGAAGACTGCTTTGGCAGATGAGTTTGTCTTTCATCGTCTGTAATTAAGACCAAATCTACAAAACACCTGTCTATACTACCCTCAGAAATACAAATCTGTGAGCAAATTTGTGTTAGAATAAAAATTTACTGCTATTCATGTATGGGATTGCAAATTGTAAGGCAGAACAGTAAAACTGACAAAAGATCAGCCTACATGTTTATATTTCACTTCATTAAAATAAAGGTACCTTTAAATCCCTTATTATGTTGCCTTGTTCTTTTTAGAACACTGCCTTATTGTCATTCACAGGCTTAATCTTCTTGTGGGTAGTTACAGCTTTGGTCATCTCTTACTCATCATCTGGGTAGAGATGTACATTACCAGGGTACATTTCTAAGCTAAAGACATGGCCTGGGCCATGAAACCCATAGAAAGCATTAATGAATGTTCTCAGGGTCCCGTTAGCCACAAAGCAGCACAAGTTTTCACACACTGACACATGTTGGCAGGGAACAGACTGACACCCACATGTGCCCAGGTGTGAGCTCAATGACCACAGAGCCCTGAGGGATTTCTGGAGGTGCAGGTTTTGACACTTGTTGACAGAGATCTCCTGCCTGGTCTCAGGTTTTCTTTCACGAGGAAAGGGGGGCACCAATGTGCATGTGAAAGGAAATGTTAGCACCCTGGTAGGAGCTGCAGTGCTCGTGTTGCTGTAGCTTTTGTGACCTATGGGTGTGAGTGAATCCAGGTTTGTAAAAGGAAGCTTTCATTTCTGCCCTTAAGAAATGGTTGCTTACCAGTGTGACAACTCATAGACTTAAAATACACCAAAAGCATGAAAAATAAATATATTCTTTTCTCTCTGTGATATATTCGCCTTGAAATTCAGTTATGGACTGTTAGGGGATTTCATTTTTCCCCACATGAATATGACTACCCTTAGAATGCTAAGAATATCTATTATAAACTAGAACAGTAAATTCCCCCAAACAAAGCACACTAGTTTAATAATGTAAAATGATTTCTAAATAAATCATAAACAAATCATGTCTACCATCTTTGCAGCAGATGCAGTTGGTAAGTATATAAAATGCAGCTCTAATAAAGTCTAATAGATTGTGAAAATTTGGTTAATCTTAGAATAATATAACAGTTTTGGTTGGAAGGGACCTTAAAGCTCATCTAGTTCCAACACCCCTGCCATGGGCAGGAAACCTTCCACTAGACCAGGTTGCTCAGAGCCACATGCAACCTGGTCTTGGAACACCTCCAAGGATGGGGAGTGCACAACTTTTCTGGGCAATCTGTTTCGTGCCTCACCACTCTTATAGTAAAGAAGTTCTTCCTAAATCTAATCTAAACCTATCCTCCTTCAGCTTAAAGCCATTTTCCCTTGTCCTATGCACTTGTGAAATGTCCCTCTTCAGCCCTCTTGTACCTTTACATACCTTTCCTGGACCCTTCCTCCTCCAAGCTGAACAACCAAAGTCTCTCTGCCTGTGCAGAGGAGAGGTGTTCCAGCCCTGTGATCAACTCAGTGGCTCTCCTCTGGACTAGTTCCAGAGGCAGTTTGGTTGGCAGCGCTAGCAGAGCCAATCTGGGGAAACTGTCAGCACATGGAGTTTATGTGCCGCTGCAGATCTCACAGCAGCACTGCTGCCGCTGTGCCTGTGCCAGAATGGGAAGTGTGTCCTGTCAGCAGCACTGCTTCTGGCCACACTCAGCACTGATCCCTCTTCATAATGCCCCCTCCCACCACCTTCATGAGTATTAATTAAAAGTGATTCATAAAAAGCTTTCACCAAGCAGCAGCTGATTTCTAGTCCAGACAGCCCTCAGTGAGAGAGCCAAGGAGCTCGGCCATTCGACCTCGTGTGCCCTTCCTGCAATTCACAGCAAGTATGTCAGCGCTGCCATAAATGTCACACCTCCTGTGACAGGGCTTCACGGCAGCCTCCACTGACTTTTGTCACCCTCTTAGTCACTCTTCCTCCTGGAGTCACCAGGCACTGCACTGACCTGCAGGAGCTGGGGCTGGCAGCCAAGCAGGAGGGGCTCAGGAAGGGGCTCATGCCACTTCTCCACTCCATTGCTCTCACCTGGGTAGCAAAGCTTGGTTACTTCACAATCTTCCTTGCAATAATTTTGAAAAAAGCCTGTTAGGGAAATGGAAAATTTTAAAGAGCATTTCAGTACCCTTTATTGACTACTGCACTTAAGTTTTTTATTTAAATCCAGTGCAATTTGTTGTGAGCTCAGGAACTTCCCTTACCCTTACAGACCAATCCCCCAAATGCACCCAGTCCTGCTAGTCCACCAAACACTGCTAGGTCTCCAGAGTGCTCCTGCAGCTGATGCACAGCTCAACTTCCACCAAAGCTGATCTGTGGACTCCCTCTTTGGGGATCATTTGGTAACAGAAAACTGCTCACCATATAAAACTGGAAACAGACTTCACACTGGACCAGACTTTTGGTCTGATTTGATCAAGAGGGACAGGAATTTTGGTGTAGGTAGGGGAATCACTGTCCTTTAAAGACCCAAGGAAGCCAATGTACCACCAGATCCAGGCATCAGTCCTGCTTGCCAAGCCTTACAGAAGCTGCAGAAACAGTCACAGCCTTTGCCCAGGTGAAGGGAACTACAAGATCAGATCCTGCTTGAGGGGACTGAAAACCAGCCCTGGCAGGCTGTAGCACCAGGCACTACTCCTGCATCCGAAGGAATGCATGACAGGCATCACTGTCCCCCAAGTCTGATGTGTTCTTTTCATCCCTCTGCTGTAATTTAAGTAGAGATGATGTTACCAGTGTGCCTAATTGTACTCAGCCTCACAGAGGTCTTGCCCTGATGATGTTGAGGTTCCACAGTTTGTGTGTCACATAAAAAAAACAGTGCCTCACACTGGCTTTAAGTGTGTTGCATTTTGACTGTACTTATTGTTATGTTTTATTATATACTTACTTTTACTTAAATTTTCTATAGTCTGATATATGCTTCAAATACTTCATGAAAGAAGCAAAAATAACCTTCTAATTTACCAACAAAGTCATCTCCCAAAATGAATCAGTAAAAGCCATTTTCAAGTAAAATGATACCACATTGCCAGAACGACAAGCACAGAATTGCCTCACAGATGATAAACCAGAACTGAATTTGAGAAACCTCATGTAGACTTTCTATTGTGAATCATCCTTTTAAAAATTATTTTTAGCTAGATGTTGAAGATAGGGTGATTAATCCCATTCTGAAATTGTTTTATGTTTCAATACAATACAACTTTGTTTTCTGCAACATCTTTTAAGCAATACTGGGAGAGCAGAATAAGAATTAAGTCCCAGGAGAAGAGAAAAACAAGTCTGGGGACAAAAGGAGGCATTTTTCCATCTGAGATTTAGTAAGAAGTGGAGCAGCAATGAGGCAGTTTTACAAAAAAAGCCTCTCTCAAAGCAAAAAAATTAACCTGTTTAAAACAAAACCAAGGTTTCTGAAGGCAGAGAGAGAAATGGTCAGTATTAGGTGAAAAAGAGGAAATTGGGAGATACAGGCCTTACTAAAAGTGAGGCCTTGGGAGCTGTTCCTTTACCATCAGGGGAGCACAGGGCTTGTGATGTGGACAGGCCATAGCAAGAAATGAGCAGGATAAGTCAGGTTTGGGAGTGCATCTCTTGCCCAAAATGAGGACGTCTGGCTTTGAGACTTGTAGCAAGGAAGCTGAAACAAACCCACAAATTTTCTTGCTCAGACAGCCTGAGTGACTGTGGGTAGCCACTAGCTGTGACTAATGCTACAGAGCCTGCCCAACACCATGCAGGTCCTGCATCTTGCAGCAGGACATACATGGTTGGCATTGAAGGCACTCAGGTATCTCTTACTTATAAATTTAGGAGAAAAATATTGCCTGTACATTTAATTCTCAGAGCCTTGGGTAAACTAATGTATTTGATGAAGTCTTCCCAGGAAAACTGCCGGCCTTTCACGTAAAAACTGTCTAGCTCCTGGCTGCCCTCACAGGCAGTTTTGCAGCATGTAATCAACAACAAGAACGTTGGTGACGAACAAGGCATTAATGAGATCAAGCTTTCAGGTTATTTACTTCCCTCCTAGGTAATGGTCTATCAAAATATAAATCACCCCACCCTAGTTTCAAAACACCAACATGCAGCGCTAAGGTGGGGTAACCCAAGGGCATTCCCTCCCTACTGTTTTCTTAAGAAAACATTATTCTTGATCTTTATTCAAGCAAGAGCAGTTGAGCTCAGAAACAATGTCTATGAGACCCACCTCAAAGAAAATCTTGATTGCGCTTTATGTCTTGAAGCTCTCAGGGGTCAGGGATTATGGGCAGCTTCCCTGTCTGCCAGCTTTTTCCATTTCTAAGAGGCAACTGAGCTTTATCCTGCATTGTTGTGCACGCTATAAAGCAGCAAAGAAACAAAAAGGAAGATTTTTTTTTTATTTATATGAAATATTTTAAATTTACTTAGATTTCTAAAGCAAATAAAGTGGTTTGACATACACAAGGCTGCTTGTCATGGAAGCAGTATCCAAAAGTAAACACGCTCATTCTCTTGTGCAAGCTAAATTAGAGAATGCAACCTCCTCGTGATTTCTCTTAGCTCCCAAGTAAATCCATCAAACCATTCCCCTAAGCCTCACATCTCCCTAAATCTCAGCCTTGGCAAGGACAGACTATGCATGTATTTTGTAAAATCTTTTGTAAGAAGACTGCATGGGTTTTGAATTGAAAGCCCTCAAGGCATTTAATAATTTAGAAATAATATGACAATAATTTAGAAATAATATGACAATTTGTCTTTTGAGTTACTTCCTACCGTATCCTCTTGATGAAATGAAGGCTGTACGCCTTCACAATTTTCCATTTAGACAGAATTCCACCAGTTTAATCAAAGTGAAACATTAGGTACTGTTATGGTCCTTATACCTTCAGATTTCCTTACTGATAACCCACATACTATCCGTTAACCCATTGCATCATTCACAAGAATAAACAACCTGGCCTCTGCATACAGGAAGTTGAACAAAAAGGAAATAGGCAGTATTAGTTTTCATGTACCTATTTTCACCTCTGCAGAGATCAGATGGACATATTTTCACAGATCAAGGTGGTCCTTCAGGTGTGCCTGTTAAGTTCCCTATGGATACAAAAAAGCACTTCCTATTTTTAAAGTTTGAGCCTTTTTCATTTAAACCACCATTACCTCACTCCCACTAAAGGATGGAAGCGATGGTCCATAAGGGTAGCAAAAGTCAGATTTACATCCTATTCACTGCTATCATCTGTACTGCAATATTAAGGGTTAGATGCTTGTGTAATGCCAAAGATCAGCACCTCACATGTTCAAATGTACACAGTGGAAGGGGCAATGCACAATATACCCATTTACTTGGAGACACAGACTACAAAATCCAGATTTTTTTATTTAGTAAGGTAAGGAAGTCTTTCCTTAATTTCAGTAAAAGGAAGGTGTTTAATATTCTGCTCTGCAGAGGTGGAAGCCCTTCCAGACTCTTAGCTTAGCTCCTCACTTCAGGCACAGAACCACATACCCTCTTTCCAGGTATGTAGATGGGAGAAGGACTCAGTGAACTTCCCAATGGAAGATGCATACAATTATTCATGAGCAACAAATTAACAATGAGAAATTGTGGACTTTGTCCCTGCCAGAAAAGTATGAATGTGATTTAATGTAACCAGAGAATCCATAATCAAACCAATTTTATCACTGTAAGTGTCCCAGTTCCAGCGAGGATGGAGTTGCCTTTCTTCACAGCAGTGTCATTGGGGCTGTTGTTTGGATTTGTGACTAAAATACACTCACAAACACACCAGTGCTTTTGTTGCACACTTAATTTTGGTCATAGTATTAAAGACTAATTTTTCAGTCTCTCCAATAAAACTTTAGTGGGTAGAAATCACGTTATTTGGTCCCTAAGTTAAAGATTAACTTGCTATGAATCAATATAGGCAGAAGATCATTGCTTGGGGCATTTTGGTGGATGTCGGAGAATTCCTTGAAATATAGCAGACAGCAGGCTAAACAGTGAGTCAGTGCAGCTGCTGGGAAGGTCAGGAACAGAAGTGCTGTCCCTGGGGGTAGGGAGCACTGCTCCATACCACATCCAACCCCCAGACTGTGCTGGGCAGGACCTGCCTTCCCAAGGCCCTCTGTGTGCATGCACTTACTTGACCTCAACCCCATAGAAATCATTGACTTTTCCTCCTGAGAAAGCCCAAGAAGATGCCATGTTCCCAAAAATGAAGGTCCTTTGTGCAGCTGATATTTTTCCCTCTGCCCATTTTCCCTCATGCCACCTCAGGAAATAAGCACTTGTACTTTGAACGCCTGCCTCTTTTCCGATAAAACAGTTTCCCTTAGAGCTAAGATACTTGTCACTCTCAGGATGCTAAGTGGAAACAGTGTCCTCTGCAAACAAACCCACAACATAGAGACAATGAAATACTGTCTCTCCACAGCGCTGGACAGAAGATAAAGGTGCTTCTGCATTGTTTTTTCACTGTAGCTCTGGTGTAAGTCAGCCAACAAAAGAGAAGAGGTGGCAAAAAAGTGAAGCAGCTGAACTCACAGGTGTAGGGAGTTTTCACCTTCTATCTCTCAGCAGACTATCTACATTATTATTTTCTGGGGATAAGTGTACTTAGAGCTGCTGACACTATTCACAAGTCCACTAGAGAGCAGCTATGCCTCACACTCAGCAAGGTTCTGTTTTAATTCATTTCTCTGACATTTATTGTACTTCACTCAAGTGACTAATCAGCCCTGGGAAGCTTTCTCAGTACTAGACTGAGAGGCAACAGAGGTGTGGATTCAGCTGCTCTGATTTACACACGGATATGTGAATGCCCACCCCTGGCACTGAGCTGCTCTTGTTCATGCACAGTGTCGCTCCTGAAGAAATCTTGGCTCATAGGAGAAGAAATGTGAATCAACACCCTGGAGGTACAAGTTCCCTTGAGTTCCTTCAGTAAGGAATATGCAGATTTCTTGGAAGAAGTCCAGGGCAAGAGGCAGCCAAAGGGACTGTCATTCCAGGAAATGGATAAAATGGGAACAGAAAAATAGCTAAATATGGCTCTTTTACCCCATTTTCATTAGGTGCAATAAAATGCTGTGTAGGTCTAAAGAACTAATAAGGCACAGCAGTCCACAGCAACCCATATTAGGTCATTTTCCACTAACTTATGGAAGATTTTAACTAACACTGTAGAATGATTTACACTAATGAGAAGACAATGTATTGTATGAAGTACAATTTTATACAGAGAAGACAATTTAATGTACAAAATACTGGCTTCTCCTAACCATCCTCTCTGCCTTAATAAAAACATTGATGTTTTCTTTCTTTAAACATCAAGGAGCAGTGTAAATCTAAAGATAGTTTGAATTCCAAAAGTTTCCCTACTTATCTTTTTGTCAGAGAAAAAGGAAACTACTACCTGTCCAAACAGCTAGCAAATCCACATTTCCTAGCCTGGTAAGTTAAGAAAATTGTCCTGGCCCTGTTAGAAGCAGACAAAAATTATTAAGGCAGAAGTTCTTTTACCTTTAACCTATATTATTCCTGCCCCTTATGAACTGCCTTGAAGTGCCTGGCTAGTTCTACTTTGGCACACTGGCTTACTAACCTTCTTTTTTTATATCAGATCACTTCACCCTTCTGCATCAAGTAGGAAGGGCAAGAACCAACTTAAGCTTTTTATACAGAAGGTCTGGTTTTACTTGTGTCCTTTTCCTTTGTCCACCATTTTCTGGAATACTGGTTACTCACTCTATATAACCCTGGCACTGTTTGCCATCTGTGAAAAAAAAAAATTTCCAGAGCATGTGTACTGAATCATAAAAATCTAAGAAAGCACAGAGGATGATTATAAATATTAGACTGATCACCTAAACAAGGGAGAGCATCTTTTAATTTTTTTTAATATGACAGAAACCATATGAAGTGGCATAAAACACACTGCAACTATTGAGCAAGGAATAAAAAAGCTCACTGCAGGTTGGACATTCTACTTTAAACAATGAAGAAAGGTTTATATCCCAGCTTTTAAAGCTATTTCAAATAAAATTTCATAATTAAATATAATTAATGGAAAATTGAAATGATCATATGAAAGTGTCAGCACAGAATATTTTTATATTTCTAGTTATTAGCTTTGGCATAAATTGGCCAAACTTAATAAAATCAATCAGGATATGATGAACAGAGCTGAGAGGGAAAGTTTGCGCACTGAACTAGGTCTAGCAATAAAGGAGAAAACAGTGCAACTCTGACAATGAGTAAAGAGAGCATCCATGGCACATAATTACAGCAGAGGGTAGAATTGTTTAATCTCTGCTCAATTTAAAGGCAATTTAAGTGAACGGTGACATTTCTCTCAGTGTGGCCAAATCAGTCGAGGAGAGGGCAATGGCAAGGAAAAGGGACAAGAAAAAATCTACAGGGCCAGTCGCTTCTCTGCCATACTCTGCATTTTTCACAGCACGTTTTTTAGCCTTTCCCTGCAGATCCACCACAAACAGTGTTTGAAAGCACATCAGTTTCCTTTGATCTCCGGGTATTGTTTTGGAAATTACATCTTTTGTCTCCTTTTTTCTTCAGGCCGTTTCTGAGATTCTCGTGAGTTTTCCTGTTCTCAGGTTAAATGTTTCCACTTCCCTTCACATTTTTGCCCTTTGTGCAGCAGTATCAAGTACAAGCATTTTGCAGCCTTTGGAGCGCCCATCAGCATCTCTTCCGACTTTTCAGCTGTGCCCTCAACATAGGGGTTCAAACCTCCAGAAGGGGAGATTTAAGAGATGCAACTATCCTGGGAGGCTTACCTACCAAGTAGAAGAGGCATTGACAGCATTTTTCCATGGGTTGAGTAACAAAGTAGTTGTGTAATCCTTATGATAATCAGAAGAGGAAGATTCGGGAGTGGAAACTGAGCTATATGGAAGGAATGATGAATCCTATGATATTGCTTCTGGGTAAAATCTGTGTGCTTCAAAAGAAAGCTAATCCTTGGTTATCTGCCTATCTGCATATGTTGCAGTGATAATGGAACAAATGTGATTTTCAAAAGCCACCATTGTTCTGGGCTAGGATCTTCAGTGCCTCCTTGTTTGCCTTTGGTTTCCTTTGAGTTAGCTCAAAAAAAACAGCACTGTCCTGCTCAAGGAATGGGTATCAATTGTACAGTCTGCAAGAAGCTCATAAGTAACAGGCAAGAAACACGTCCTTGACCAGAAGAGTATTTTTAGAGACCAGTTTTACTATTTTCTTGTATATTCATCTACAGATGCAGTCATCATATTTACTGTCTCAGATATATGAAAAGAAAACACAAAGAGGACAAGACACCTTAATTTTCCAGTCAAAGGTACAATGTTAGAGTAATACTTTAAATATTTTTCCTTGAAAAGGAACAACTGTCTGGGATGGACCAATGAGATAGTAATGAGGAATTAAAATCTATGGTCTTCTATTGATGTTTTGATATGGAAATTACTGAAAATTATTAAGATGAATCTTGCAGTCATCCCTCTGAAACAGCTAAGTGGGTGATCACACTTTCAATCTTTATTCACAAAGAATGCTTTGACTAATGTTTTCAGACAGATTTTGGTACTCCCACAAACACACTGGGTAGTTTTTTCTCACACAAATAGTAATTTCACTTACATTTCAGCAAGAAACTTTGTTTTATTAATTTGAACATTATTTTTCTTCTCCTTTGTTTTCTATCCAGAGGTCTTTGCTCATTTTTAATTCATTCCCATAGGTTCACTTAGAGGGAATGGTGTACATGCTTCTGGGAACTTGCCTGGCAGAGGCAAAACTGTTGCTGGTGAAAACTCAAAGTTTGGGCAGTCACTGCAGCCACTGCTGCCGACAGTGAAGGGAATGGGGTTTGCCAGTATTAGAGGTTCAGGTATCCTGTACTGCTCAGCTTCCTGGGGAGTTACAGGATGGGAGGCACTCACCAGAGTAGAAGGGAGGAGAGTGAGGGAAGGAGTAAAGGCTCATACAGGTGAATCCATGGCTCTCCTGGCTCCAGTAAAGTGATGATTCTGTCATCCTGAGAATCAGTTCACTGAATGCAGTGTGGAACTCAACTACAGAAAGAAAAACACTCAACTGATCAACTGTCCCATTATGTTTTATTGTGACTGGTACCGCTTCTGCTGCAGCTTCCTCTCTCTGTCTTTTAGATTCTTTAGTCTTGGATTTCATAAATTTAATTATTTAGACCACCTTTTCAGACTACAGATACTGCTGGTTGCCTTAAATGGTACCAGTACCATAGTTTATTCTAAATTATCTTTCTTAGCTGTTTGGGGTTTTTTAAATCAAATTCCCAGGTGGAAGATTTTTAATAATGCCTCTGTCATTTCCCACAGTTACTTTCTCTATTTGTCTCCACACTCGAGAAAATGCTTTCCTCTCACATCTGGCTCTCTGTATTTAATTTAAAATTTCCTTCCTAGACCTTAATCATAACCAAGAATATCTTGATTTGGCTCGCTTTTTGAAGCCAAAAATGCTCACAATGCATCTGAAAACATTTCCATTACCGTTTCTACTGAATGCAAGGAAAATATGTTGACTTCATTAAAAAAAAACAAAATTGAACCAGAGATAATTTTCATAAATTAGATGTACAGATTTCACAGCTCAGAAGCAAGGATGTCAAATGTGTCCAGCTTATACAGCCTCCTACACAGAAACCACAAGGTTTCAACGACAAGTCAGTGAAACCACAGCATTCAGCTTTTTATCCAAGACAAGCTCTACTCAATGGGTGCTGCTGCCTTGGTGTGCTGACTGCTCACACAATAGTTTTTCCAAGGTTCGCTTAAGGTGCTGACCTGTGAAGATAAATGAAACTCATTATGCAAACAACTGTGCTATATAGCTTCTCAAATCTGCATGTATGTGCACATAACAGATCAATCTGCAGGCACAGGCACACACATCCCTGCATTAGATACGGCTACTTAGAGATGAAGACAGAGACATCTGGAAAAAAAAGAAAAAAAAACATAGACTGTTTTTACAATGTTACTAGCTTATCTGTTAAGGATTGCATGAGCTAGTCACCTCAGCATCCTTCAATCTCCTGTAAACAATTAAAAACTAGATCTATTTATGAAGTTCTAAGTCATAACTAAGTGCATTTCATCACCAGAGCAATTAATGTATGAGAAACAGAAGAGTATTCCCATTTAAGATAATTCTAGACCATAATAATTCTACTTCTGCATCAGGACTTTTGATAAAACTGCCTGAAAAGTAACAACAAATCCTGCCTGAACAATACCATCATACCTTCAAGAATCTTAAATGTAGAAGGGTGCAGAGTTAAGATTCCCCTAAACACTCTTCCATAAAATAGTTCTGCCAGAATCATGAAATGCTGTCTGCACTGGCACCAAATTGCTGTTCCTGGAACAATGCTGCTGAGTGGGAGCCATTGGGTCCCTCAGCCTCACATGCTAAGGAGGCATTTGTTGCATAGGAAATCACAGTTGTGTTCAGTAGTAAATTCAGTAGGAGGGGAGTTTCAGACTTCTGGCAACTCATTTCTATTTGCAAATTTATTAGGTATTCTAAGGAGAAAATAGGGTTGACAGTGAAATGATTGCAACTAAAACAAAGCTAAACAAACAAGCTCTCAAGGCCTTTGTAAGAGGGATTTCACTGTATTGACCCAAGGTCCTCGTAACAGAGACTCCTCAGATTGTGACAAACTGTGACAGAGAGTAGGAGTGACCTGAAGTAGAAATTTCTTTAAATGACTTTGCTGATGAAGACAGCACCTCCATTCATACACTCTAAGAACTGCAGACTTGGCTTCTACCTCAGCCTTCCCTCCAGCTACGCAATATTACACCAAAGCCTCCCCTCTGCTGCAGGGGCTGAAGTACAGCACATCTGCTGGCTGATCCACTGGTCTGCAGCACACACAGAGGTGGTGCTCAGGGCAAGCTGAGGAGTTGGTGTGCAAGCAAGGACTTGGAGTCACTCCAAAGGGAGGCAGACCGCATCCTCCAGTGCAATGTCACATGGCTTCTCTGTCCTCACAGGGACAGAGAATATCCCTGTGCCAGGGATGCCCCAGCACCATGAGATGTGACACTGTCCAGGAAGACACAAAAGAAAGGGCAGGAGAACAGTGTGACTGAGTTCATAGGATTTGGAACCAACACTATCATTAAAAATAATTCTATCAGAAACTGAGTATAAACACTAAACACATATATATAGATGAAGAAGGGTACAATCTATAGTATTTTGGCAGTACTTGAAAACCAGAAAGCAGAACTAGTCAGAAATAAGTGGTATTCAATCATCTGCTTCTACCAATAATAACCATAATAAAAAGGAGAAAATTGCATTTTATGTTGAAGATAAGTTTATGTAAAAAGTATTAATAAGGCCAAATCAGAGCAGATCTGCTGGAGGAGGGAAAAGGGGCCATAGCCCCTTAGTGGCTGTGCCCTGTGTTTAGCTTTAGACTCCGCAAGAGGAAACAACTGCACTGCTGTGGAAATCCCACACCAGCTCAGCAGCCTCACCAAACCCTGGGAGTTACTTCCAAAATATTCTGTAACATCAAACCTTTAATTCTGATATCAAAATCTCAAACTGTAGTGCCATGCTCATCACCATGCAAGGCATGTCAGGATATAAGGTGCCCCAGCTTCTAGTGGAATAGTTACCAGTGTACCAGACTGTGCACCGGACACATCTTGAGCCTGTAATGGTTTGGAGGTTATTTGTTTTATGCTGCTGATATTGTAACACAGAAGTCAGTCTCTTCTGATTCCTGCCCCTTCTGTTCATTAACAATAGTAAATGAACAAAGGAAGCATCTTGCATTGTTCCATTCTGCATCCTCCATTCACTGTCCAACACCTGCATATACTTTTTCTGATTTTTACGATTTTCTCAGCATTTGGGATGAACATGACACACACTGTTGGGTTTCAGCATTACCACATCCCTGCTGTTCACACCATAGGTTTGTCTCTTACTGGAATTACTGGGAAATGTGTTGGGAATGTTGGAAACAGACAACACTCCTTTGGTAGAAAGGTGGTGTTCCGTGGGCCATCCTTCATAAGGAGACATGCAGACCTGCCAGGCATCAAACACCTGAGCAGCAGAAGTCGTGGCTGCCACACAGAGCAGGAGCAATGACTTGCCCCAACCTCTCCCCATCTGTGGCTTTCAGCTGAACAACTCCTTTCTGCCCTCAAAATTTTAATAGAACTGTGGTAGCCAAACATCCTGTCAGCTGCTGCTTGTCTTCTGAACGTAGCTGTCCTCTGGTAGTGGGGAAAGATTACGAGCACGACTGTAAAGAAGAACGAAGCTCTCTATGAAAGCTGGAACACAGCTCAGGCACAGCTCTAAGCTCTTAGTTACAGACATCAAACTGTTCAGGCCTTATGCAGGAGTTTTTAGCTGAGATGTGAAAGGAACTGCATGATATGGCTTACTGCAGTGGCAGAAGATCCCACTTGGTCATGTAGTGAGGCTTCTTCCATCCTACATGCAGAGAAAGTTGTGACCCAGGAGGTAGGAGGCTGCTCCCAGCATTGAATGAGACTTAAAAGGATGTGCCCACAAGAGGATAGTTCTGAATATCTGGCTCTGTGCAGGGTGGGTCTAAGCTTGACTCAGGCTCTAGGTGTTGACAGGATGTTTCTTCAGTACAGTTTGTCATTAGTAGTTGGTAAGGACACAAATACATCAAACTATGTGCCTAAGAAGCATTACTAACCTAGGAGCTGGATGGGAAAGAAATTGGCTACAAGTTAGTCCTGAAGGAACATTATGGAGAATGTAAATGGTTTTATATTGTTGCCCATTAATATTTTAGTGTGTGTCTCCACATTCAGAGTTATATTTACTCTGATTTTTTTATAGCAAATACAAGTTAAGAATAGATTTTTTTCCCCCAGGTTAGGTTTTCTCTTTACAAAGTAAAATTAAAAGACCAAAGAATTATACCAAAGCTTATAATAGGAAAATAAGATTGCAAGGGGGTAGAACTGACTTGCAAAGTTGTCAGGAATATTTTGAAGTTTTCCTAGTTTTTCTAAATCCATTTGACATGAATGTTCTTCCTAGCTCTCATTTTCCAGCATAACTCTCTCCCGTGGTCTCCTACAATCCCCCAAGTCACAGATAGTACATACATGAAATTTCACAAACCTAAGTTATAAAAATTCTTTGAAAGCAGCCCTGTATATTACAGACTTTTTTGGCTGAACCATAGCAATAACTAAGCCATGGGAAAAGCCTCCATTCAGCTCTCCTGTAAAGGAAAATGTGGGTGGGGGAACCGGGCTTTCAGAGTCGAAGTCATGCAGCTCTTGGGTGGCACCATCGCGAAGAGGAAAGAGGAGGACTCAGCTCGACGGGGCTGGGCCGGGAGGTTTTTCGTATTTCCACTTTCCAGCCATCCCTGTGGGGCCGGGCCGGCGACAGTGTGAGAGAGGCTGTCATTGTTTGACTCAGCGTGTTCCTAAGCCACAAGAGAGCAGTGACGTATATAAAAAACTTGCTGCTCACTCTTATCTGACAAGAGGGATATCAAGGAGTTTTCTCCACTGCCTAGACAATAGAGGAAGTGCTCCCTTGTCCTTGCATTTCACTTTCTCTGTCAGCATGGCTTCCTTGATGCAGTTCTTGTGGCCTTACAGCCTCTAACAGAAGACTATACAGCAGCTTTAGAGACCTGATATGCAAACACAAGTTACCACATTGTCCAATGCCCATTGTTTAACTTCCCATTTACTCCACCAGCTTTAAAACTGATCTCAGATGTAACTGATTTAATTTGGAGTAGCTCAGACAGAGCCATCTCACCTCCCATGATTTTGGTGGAGTTCTTCCTCTGCCTCTTTAAGCCCTGTGCTTCTGAAAACACCCTGTGCATTAACTTCAGTTTTTAAATAGTTCTGCAGTTGTCTGGACTAGCAAAAACCTACAGCGATCTCTTTGCATGAAACACTGCCAACCACCACAAGATATCACAGCTAATAGAGTCCTGTTACACATCCAAGAGGAAAGTTCCCAACCTAGCAACCAAATGAAGACGTATAAATGGCTGACAATGCTACCAACCACCTACAGTAGCTGGGCTCAAAGAAACTTCCCAGAAAAATCACAGTTGAAATACTGACAAAAGAAGTAAAAGCAAACATTAGCACCAGCCTGTTTCTTTACTATGAACACTTCCAATAGTAAATCAAAAAGTGGATTGAGGATAAATGAACGTTCATCCACATTACCAGGCAACAACCTATGGAAAAGTTATGGCAAAGAGGAGCAGAGCCAAGTCCTCTCTTTGTGTAAAGAACACCGCTATTGGAAATGATCTCTCTCTGTTCTCAGCAGCCTCAGGGAGGTGTTAGACAACAGACAAAAAAAAAAAAAAATTTTGCAGTGCTTCACAGGAATGGGATGGAGGGAGAGAGGATAAAAACAAGTATTGGTCACCATGTGGTTTCTCAAATCAAAGATGCTGTTGATTTCCTTTAATGAACTCTAGCCATAAATGAACAGACATTTCAAATAAAACCTACTGAGATCCTCTGTACTTCACAGTGCAGCTGTGCTGCTTATTTGAAATTATTTTAAGACATGTTCGTAGAGGGGGGAGAATCATCACACTACCTTTTCTTCAAGAAATAAAATTTCAGACTATGGGGTAGAAGAAAGTATTATTTTCTTACTTGTTTCAGTTCTCATTTTTCAGAATTTCTGTTCTATTGGGTGTTAGTAGCTACCCCTATCACCAGGAGAGAGCCTGTGTGTGCATACATGAGACTGAGTGCAGTTATGTGTATTTACACATACACCTATAAAATTTATTCCTTTAGGCTATTCCTTTAATGAATGGTGAAAAATTACTTAAGTACATAAACAGCATGGAGTAAATAATCATTTGTACACAAAAAAGAAACATGCTAGAGTATATCAGATAGAGCTCTCACCAGCTTAAACACTCATTTTTAAATGAACAATGAACAAGTGACCCAGCCTGACAGACCAGATTCACCCACCAGACAGATTTATACAGGGATATTTTATATGATGTCAGCATATTACACAGGTTACCAGACATCCAGCTGCAGTCCAAACTCTGTGTAGATTTTGTAAAGCATCCCCAAAGCCATCTAGAATCTTCAGATTTTCAGAGGAAAAGATTTAATTTGACAGACACAGGACCATATTTTTATTCATCACAAGTGAAGGTGCCCAAGTGACTTTAACTGCCCTCTACTAATTCCACATAGGAACCCTTCAATGCTATTGATAGTAATTAAATAATGATAATACATAAAAGTAATTTAAAGCTGTTTTTCCCCTCTTTGTGATGAAATGTCAAGATCAGTGATTTTAAAATCACTGATCCCTAGAGCTGATTCCTAGAGCTGGAAGTCCAGTAAGTTCTTAGTGCCTGCACAGACTTTTGTTTGGACTTGATACATTCTTCTACATTCCCAAGGAAATTCTCAGCTGCTGAAGGATGTAACTGAATGTGTTTAGGTGCCACAAGCATTGAATCACTGCCAGAAACAATAGTGTCCCTTGGGATTGACACACCAGGATTTAGTCCCTGCTCTTCCAGTACTGCTCCCCTCTTGGTAATGGGCATGCTCCAGAGATTCATCTCTCCCAAGACAAGGTATCCTTCAATCCCAGTGGACACGCCCTCCACAATGCAGTTAATATATCTGCTACAGGTTCCAAACAAATATAAAGCAAATTTCAGCTGGTTTAAATACTTAGATGAGCTTTTACTCACAGCTCTAACACAATCCAAGCTCAGAATAAAAAAGCCACAGTTCATATACATCAGGAGGAAACAGCTGAGAAGCACTCCTTGGAGCCATAAAGTGAGATAAATAAATTTAAATTTTGAAAGAAGTCCTGTCATATTTGTCCAGAACAGTACAGAAGAGCTGCAGATGGACTGAAGAGATTCATTGCTGTATGACACGGGAAAAAATGCAGACTCTTTGTTTACCTAGGCCTGTGGTTTCTAAGTACCAACTTTTTAGTACGTTCATTTCTTGACTCAAAGTGAAAATGGGAATTCACCCTTTTCTCTTTTTTCCTGCCCAATGTGCAGATGGGGCACATTTTCTTTCACTCCATCAATCCCTGCCCCCCCACGCACAAGCTTGCATACATGCACCTAGCCAGTGGAAAAGAAAAAAGGGTTACTCATTAATCCATTCTACAAAGCTTTCCAAACTGAAATGGGTGGGCTCTCCATCTCCAGCAGGGAGCAATATATAGGTAGGTGCAGAGCTTACCTAAGCACAGCTCAAACTGGAGTGTCACACTTGAACAGCACAACTTTGCTCCTGGCAAAGTTTTAAAACAGAACTCATCAGGATGAAGAGGATGAGTATTTTCTGCATGCTTTTCTTCTGCTCCACTATGGTGCTGACTGCATCTTCACCCAGAACATTAAAATACAAACAGATTCAAAAGAAAATTAGAGACTTAGAAAGTATGGTGAAAGATAAGGTAAGTGATGGTATTTGTCATAATATTGAAATTCCTTTCAAGCATTATATATTGCATAGCATATATCTTGTGAAGGATATCACTTTCAAATGTTAAAACTTTTCTAACTTAGATTTGTTTTATTTTAGGATGCTGAATTGCTGCATACACCAGAAAGCCTTGTGGTGAGACTGCTTTAATTTTTTTTTTCATAATTATATAATTTTGATTTTGTACTGGCTTATTCCATTGACAAATAGAGAATGTCTTCTTCTTCACATCTCTGTCCTAGTACTCTTAATGCAAGCTAGACTGAATAAGAAAATATTTCCTAAAAGCTCCTTTTTCTGCATATCTAATAGCAGAAGTGTTTATATTTTGGCATCACAATTACTATTTTGCTATTGTATGTGTATCATAACCCACCAACAGATCCCGAATTGCACATGTTCCATTTAATTAAGAAATAGTGCTAAGAGTAGGGATTCATCCAAGAGCCAGACAAGCAGCAGTGCTTTTGGGGATGCAGGTATTTGGAGTGGAAGTGCCTCCAGCTGCCGTGAGCTCCAGCATGGCTGAGCTGCCCCCCTTGCCTACCACTGCAGCCAAATGACAACAGTGGCACTGCAAAGCCATGTCAACAAGTGCCTCCTCTTATGTGCAGTCACACTGCTCTCTCTGATTCTGTTTGTGCAAGGACTGTGCTACCAACAGAAGACAAAACTGCATCTTCAAATATTCTCTTCAGATTATAACTAGTTAAAAACACAAGAGCAGCTCCCTGTGAACCCCTTTTTAATACAGATATGTATTTATACATTATTTAGTGCTGATATTTTCCATCTTCCAAGGTTAAGATCTTCTTATAAACAGTGAGTCATCAAGTCTGTGCACCCTCAAAAGTGGTAGGATGCAGGATGTACTGTGAATTTAAATGCTAATCATAGCAAAATCACATCTTAAAAACTTAAGAGGGTAAATGCATGCTACTTTGATAACATGCAACATGCAACTGAGGTGCAGAGCAACCTGTGGCTACCTAATATTATACTTGTCTTATTAGCTGTCTTAAATTTTTGAGCCCTATTTTGTAGCACAGACAATTTTGATTGACATATAAAAGCCATCATTATGCATTACTATGCTGTAAAAGCTATAGGCATTCTTAAAAATTTATCTACACAGGATTCTGAACTCCCTTGCAAGCAGCTACAAGAAGAAAGGAAAAAAACTCACCTAATTTCACACAGGTTTTGGTTAGCCTCTTCCTAGGCTTTACAGCTCAGCGCATGTTTAACTTGCCAGAAAATATACAGAAGCACAACCAAAACAGATGCATTCCTTTGAATTGCTCGAAACAACTTCAGTGCACAAACTCAGTGCTGGGTTTCTACTAAAACTCTTTCTAACTTGTGGTGTCAAAGTGAAAAGGAAGAGATTATTAGCTGTCATTTTAATCCAGTGCTTGCTGCTGCCTCTGAAACTAAGCAAATACAACTAGTGACTAATTGCTTAATGAGGTTATTGGGTCTTTTTTAAAAAAAAGTCATGCTCACCTCAGGAAGGAAAACAACAGCAGCCCAGGGCTCACTTGCAGCTTAGGGCCTTACTGTCTGATTCTGGGAGGTCCTAATTACCTCCTCTGAATACTAGACAAGATAGAAAATTCACATATTTAGAAGCTATTAAGTTGATACGGGTTCAGCTTCTGATGTAAAACATGTAAAAAAACATTAGTGTGCTAATAGTAATTATCACCAGCAACCAAATCAACAAACTGTTCATCCTACAGGGTGACTAAATAGTGTACCACAGTGTGACAAAGCAGCACTCAAGGTGATTAGGTGCCATCACAGGCTATTGAAACCCAATTTAATAAAAAGTTACTCACATAACCACATTTCAAATATCAAAATATTTGAATTTTTTTTTTATTATAACCTGCTCATGCCAGATTTGCATTTGGTCTTGAATATTCAATGAGAAAATCACCTGTTATAACATTTAGAATTAGATGGTTTATCCCGATCTGTTTTGGCTTCCTTGAGGTTCCTTTGTCTGGACTGTTAGCCGCAATTCAATCCCACACAATTTCCTAGTACCCTCAACAATGAAGTATCCTTTCCCTTGAATAAAGAGAGGTTAGAGGACATCAATTCAAGGGAAAACAGGCTGAGAGAAAAAGCAGTGTTAAGGCTCAGGTAATTCCAGCCTGGAGGGCAAACGAGCTCTCCTGCTGGTGACTGGCACGGCAGCTGAAGTGTCACTGAGTGACACGATGCTGACGTGCCCTGGATCTGTATCTCACCCCGCTGATCGCTAATTCCGGAAGCAAGGGCTCTACAGGCTCATCTGTAAAGCTAGTTTGAGTCAGATGCAGAGTACTGCTGCCAACTGCCTCTGATACCAATATTTTACACATTTCTAGCCCCCCTCAGACATTTCCAGTGGTCTGTGCTCCTTCATGCCTCATCCCCAAAGTGCTCAGCCCGTGACAATACGCCAGGCCCCACAATCCTTGTGGTGCCCTGATCGTTGGCTGCCTCAGCTGTAAGTGACAGCTCAGCAAAACAGAAAAGGCAGCACAGATGAGAAATGCTGGTTTCTCAGCTAAGCACGAATGAGAACAAAAATGTTTTCAGTTTCAGCTGGAAAATTGATCTCTTTAAAAGACGAGTAGTGTTTTTTTCCAGTAAGCAAGGCCAGTTACGGTAAGGATGCTTGAAATAAATATAAATGTGTGGCTTTTAAGGAAAACAAAATGTTTTATCTGACCAACACAGAATGTTGCTAGCAAAATTTGCTATAAGCAACATCCATGAAGGCTGCCTTGTCCTTGCCCAAGCAGCAAACTCCAGTGACATCTCATAACGCAGACGAGACTCAGCTTGGGTAGCAGTTGGCATGCAAACAAGGATGATGGCTTTGGAGCCTTTCTAATATGTGTAATCCTTCTTTGAAAAACAGAACGCAACTTAAATTTGCTTTAGTAAACATTGCTTTTCTTTCTCTGTTGACCGTTAGGTTAGTTTTGGGGATAGTTTCTGTATTGTTTCTGATGCTATCATATAGCAACATTTTAAAAGTATTTGAAAACACACAGTTCTATGTCAATTCTAATTATTAACTAGGCATTATTAGAAAGGGCACCTAAATGAGAAAGAAAAAAAGTATATTCCCACACATAGCACTGAGAGATATTTGTAATTCTTTAAAAACAAAATGCTCGTGCTTTAGTAGGCAAAAACCTACTACACGTAACTGATCTACTCCTCAAGATTGTTTTCTTTCAAATGCTGTCATGATTAATAGCCAAGTAGATATTTATTTTGTTAGGAAATACTTAAGTAATTATGCAAGAACAGCTGAAGTAAAGCCTCAATATCACTTGCATATCAAAAACTAATTTAAAAAAAAAAAAAAAGGTACAGCTGAATATTCTCAGCTAATATCCTGAATACCTTCTTCTGCACATGGACCACAATCTAACATGAGCAGGAAAAAGTGCTGCAACATTGGCTTTAAAACCGTTCCTTCTTCTCCTGCCCTAGGAGGGATGCCTGTCCACAGCTGTGACCTGCTTCAAGAAAGGCATCCAGAAATTGCAACCAGCGAGCAGCCAAGAAAATGAGGCATTCGCCAAAGCCATTAGAATCGTGAGCAAATTCACCTACAGAGACTCTGGAGAGGTAGGATTTCCTCACAGTGCTCAGAATTGTGATCATTGCTCCTTATTTTCTACAGCAGATGCCCCCTGCAATGGGGGAATTGTAGAAAGCAAATCTGCTAGAAAAAGCAATCTGCTTTTCATTACTTTGGAAATTAAAAAGCCCAATTTTTGCACTTTTGGGAGAAGCATTCCCTGTGACCCTAAAAAGTCGTATACGTGTACTTGGCAACCACACAATGTGCTGGCAGAAGGACAGGGATCACTGCAAAAAATGTGAATGAAAGGCATCATTACTAAATTCCTTCCCTTTTGAAAGCGCTTGTGTCAGAGCTTTTCCAGCTAGAAAAGGCATTGATTACAACCCTCTTGATTTTTCAGTGAGAAAGCTTGAGGTTTGATTTAGGATTGTGATGTGCTGTTTAGAGGTGCCATGATTCTCTTTATCTTCCAGCACTGTGAATTTACATGTGAATCTTATGAGAAGAAAACCCCCAAAGAATTTCTGAAGGGTTTTGAAAATCTAATGAAAATGGTAAGCAGAGTTCATTCCTCCTGGGTGCTATTTGACATTTTGCAAACCATTACAGATACCCTTATTTTACATCCTTACTAACAATGTGTTGTTTTTACAGCTATTCAAGAACTAATCTAGGACACACCAGAGCTGAAGGCCACTGAAAATCTATTTTTTAAAGCAGACACTATGTTATATTTAAGATGTGAAAAATGTAAATACTTCCCAGTGCTATTATGATGTGTTCTCTGTGTGTAGTAAGTGAAAGCTTCTCCCAAAATATTAAGGAGTCTTATTTGGATGGGTATTTGTAAGATGGATGCTATTTTGCAAGTGATTCTAGCCCCAGCTTACAGAAAAATGAAACTGTAATTTCAGAAAAACAGGCTCTTGTAAGGGACTTAACTGTCCCCCTTCTGCTGAACTAGAAATACATGAGATGGTTACTTTCGTATTTTTGTTTTGATCTTAATTGAATTCCATGCAGAGATTTCTGCAACTTTTAAAAGAAAATTAACAGAAAAATTATCAGGGGCTTTGAAGCCACAAAGGAATCTGCTTGGGCTGATTTCCGTATTTACAATAATGCCACACACAGAGTTTTATTTATAAGTTCTTAGACTGCATCTTAGCTAACTATGGAAAAATGTCCTGCATTTAACTGCCTTCTCAATACTGGAAAAAACATTTACAAATCATACGGTATGTCTGTGATTAATATCTTGAAGCTAATGGCACATTTGCCATGGGATTCAATACGGGAGAAATGTAACCCACATGCTCCAAGTGGAGATACAGGATTCTGAGGGGAAATTCTGTTTCAGAAAATGGAATTTCGTCTACACTGCCCCAGCTTAACATGATAAATACAGCAGAGGTATGACAGGTTGGTACAACCAGCCACTGCAAAATGTCCAATAAATACAGTAACTGATGATTAGTCAGAGTGAAACAGCTGTAATGTATACTGCTGTTTCTCAGAGGACAGCATTTACCTTCATATTAATGTACCATTCACACTATTCATTCTCTCTCCTCCTGATTAATTTTTAGTTTGTTATTTGCCATTTTTTCTTTAAAAATCTGTCAAGTTTTTTGTTCTGTGGAAACCTTCCTGTACAGCTCCTGAATCCTGAACATTTCTGTGGAACTATAGCCAGAGAGATCATTAAAAATTTTTTAAATGAAAGTGAGTATCACAGCACTTAAAACTAATTTTGGCAGCTTAATTATATACCACCATATTCTGCTTGCAAGGATTCTGAACCTCTGGGTTCTTCCATCTGAGCAGTAATTGCTAATTTGCCCCGAACAGATATTAGTCCCACATGAGGAAACTGATCTTGGGAAAGAGCATAAAATGTTCAAGTAAAAATTAACCTTTCATATCATTTTCTCTCTACTTAGTAGAAATGTGGTAGAGAGAGGAAACTGGAAAACAGCATAGTGTTAGGATGGAAAATTACAAGCTTAGTTACCTCCAAAAATAATGAGGTAGTATTAAAAATATTTCCATTCCTACCAATGTCATCGGCCTAAAGGAAAACTAATACAAAAAGCTTTGCTGCCTCCCTATTTTCACTGTCCTGAAATGTGAACCTCCTCAAAAATGTACATCAGAAAGAGGAAGGAAGATCCTCAGGGCACAGGAAACAAAGTCAACTCTCCTTGTTTCTGGTGATGGTCATTTTGATTTAGAACATCTTTTTCTTCTCCTTTCCTTTTTCTGTTTCAAAACCTGCTTTTCCTCTGTGTAATGTTCTACCTCATACATCGATGTTTCCACATTACTGCATCAGAATTAACATTCTAAAAAAGAACTACCACTCATATGCAAGTAATCATCAAAGTACTGAGTTTAAATTATGTTCTTTCTGCACCTTCTATCCCCATTTCTCTGACTCACCTACCCGTGATGTCCCTTCATCACTAATTGGTGAGCACTATGCAAAGCTGTTGCTGCAACTGCAACAGACAAAGTCCAGGTAAAATTCCATTCCAGATTTGGATAAAAGCAACTGGGAAAACATTGAAGCATGTCCTGCAGTTGCAGTGTACCTGCTGATGTTTCTACATTTGTATTTTTTTACAAATACAAATGGGGGGTTTTAATCAAATGAGGAGTTTTAATCAAATGCCTTTATCATGAATTAAGTGCATTTTTATGTGAGTCCTAGAAGGACAACGAATAAGTCAGCACTTCTCATGCAGCTCCATGGAATATTTGCATGTGCAGGGTTTTGGAGAAAGAGTTTTATTTTTGTACAAAGAGTACAGTATGTATTTCTTTATCTGTAAATGTCTTTTCCAGTAACTTGCTAAGTGCATTGAAATCACTGTTCTAAAAAGCCTGTTAAAATCTTTGTTGTGCAGACAAAATGGGATTAGCACGCCCTGACAAACACAACATTGTGTATTACATATTTATTAGCAATCATTACAAAGCATTGAGAAGCATTTGTACCTGGGACAGATATTTTATGAATGAAAAGCAATTCCCTACAGGAATGTCATAAGCTAACTAAGTACTCCAGCCTACACTGCAGCAATGCCTGAGTTTTGTCCAAGAGGCAGCATGTAATGCAATAAGTAATGTACCTATTTCTGTTTGGTGACTTGCTTCACTGTCTTTACTATGGATTTTATCACCAAACATAGTGCTAAAGCTTATTTTTTCTTGTTTTAAACAAAATAGACTTGCTTATTAATTGAGGTTATTTCTTGTACCTGCAGAATAACTTAATTGAAAATGTTCACTTGTAGTATTCAAAAAACTAGTGAGAAACTGCAACAAAAGTACCTTCAGAAGGTTAACTGCTCAGAAATCTTGCTGAAAACTGAAATTATTGGACAAGCCAGTCCAGCTACATATGGAGAATATTAATCACAAAATTGGCACAGCTGATTTAGGCCAACACGACACCTCTGGGCAGTGTCAGCACAGTCACTGTGGGCAACTCTGTACACTTCAAATATGCACTGATTTACAAGATGTGAGGACTTGTGTTCACTCTGATTTGTCAGAGTTATCAAAGACTGAGTGTATTATTCAGGGTGTGCTATTTGAAGAACAGGATAAATGAAAAACAGGAAATCTGTGCAGAACAAACCAGTGTTCAAGAAGACATCATCTTGTTCTGCAACAGCATTCTCAGAAGGAAAAATTAAGATGCCCCAGGAGGAACTTGTGACCTTAGGAAGAACTAGGCACCACAAATCTAAATGTGTACACCCTCTTATTTCCTTTCACGAGATGAACTTTCTTTGTACTAAGTGCACTCTGCAGAAACTGTGTGTTTCATTAACAGAGTACATTGTGTAAGCCATAAAAGCTCATTACCTCCCAGGGAGGCTTTAAAATATATTTATGATTTTGATCATAAGTGCCCTTTGTAGGCACTTCGAGATGTGTTTTAGCATGGTATATACAATTTTGTATAATATTTACTTTTACTGAGAGGATTCTTTATTTTTATACCAATTGAGTCATCTAATTTAATTATTTATTGCATTTCTGTAAAGGGAATGTTCATATTAAGGACTATGTGGTTTGATTAATTTATATGCCTGTGATATTAAACAATTTTAGCTACTACCATTTCCTCTTGTTCTTTTCTTCAAAAACATATTTTTGTAGTTATCTGTGAGAGAACTATTCCCTGTGGGTTTTCCAGCCACTTGTTTCACAGACGTGGTTTGGAGTGGGGTAAATTGTTCCTGAGTATTTCTGCATCTCACTGAGTGAGATGAATCAGACTTGACTAACAGTTAATTCTGGATGAATCCCAGCATATGTGATTCCTGCTGCTTTCTCGTATGCAAAGACAGGAGGGATCCCTCCATCCAGTGGGAAAACCCCCAGCGAATAGTTCTTACTACAAATAGGTAACTTCAAAACTTCCTTAAAGTGTTCTCTGCTTTGCACTTGGGCTGATGACCCATGTTGTAACAGGAGCAAAGGTGAAAGAGAACGTTTCTTACTCAAAAATCTTTGCCCAAGCTGCTGATCTCCATTGCTGTACTGCCACCTTTTGACGGCAGTTTGGAAATTCAAAGCAGTTCCAGACACAAAACCGGCAAGCTGAGTATCACTGTCATGACAGTGAGCTTTGAGATACACCACAGAGGTAACAACTAAGTTCTCCACCTGCCGTTTAGTTTTCCCTTTTCCTCTTCACATAGCTGAAGGTCCAATAGTGTTACTGTTGTACCATCATGAAGACCATGTTTAAAAACATCCCTTACCACACCAGTCAGGCTCTTCAGCAGCTCCTTTCCCTTTGCAAGAGGATGTACAAATAGATGCTGTGTCCATGTGTCCCTTCCTTAAGTGTCCAACAACCTACCAGGAGTTCTCCGGCTCTCTTTAGACTCTTTGTAAACAATCCTCTTACCTCTTTCCATTTTTTGAAGATGACCTTATTATTAAACTTCACTGCCCACCCCTGGTTCTCCATCTTCCTCCCATTGTAATTACCAACACTTGTTGTCCCAACCCCAGTTCACTTTCTTCCTCCTGTTACACTTCCTCCAGCTTCCCTTCTGTTATCAGGGAATTTTCAGACACTCAGATGATGCAAGATCATCAGCTGCACAATTCCATTAAAATGGAAAAAGAGCTGAACATAATGCTAGTGGTCCACATAAAGTTTAATTCCTTACCATCTACAGGAGAACATCTGACAACAAAGAAGTCAGAAAGATTTTCACTTCGAAGCCAAAGAAGTGAGAGAAGCACTCACAAACCAGCTGTAGCAGGAGATACAGTAGATTTCATATCAAGCTTATCACAACAAATTAGACAAACACTGTGATAGAGCAGCTCTCTCCATCCTCTCTTAAATCCTTTAAAAATGTAGAGACAATGAACAACAAAAGGGTCAAGGCCAGTGCCAGCTGATATGAGGACAGGATCTGCAGGGGGTGAAACACAGAAAAGTATTTGAGCTCAGCACCCCAAATCCAGCATTTCATCAAACCGAGAAGCAACTCCAAGTTTATCACTGCCTTTATGAATGGCTAGGAAATGCACCAGTGTAGAGAGCAGATCACTGCACAAGAGGGCAGCAGGCAGCTGAGAAAGGAAAGGAGATCTTCGCTCTCCTTCTTCTCTTCCTGACCCCGCCCAGCTCGTAAGAAATTAATCTACGAACCCTCAAATGTGGGGAAATACAGTTCAAACAGGGGACTTAACTAAAAATGCTCCCATTTCTGTGTTCCCTTTTACAGGCACATTTCAAATACCACCTACTTAATAATTTCTACTTCTTCCCATATTCTGTTCTTTCCCAAACACTTAACTCCTCATTCATTTCACTCCTCCCTTCTACCCTCCATCTCTCCTTTAGGGAAACCACTTTAGTTATGCCTGACATTTACAACTCTTGCATTAACACCAGACAGGACAAAGCATTGGAAAATCTTGCCATCTTACCTCAGAGGTACCATTAGAAGAAGCATCACCTGAAAACAAAGATTAAGCAAAAAAAAAAAAAAAAAAAAAAAAAAAAAAAAAAAAACAAAAAATCAAAAAAAAACAAAACAAAAAAAAATTACAGGATCTGTGCTATTCCTGGGAGATTTACACTTCCCTTCAGCATGGAGCATTTGACCCATTTCTAAATGTCTAACCCAGTACCTGCAGATGAACAGTTACAAGTATTCCTTATGATCTGCCTCTCCCTTTAGGTGCCTCACATCCCAGTTAGCTGCTACACTCTACTGCCCCCCTATTTCACGTTCATCAATTATTTTCATTTCCTGTTTTACACCCTGCAAAGAGCTGAGCAAACACCAGGTAACATGTGGAATGCAGCAGGTGCAGCTGGAGGTGGTGGGAAAGGTGTAGTACAAATTCCCAAACACCTAAGCTGGCATTAAGAATTTTTTTATGGCACTGAAGAACAAAATACTGGGAACCTACTGCCTCAAGCTCCTTTTCCACCTGTTGCACTGGGCAGGGTTGGCTTAAACCATTTCCCACTTCTTCCCCCTACCAGCCCCCAACAGTTGAATTTTTTGGAGGGAGCAGGTGAGGTGGCAAATTATATTTGCTCTGGGTCAGTTCTCTGACCCAGACTCTGCCTTTTAAAACATGCCCTCATGAAGTATAACTGTTCTGCATCAGAAGACTTCCCTTAAAAAGATGTTGTACAAGGCAAACTCAGAACCAGACTGAGTTGGGAATTTTTCAGCACAAGTTCTTCTACTGGAGGATAACGATTTGTTGAAACTGAAACTTTACAACTTTCACTGCAACAGTCTGACAAAACTTCGAGCAAAAACCTTTTCTCAGGCCCAGGATGGAATTTCTGTTATAAACAAAAGCATGCAAACAAGAGCAGAGCAGGGTGCAGGTTTTTGGGATAGGAAGTGATTGCTGGAATTGGGCTCCAAACCCTGCTCTGCTTTATTTGGCTTCTCCACTGGGACATGCTCCACCAAGGTGCCAGAGGAGGTGCCTAATCCACAGGCTACTGATCGCTGTGGATCAGTCTCACACTTTCTTGAATGCTTTTTTATTAAAACAGCTGAGAGTTCTCAACATCATTTCAGAGTGACACAGAGGGGAATAAAGGTCAAAATTGGAAAAGTGACACTTCTGTGAGATGGGGAAATATTTTCCTAGGTAGTTCTATGTGGTTCTCATATGATTTGTCTCAGTGTTTGAGACAATTCTCCAGCAAATTTCCCAGTCTGACACATATGCCTCTTTTAGGCTTTAAGAACAACTCAGTGGGCAGCAGAGCAATAAAGGTCAGATGAAGAGCAGCAGAGGTACATAGCAAACAGTAAATCCCTCTGTGGAATGAAAGAAACCACAGGTTGAAAAGCCACTGGGAGAACAAAGATGGATAGTAATATCATTTAAAACTTCTCCTTCAGTGAAAGTTTCTGTATGAGTACTGATCCATCAATAACCCATTTTGCAATCAAAAGCACCCAGGGTGCTTTCCCAGGCCCCACAGATCTCCTTATTTTCCATCAAGACAAAGCACCAACACTACGAGTTCAGTCCAGTGAAACTGCTCTGTACCAACAGTCAGATATCAGCAGTCACATGACTATGGACAATTCATACTCAGTTTTTCAGGTAAAGAACAATGATTCATGTCTTAAAAGATATTATATTTTAAACTCTCTAAGTGTAAGACAGATACATAGTCCCATACATTTGTAAAATACTATTTGCTAATTATCATCATAAATATTATTAAAATGCCAGTTCTTTCTGTTGCTCAGTTTGAATGTTGCTTATATATAAAAAACTATTCTGACAACATCCAGCTGTTAATGGTGACCAACTGAAAACTGGTCATGTTGATGGGATCTAGCACATAACCTTAACAGGAGTTTGATAGTGATTAGATCTCAGACTTTTGATACCCAAAATCATACTAGAAGTGGCCCACCATCTTATTATTATTTACACAGATTTCATTTGGTTTAGCTGCTTTACAGCATAACAAACATGAACCAGCTTCCCTGTTACTCTATACTTCTCCCTTATTTTGCACTGCATGGGTTTCAATTCCTAGCTTATCCTGCAAGATTTAAATGGTGAGAATATGTCCTTTTCAGTGAAAGCAGAGGGATGTGACCTCAGAGAGAACACAGACTACACCTTGTACCTGATGCATGGCCACAGGCAGTGGTCAGAGGAGGAGGCACCAGCAGATGGGACCTCACAACAGGTCCTGTGTCACCTCCTGGGGTTTCCTGAGAACCACGCACCAGCCCAGCCCCAGCAGAAATGGCTGCCTCTGTACAGCGCTCTGCATGCTGCTCACAGCACTCAGTGTCCCTGAGAGTCAGGAGCAGATAATTTCAGTTTCCATCATTATCAATTTCCAAAGTACCAATCCACCTAATTAAAAAAAACCTTTTATTAAAAAAAAAAAAAAATTAATCACAGGGAGAGCTTACAAACAGCAAAGCTCTTTACAAGAAAATCTTCAGAGAATATGACTAATGCACCTGTACTTTTTAAATATAATAAAACATTGAGTCAAGGCCAACTCATACTCTTACTCTGATTTTTTTCTTTTGTTGTTTTGTCCTTAAAACCTTTCAATTATTCTCTGTATGGAAAAAAACATCAACTTAGTTTCTGAACACAAGTAAAAGTCCTTTCACTTCTACTTAGAATTCAGGATTCTCACAAGTGCTGCAGTGCAAGAGGCCCCACACAATCCTTTTATCTACAGTAGCAAAGGAAATGCTTTTCACTTTCAGGGCACTGCACAGTAGGTCTGGAGTTTTCCCAAATACAATGAACTTGCTGTTCGTTGGTTTGGTTTGGTTTTTTCCCGTCTCTGCTTCTACTGATTTGCAGAAAATGTCAAGGCACACACAGATTTAACATTAATACTTGGATCTTTGTGTCCAAATTCTACATGTGGAAACCTACTGCTAATTGTCCAATTAAAATATATGCAGGAGTTGGGTATTATGACAGAACACAAAGAATAAGTAAGTCCATACACAGCACAAACTTCAGATAATATCAGTATTGGAGTTGTCAAAGAGTGAACACAACTCCTTTTTTAACATTGGCTAAGCTACATGGCTACAAGACTGGCTGATATTCCTCCTATCAGCTGTTTGGCCAACTCACAAAAAATTATTATTATTTCTTTTCACTTACATAATTTCCAGTTTAAATATTAAATTAGGTGGCTTAAATAATTCTAAGTTTCCTATAAATAAATTAATAAACCTTGGGGACAAAATTAGTGAGAAAATGAACATGTGTACATCTGTAGAGTTATTAATGATGCTTCTGCTAATATTTCTGCTGAATATTTGTGCTTCCTGTTTAACATCAGAAATTCCTCTCCCACAGATCTTGGTTTCACTCTCTGTTTTCTCCTTGGGCATTTAAGTGGAACCTTTTGACATTTTTGCTTAGCCATATATAGCTATGAGTTCTGGAGGCAGTAATGAGTACTGTTCTATGAGATAGAACATAAAATACTCAATGTCTCAGAAAATATTCCCCCAGTTTTTCTGAACGTAGAATCTAAATGTACAGATTTTCATAGATACCAGACAAAGAACCACTTGTAAAATTTTATATGGAGTTATAAAATAGGAGTTAATCAGAATAAAGTAATAAAATTACTTTTGGAATGGAGAGATGCTCTGGAGTGTGTTTTTTTCAGAACTGCACATCATAATTCCTACTATTATTAAGCCAAAGTGCATTATTCTATCACAAATTCCATTGGGAGGAAAAATGAGCCAAAATCAGGAGACAGACATATAAGGTAAGTGTTCCAAAGCTGTATATCAAAATGAAGAAATTCATCAATGCAAATCAGTTCTTGGTTTCTGTGAGATCAGGATTAACAGTGGATTATTCAAAAGGAGGCACCAAGTTCCTGCAAAACACAGCAGTGAATTTTCACTCTCATTTACTCATGAAGATTAAAGCAGAGTCAGCACCTTCCCCAGGCATGGGGGAGGCAGTGTCATAGCCAGAATGACAACATGGGAGCCTCTGAACCACAGCCCTGCTGAAGGTCACACTTTACCACTTACCTTGTAGGTAATCCTACAAAAACCCATCAGGACTGGGCAGAAAGGAAGAAATTAATATACAGTCATCTAGAAGAACAGGAAGAATTAAGATTCTATACCCAGCTAAAAAAACAGGAGAGGGAAAACCCTGAATTACCACAAGCAAGGATCTACTATGTAGCTTAGGGGGAAGCCCCTACATTCTACCTATGAATCACATTCATTTAATAATGAAATTATAACCCAAACCACAAGAGGTATTCTGTATCCTAACTGTTTTTTGGGTTTTTTGGGGTTTTTTTTGTGGTTTTGTTTGTTTGTTTGTTTTGGTTTTGGTGTTTTTTTTTTGTTTTGTTTTGTTTTGGTTTTTTTTGTGTGTTTTGTTTTTTTTTTTGGTTTTTTTTTTGGTTTTTTTGGGTTTTTTTTGTTGTGGTTTTTTTTTGGTTGGGTTTTTTGGGGGTTTTTTTTGGTTTTTTTTGTTAAAAACATAGGAAATGGGGTCAGAATTGCTATTGTTTCTCATGCTGTAAGAGAAATCTGTCTCAATCACAGAGGCTTTGCACATTAAGATTGTGAGCTACTGGGAGATCCATTTTGGAAGATAACATTTGCAATAATAAGTATTTGAAATTAAGCAAAATTTTAGATAGGTATTTAAGTCAAGGAACATGGAGTCACAGAGTATTTTGGGTTGGAAGGCACCTTAAAGATCATCTAGTTCCAACCCCCTTGCCATGGGTAGGCACACCTTCCACCCGACCAGGTTGCTCAAAGGATAAAACCAAAAGGAAAAAACCAAACAAAAACCCCTCAAAAATTTCCCTTGTACTAGAGCTACCTTCATTACACACCACCCATATGCATATCCACTTCCTAAAGAGCCTCCTGAAACAATAGACATTGAAGAGCATGAGATAAGCCATGATCTCTTATTTTATAGACAAATGCACTCAATTTTAAGTGCTGAAAAATTCAAGATGAGAAACTCCAGCTGACATCTGATCCAAATTTCTACTATGTGCCATTTCTACACTCCTCTACCCCGTGCTTTATCAGCTAGAATTTATCTTCCATTAATCTAGCAACATAGCCCAAGGCTAGGTTTAAAGAGGGGAAAGGCAGGGAATTCTTCCTAAATTTTTAAGCCTCAATCAGTGTTTTCTAAGGAGTGACATTTTTGGTTTGGGAATAAATGCAAACAAACAAACAATCAATCTACCACAAACTTTGTACTGATGTCACAACATGCCTCAGGAAAATCTATCTCTTACTACTCTGTTTTCCACAGCAGCTGAGTCCTTTTCCACATAAATCCAAATCACAATTGTTCCAACGTGACTTTTGGTCACTTCTAGTCACTTCTGATGTTTTTGGCAGAAGTCACAATTTTGCTATTACACCTTCAAAAATGAAAGAGAAGAGGTGTAGTAGGACCCAATAAAACTCAGTGGCTCATTTTCACACATCCTAAATAAATAGGAAATGGAGTCTTGGATTTAAAAAGTCAGAAAATCCTCTTGCCATGCTTAGGTGCTGGCATCTAAGAAGTGACATCTTCCCAAAAACTCCTTCCTTAGATCCATTAGATATTCTTCTTGCCTCTACTTTGTTCCACGAAACAGTTGGTCAGTTAATTCAGCAGTAAATGTTCTCATTTTCTTAAACCCTTAGTATTTTTAAGAGATTTTGATGTCTAATATTGTCAGTTGATATAATCTTCCCTTTACAAAGGATATTATAATGACTTGCCTCTGTCATCAGGGGAAGTAATTTTCAGCCATGGAGTGTTTTACCGACTAAAAATTCCAAAACAAAAACATCTCACCAGAAAAGGAAAGAAGATCACAAAAAATACATATAACTCTATCAATAAGCTTCAATTTTCAGATGTTCATGCTAACAATGGCTAATTCTTATACTCCATAAGCAATTACTCGATCTTGACAGGATCGGAAAGAACCATCAACATTAAATCTCTTTAAAACAGCAAGATTCAAAATTTGATGGTAACTCCATATCAGAATGTGAAAAAAAGAAGTAAAAATCATATTACATCAAAACAATCAGAAAATCCTTTGAATAGGTGGTGTTTCACAGCAATAATATTTAATTTCCTTCTGGAAGTATCAAGAGCTTTGTCTGGAGCACTCAAAAGCTGATCAAAGCCTCCTATTTTGCATGGAAAGCTAATTACCAGAAAAGGCTTCTGGAAAGCAGGGATTAGGAACCAGTGACAAAAGCCTGGCACTTTATTTCAATATCTGGCTCAAATCTTTACACCTCAATTTAGAAACAAATGGCTTCCGTCAGATTGGTCATTAAAGGCCAAAAAAAGAAGTTTTTTGCAATAAGAAGTAACTATATAAATCTAGCACAAATATAAAAGCAGTTTTCTAGAATCAAAATAATAACAAAATTCCTTGTTCACTTCTCTTTCTGTAACATAAATCTGAAAAAAATATACTGCAAAGTCCTTTTATCATTATTGCGATAATGATAAAAGGAAAGTAGCAGTTTCATACATTGAGCATCTAAGGTGTAGGAAATCCTCTATTTCCCTACAGGAAATCCTCAAGCATCCAAGATATTTATTTGTATTTGAGGAGACTGAGGGGATACCTCCTGGAGGTCTTCAGCATCCTCACAAGGTGCTGATCCCTTCCTTCTCATGACAGGACTTGAAGTAATGGCATGAAGCCAACCAGGGAGGGTTAGGTTGGATATCAGGAAAAGTTTCTTCCTGCAGAGGGCATCTGGGCACTGGTACAGACTCCCTAGGGAAGTGGTCACAGTACCAAACCTCAGAGAGCTCAAGTGTTTGGACAATGCTCTCAGGTACACAGCGTGACTCTTGGGAATGTCCTGTGCAGGGCCAGGAGTTAGATGGGTCCCTTTCACCTGAGGATATTCCATGATTCTGTGATATTTATGGGCTACATCCTGCAGCAGATTGAAATCCTTCACTTTTCCGTGGTCCACAGGTGGAAGGTACATTTAGTTATCTGTTTTCATATGGGGTTTTTTTTTGGTCCATCCCATTCTCCTCTCCCACCTTTGTCTCTCCCCTTCCAGAAAGCAACACTTTAGCATTTGGATATGAATGTCACTCCGTGGCCAGCAGCATAAATAGATGATTACAGTAGAATAAACCACAGTAATTTTCATACTTGGTTCCACAATTACTGTTTTCTGTGGTTAAAAAGGGAACTTCTCACCCTTCACACATTTGCTGGTTCCCCACTCTACCTCCTGGAAGCCAGCCTTTCTCACATGCTGTACTTCTGATACACCAAATCCAAAAGAAGGTTTTCTTAAAAACTTTGAAATCAAATAGGCACAAAATGATACATTCAGGGACTTCTTGGCTCCTGTTCACTGATATAAAACCCTTTGTATTACTAAAAGTTTTAAAACGGGATCTGGACAGTGTGAGGGGACCAAATGCTTACTCTCTCATGCATTTCATTATGGAATATATGACTGAAGTTGCTGTGATGCACTTGCCACCAATAAATCACTGTCAATCTTTCCTTCAGCAAGATATGGAAAATGAAAAGTACAGTAATTTGAATAGCGGTGGGCAAATTTCTCCATCGCTTTTGCTTCCATTGCCAAATTTGTCATGAAGAAAGTCCAGAGACCAAGTGAGAACCCAGCACCAAAACTTCAACCTCGCTTTCCACAGTCAGTTCTATTGACCTTCAAATCTGGCTATTGAAGCAGAAAATCATCCAGGACACATTGTAATTGTGTCATTTAAATATTTTACTCTGTGGTTTAATAGATTTCTATTCTATTAAGATTGCAGAAACCAAGGAGAAGTATAAACTCTAATCAGATCAGTGTGGTCCCTTATGAAACCTCTAACTACATGATCAAAGTTTCTATTTCCTGCACTTTTTAATACTAGTGAGCAAAAGTAAATGGTAATAGACGTGATGAGGTCACAAACCAAATGGTTTTATGGTATTTGGATACTTCAGCCCACTTTTCTCAGAGTACATTCCATTGCTTCAGAAGAACAAGTGTGAAAATCAGTCATATTCTTTCTGCTTCTGTGCTGTTCAGTCTTGCCTTGTTGTAAACAGCCTTCAGAGCTGCAGAAATGTAGAAGCATCTTTCCCAAACTCCAGGAAATCTTGATGTGCAAGACTTAGCACCTTAATCCTGCTGAACACAAGTCTTCTAGGAATTATTATTACCCGTAATTGCTCAGCGGTGTGCTCAATGTAACGTGACAGCAGCTTGCATCCTTCTGTATTTACACAGTGAACAGAGAGGATTTGGATTTCACTGGTCATGGCTGGGCATTATTATCATGTGAATGACAATAACAGTGCATGCATTTAGACAGAAAACATGTTCTAGGTCTGAAGTGTTTCACAACTCTTGCAATTCTGCCACCCAAGAAGTCTCCAACGGTTTGGAACTTAATACTCTGTTTCGTAACTGGCTGAGTACTGCAGAAACTTACCCACCCCATTCCAACACAACCTTGAAAAAACTTGCTTCTACCAAGATCCATGGATTTTCCAGAGCCCTTCATGACACTCTTTAGGCACCAAAGGGAAGAACCACACACACTGTCATGTCTGATTTCTCCACTGAGGCTGAGAGCTGGGCGGGAGCTGACAGAGGTGCTACCCCAATCGTCCAGATCAGAGGCAAGGTAGAACACCCAATCTCCTCTGCAGCCCACGCAAGTGCATTTCCTTTCTGAGAAAACCAAGCTGCAGGAGGGAGGGTGACGCACACACGGGGCTCACTCGGCTACAGGGTCATGATGTGGCTGGGGCAGACGTGCAGCTCTAGGGGCAGGCATTTCTAAAATCAACACAGGATTTGAATTATGAAATATACTTGTACCACACTGGATTAATTTCATTATGTCTCACACACATTACTGAGACCTTGGGCAGGGTATAAATTTGGCTCTGATCCCTGTACCAAATAAACTGAACATAATTTTTCTATACATGAAACACGTGTGTTGAGTGGTTTTGAATGAACTAAAGATAGTGAACTGCTGTGCCTAATAGGAACAGATGTAAACTCCTTAAAACTGTCATTTTTTAGCAGTAACAAGGCATTACAGACATGTAAGAAATTCAGCTTGTCTACTTCAGCATTTGCATTAGGACCCAAGATGGCTCTGCTCCATCTATGTCAATAAAATTATTTTCATCATGAGTAAAAGTTGAAGAATCAGGAACACTCCTTAGCTCTGAATCCCACTGAGGGATTTTCCTAGCGAAAGATATTTTTTCTCCAGTTTTACATTCAAATTCACCTCATGCCAGGTCACTAGTATGGAAATTTACCCTTGTAATCATGGATAAATTTGCATTTGTATTCATTATTTCTGCGGGGTACCCCTAAAAAAACTTGCTCAAAAATAAAGCAAATGGCAACTTCTAATTGTTTTTGGTGAAGAAAGGAAAGGGATGCAGTCCCTTCATTTCCAAAGAACAGCAGAGCTTCACAGAGCTCAAGCAAGGGCAACAAACACAATCAAATTTCTGCTGTTTTGTTCAGCAAACAAGTAGGACAGTAAAGAAAGGCTAGAAAAGAGGAAATTCTTGTGGACAAAGTTCCACCTAATTTTGAGTGTCACAGCACAGGCAGACAGGAAGACTCACCACCTCTTCCAGTACCAGGATCAAAAGGTAAAACCAGCAAATAAACCTAGCAGGACCCAGGATCAAAACATGCAGAGCCACAGTAAGCTGATGTGTGGAACCTACCAAGCATTTGTTCTCTCTCTGGATCCTAAGAGTGGTTCAAGGAAGTACAGGAGTATCATACTGGCCTTGGGCACAGCATTGGGAAAAACAAATCAGTGTGGGCAAGCCTCTGTTGTTCCTCAGTAAATTCCACACAACCAATCTGAAGCAAGTAGGAAAAGCGAGCAAAGGGAAAATAGAATCAAGGAAGGGAACTTTGAGAGAATGGGAACAACGTTGTAACAATGCCTGCGCACAGCTGGGAGCCAGCCAGCACTGAGGGGGTACCTGAACACCTTCTGTCCCTACCTAGTGACAAATCTAGGCCATCTGCTTAGCATGTGCACTATCACAGCACTCAGCAAGGCAAGACACAGTTCTTTGTGGGCTGTAAGCATCCTGTATGGTTATAACCTGACACTGGCCTTTTGACCCAGTAGGGCAATTTCAACTTGCATTTTATCATACATTTTTTAAATCCAGACCCTGAGAACAGTTTGGCAACAACCTGCCTTGTCAGCATATGTACCAGGCTCTTTCCCACTGTAGAACAATAATATTGAGAATCAGAAATCTTTTGCCTTTGGGCTTTTGCTTCACTTCTCATTCCAAAATGAAAACAAGCATCGTTCTAATTTGAGCTACCCAGAGTAACTGATAGACCTCAGTTTCCTTCCAGCCACAACAAAGCACTTTTTCCGATTGACCAAGATGCTCTGATTTGAATTCCTCTTTGCAGGACACCTCCATTTGGCTTTCCCTAACAGATTTGTGCCTCATCAGCAGTGCATTAGTATTGGTTTCTACAATTGTGCACCTAAAGAGAAGTGTGAACCAAAACTAGCAGAGGTTAACACTTCTATTATTTTGTGGGTATACCAACAACACTTTTAGCAGGTTTGGTGCACATTGTACTAAGAGGAAGTTGGTAACTAAAGTTTTGGCAACACTTCACTATGGAGATAACCTTACAAAGTCCATTTGAATGTAAAAGGAAAACATGAGTAAACAGGACTAATCATCCTTGTAAATATATGCTGGACCTCCTGAAGATAGACTATTCCTAGACAAAAAGAAGCTGTTCAAGTTCACCCAGAAATCTTGCAACAATTAAAGTATTTCCTCTGTAAACACAGCACACCATCTTAACATGCAACATCCAGCTTTAATCCTTACCCTTTATTGATCAAGCTTCCCAAATTCGCATTCAGCCATAACTCTCACAGTAATTCATCTTCTCATTCAGACTTGCAATCACACCAAATTTTACCAGAAAACAAGAACACCAACTCCGAAGTTCATAACCTTTGTAAAATTACTTCCTGAAAAGTAGACTACAGTGACAGGAAACACCAAGGGCTCCCCATACCTTAACTAAATCCACACCTATTCAACAATCACTGACAAGATTTTTAGAAAGATTAAACTTGTGTGTCACACAGTTCCTAAGGAGAGATTAAAGTTACTTTGCCTAAGGACAGGCTCTTTTATAACTAGAACATTTTTTATTTTTGAAGTATTCCCTCTTAATGTTGGTCCTTTCAATGGAAGATTACATCAAACGTTGGTTTTGTGAAGAGATTCCCAATTGTCAACTATTTCCAGGTCATTTTAGTCAAGCCTCCAAAACCAAAAGTTAAAAAAAAAATCCCCACTGTCATCCTTGAAGGAAAAAAATCACTCTACTCAATTACTCACAATCTACTCAAACAATTACTCACTTTGGGGCTGGGTTTTTTTGGCACTTTCTCCTGAAACAATGTCCCCAATCAAGTACAATAGTCAACTAGCTAATTCTGTTATTCACTCATACATTTAAATACTAATACATTAGGGAATCCACTGCATTTATCTGGAAACTATTCTACTTGTAGGATCTAGCAAAAAGATGAGAAAAACAGAGAAAAGGCTGAAGAAGAAAAGTGGTAAATGTCTCCTTTTGATGGCATAAAATCCAATCAAAAACAACTGCCACTCAATCCTTTATTCAAATCTTCAACGTGTTTCCACAAGTCTCCCTTCTGAGCAGAATAAGAATATTAAAGGTTTATTTTCTATAGGTTATTGCAAGCAGAAGTCAACCTCTGTTCCCTTAAAATTCTCTGAAACACAATTAGAAAGTGTTAAATCAGCAGACCATGATCAAAAATTGGTTATCACTTTCATCAGACGTATGAACTCTGCTGTGATTCCTGTGACTCTACTGGCAGTAATCTTGTACTATAATAGAAGTCTGAAAAAAACCTGCATACAAACTAAAGTACCAACCAAGACATTCACTTCAGCTGAATACTACTTTGTTCTGGGGATGGAGAAAGGAGGCAAGCACCTTGGATCAACAAGATGCCAAATGCCTCACTGAAACCATAACCTACCCTCAAAATTCACCAGTCAGCAGGTTTGCAAGGGCAGAAAATGAAAAATGAAAAAAAACAAAACAAAAGAAACAAAGATGGAAGTTTTCAGATTAGAAAGACAAATAAGTCTAAAACAAGAGGAGTCAGACCCTATGTAAAAACTTTTCCAGACTCTGAAGTTGCACAGATTAGGGTTTAGTCAGTGTGTGTCATTTACTAAAAGAGAAAACTAGCCCTTATTCTTTAAATTAGGCACAAGTACTACCAAAAGTATAAACAATCCAATAAAACAAGAATCTTCTCCCTTTCCAATTCTCTGACCCACAAATACAGTTTCCCTTTAAAATATGTGGTTTACTGCTAATTAATCTTCCTTGAAAATTTAGGCAAGGCTTTTACAGTGTTTCTTAAAGCTTTTCAGGCAGGGTGCATTTTCTTAGAGCATTGTTTTAGTGTAATTAAATTTGGAGAAAAAAATGAGATATAAATCAACTTACCTTTCATAATAGTGCATTAAAACCAAATAAAAACCCCGCTGTATTATATGGTCACTGGTACCTGGCCCCAACACTTTTTAAAGGCAGGATTTTTCCAGTTCAGCATTTGTAGCACTACTTTATCCTCTGTGATTCCAGGACAATTTAAATGAGTAACTTCATTTCCTGTTAAAATGCTATCAACTCTGGTGAAGCTGGGAGGATTAAATCAATGAATAAAACCCCAAGTAATTTTTTGCCCAGTAATAAATATGAGCACAGACTGAGCATGATAACTGAAATCCGACCAGCACAGCAAAGTTATGTGTTAACATTAACTGAGTGTTTGCTGTTTCTCAGCTCATCAATACATTCCAAGAAATCTCTTCCTCACTTGGTACATCCAATAATAATGGTCAAAACAAGATCTGTTGTCTTCTTCTGTTGGACCACAAATCCTGCAGCACAATAGTAAGCAGAAATTAATCACCTAAACTCCTGTGCTCAATTTATTAAATGCCGCATATTAGGATTCCATCCTCCTGCCTGAATATGCAAGCCTCTTTGGTCTTTGAAAAAAAATGAACAGATAAAGAGCTGATTCCAATTACATCTAGACTACAACCAGAGTAGTCTATTTTGTACTGACCTGGCTGCAAACTTGCTGAAAAGTTCTGACAGAATGCTCAGGCTTTCTTTTTTTCTAAGATCTCCAAGACCTGAAAAAGAAAACAGTAGGAAGCTGGAGAAAAGTTGACATCCCAATGCTCAGCAGCTCACCACATTACAAACTGGTTACTATCAAGAATAAATACAAGATACAAATATAAGGTCACAGAAGAAGTTTGAAACTGCACAAATATTACAATATTGCAAGCTTCATTAGCTACTAGGACTTGTTTATGACCATAGACATGAAATGTGCTTATTTCAAAACCAGGAAATTAAGATTTCTCTGGAGCTGGGATTGCACTGCTAATTAGCACTGAGTTAATGGCTAAGGAACAGACACTAATAATAAGAATGATACTAATGGCTTCATTTAATCCAAGCCAAAGTGTATTCTAACCAGCTTCCAGCAGCTCCACATCCCCTCTGACTGCAGTATCAGAACATGTAATGTGGGTTTCCATAATGCAGTGGCAGGTGAAATAGTTACCCACCCAGTCCTGCACATCCTAAATGCTACAAAACTTTAAACAACAGCAGTGTGCAAACGAGAATTTATTCCACACAGCTTCAGCAGCTGAACTCAGTGAGCAAGAACTGTGTTTCACGTAATGTCAGAACCTGCTGGGCAGCAGGGGGAGTATTTGGCTCAGAACTACACTCAAAATTAAGGAAACCATCAATTTTAAACACTTCACATCCCAAAGAAATCAGCCAACAGGCACATGAAGCAGAAAAGGAAAACAATTTAGCAATACTATCTATGCTCTAGTTCAGTGTCAAATGACTGCCTATTATCAGCTTCAATGCTGTAATATGCACCACAAGATGCAGCGGGTTAGGTATCAGCAATAAAATCTGTAAACATTTTACAATGGTGCATTTTCATTCTAAGCTGCAGAAAAGTGAAAGTTGCACACAATGAAAAAAGAGTAGTGTTAAGATAAACAGCAATAGAAGGAATAGTTTCTCATCCCCAAACAACGAATTCTGCTGGATTTTTTTCATAAATGTTTCAAATTTGATGCTATAAAGATTGAGTTAGGCACCTAAGCTTACACTGCCTTTGCAAAAGATGACAGGTAAAAAAACCACCTTCAGACAGGAAACCAACTTTCTTCCTGTTGTTTAATCAACAATTACTAAAATGAAAAGGCTTCTTTCTTCTTCACTAAGTAATGATTAAAAGATACACCTTTAGGACAACATTTTGTATGGCAGGAGTATATTCTGTGGCCTATTCTATGGGGGAGTAGGAAAGCACAGGGAAAAAGTGTTTCATGCAGGAAGCACTAAGAGAGGCTGCCAAAAATGAGTGTGGGCTTCTCTTACAGCAGTGAAATGTAGGTAAAATCCCTCCTGCTTGATAAAAACTCCAAAGTGTCATCAGGGGAGGAAAAACAAAAGTAATGATTCTTGCCATACAGGTAGAACATATGAAAAAATGTGTAATAAAACTTCTTCTTTGTGACGCCCCCATCTTTTTCCCCCCCCAGAAAGAAGAGTATAAATACACTGAACAGCTTAATGACAACTTATCAGCTCTCACCATCCATCCCAACTCTAATATTGGCATTCAGATAACACTGACATGATGTGCAAAGTCCTCATCTTTGGCTGTATTGCAGCAGTAATTCTCATGACTGCAGCTTATGGAGCGCCTCTTAAGAAGACTAAATTATCACCCGCTCAAAAAGAGGCACATCTTCAAGCTTCAATAATTGATTTAGCACTCCTGAAAGACATCAACAATGTAAGTGGTGATTTTCTTCTACCTGAAGATTCATTTGTGTTTGGTTTCTTCTATGTAATTTTTTCAGAAAAATTAACTTTCCCCCTCCTTCTCTACAGAATTTTCTTGACTTTTACACACCGAATGACAAACAGGTGAGTTTGAGTTTTCTGTTCAGTTTTAATTCAATTTAGGGAGTGCAATTTCTTGAAAAAACTTCTGCTTTTGCTTTTTATTCTCAAGCATTAAAAGGCTGACATGCAACATTATCTCATTGTGCAGTAAGTAACACAAAAAAAAAAACCTTCGCGCTCCTCCTGCTTAAAACATGCTTGAATTGTGGTTCATGAACAATTTAAAGATGGTATATGAGTTGCAGGAGGCAATACTGTTAACTTTTAATACAGGAAAAATTCTAAGAATGAAACCACTTAGATATAGATTAAAGCAGTATCCATGTGAAATCACCCACATTTTATCTAAAGTGAGGCAGAACCACTGGTTGGTTCTGTTTAAGATGCATCCCATCAATGATGAAACTTGGTTATGCTGTATTTAATTCTCTTAATGAATACAACTTAACCAAACCCTTCTGGATACATAAGCTGTACATCAGGTTGTACGGCATTGAGTTAATACCTGAGGCTTATTCCCACAAGAATACCATCACTGTGGTCACCTCTCTCTGAAGCTCAGCACATCAGCGTGCAATGAGTATTCCAAAATACCGCTCTACCGTAGACAGGCTGCTGATCCGTACTACCTTTCATTCAGCATGCAAACAGCCCAATAAACAAGAACATGAATTATTTAGTACTGGGAAGTAGTTGAAACCTTTATACAAGTTATCTGTTAGCTGCTTTGAACCTCTGGTATGTTTCTAATTCAGAAGGCTTCTCATTTAACAACACTTTTGTTTCAGTATAGATTTAAAGTCAGATTCTGCAACCACTTCCTTATCTGTGTCCTTTTTCTCATGTGCTGACAGCATTAAGACCTGGCTATCTCAGAGCTCTAAGTCTTAAATGCAAATGTTTGGGGTTGATCAGTAAGGTATTGTCAGTGAGTGCCTGAAATAGCTTGCAAAAGTGTGTAAAGTTATTTACCTTATTCAAAAGCCAGCTCTGATGCAGACATTAGATAGAACAACCAAAGCGCATCAACTGAAGATGCCTCCAGGAGAGGCCACCTGTTTGCTAACCCATGATTTTCAGACAGCAACCAGGAGTAAGGCTCCCTTCAGGAGTAAATATTGCAGCTTTGTGTCCCCAAGAGACTGCAACACTTCAAGTGTCTTGTAAAGGTTATTCACTTTTCAAAACCTACAGAATTAAGGCCTCATGTAACATCCCCCACTATAACTTTGAGGGCAAGAAAATGAACTGTAATACACTGCAGAAAACAAATAGTTCCTGAGATGAGGGTAAAAAAACCCAGGGAACTGAGATTTTGAAAACTGGAAAAAGGAAAACAAGTCATATGTATAACAATTTTGCTGACTGTTCTAGGAGTGCAACCGCACAACTCTAGCATGCTTCCTGAAAGAACTGAAGGTCTTGAAACAAGATGTGGAAGAGGAGGACAAGCAACTTGTAATAAATATTGAGAAGAATCTTGAGGATTTTATGGTAGGCAATCTTTTACAAGTGCTACCAAAAAAAAAAAAAAAAAAGGAAATAAATAAGTGTTTCACCGTTAATGAAAAACCATGCTAGAATCAGCATGTTCATGCATCAAGATGTGTTATCAACTCATGAAATACAGGGTTTTGTACAAAAATATGCTAAGATTAACTATGTGAAAACATCTATTTGCATGGTAATCTAATACAGTAAAATAGATTTGAGACCTACTGGTCATACAAGCCAACATTTAACAAAATATGACGTTTTCCTTGCTGAATCATGGAAAGCATCTTGTGCTGACAAAAGCTTGCTTTTAGGAGCATAACAAATATTTACATATCAATGGCTTTGAAAACTGTGCCAGTTTTCAAAAAGGTTTATGACTGGAGGGCCCAGGGATGAATGTAGTACACCCTGACATACTACTAAAGTCCATAGCCTAGAGATCCTTGTAGCATTTTATGAGTACTCCTCACGCTGCAAATATTAAGTTTCTTTTTTTTAAGTTTCTTTTTCTATTAAGTATCTTTTTTGTTAAAGGAAAATCTTTACACAAGATGATGTATCATTGTTAAACCCAGCTAGCAAGAAAGTTATCACCAATCAATGAAATTCTCTGTATTGCAGGACCCTGATTTCTCAAACCCAACATGCAGGAAGTGTGAAGCCAATGAGAAGAAAAAGTTTCCTGAATTTCACCAAGAAATGACCAGATTCCTGCAATCAATGCAGAAAGAAATTGTATAACCATTTTTATTTTTACTGCTACATTATTTATTGAAATATTTAATTCTGAATAATTTATATTTTTTGCCATGTGGCATACTACTAGCTTGTTGTCCATTTTGGGACCACTAAATGTACTTAATGTGAGTGCTAAGAAAATCTGTTCTAAGATCACACTTGATCCTTTCTGTAAGCCCTAGGGGCTCAATGTTGTTTGGAAAACTTATTCATTGTCACTTTGTCAACAATCTGAGACAACTATTTATTGAAAAAGCTATTAGAAGTTATTGTGGATTATATTTAATAAATATCATGGACATAAAAAAATAATGTCTAGAGTCTTCTTTGTTATGATTACTTTCCTTTTTATGGGTCACTTAATACTCAATTTTTTAAAAAACACACAAAAGACGCCAATGAAGCATTCAGCAGTATGCAAGTGTGCAGGTACCAGACTCAAAGCAAGACACCTGCAGAAAACCTTTTTTAAGCAATATACAATGCCAGTTTATGCTGCCATACAGCACAAGGTATAGAGTACCAAATTTCTTCTCAAAAAATAAACCTTTGTTTTTCCTTGAGCTGTACTACTTGGCTACACAAGCTTCCTCTGGGACACATTTTTCTCATTGGTGTAATAATAATATATAGTTCTCAAAATTCTTCAGAGACAGGGAAGCGCTATGAAAATAGTAACACACCAGAAATAACAACTGTGCCGGTAACTGAGGCCCCAGAACAACAAAACTGACATGAAATTGAAGATGAATGTATAAATCCATGTGAACACACTGCATCGTCAGAAATCTTTCTGTGGAACCTCAGAAATGTCCTTACTCGCAATGCAGATGGACTCAGTAATGTGACAAAGAAACAATGTAAGAGCATTTTTTACTACACAAAAGCCCCAAGACAATACTAACAAGGCAGGCTATAATTTATGAAAATGAGCCTACTATCGTTTAGGCTTTGATGTGCTTTCCTGGTGGGTGTGGTATGGAGTACTTAATCTTACACTTAAAACCAGACTAACAATGGAAAAAACAGCAGTTTCCTTGCATGCTGCAAAGAGAAAATGGGTGTTAATGACAGCTTTCTGCCAAAACTGGGAAAATACAGCACTGCCGTCTGTTTCTCTACTCATCATCTCTTCCCACGGTGAAGGAGTGCTCTGTCCCCACCCACAAGGACTCAGGAAAGTAAATACTGTCAGTCACCTCCGCCACAAACAGATAAGCCCCACCCTCTCCTCAAATCAGATGACAGTAATAACAAAAATACTTGAACACAGTAGGACACAGAAGACAAGAAAACAGGCAAGAAACTTCTACATAAGAATTCCTTCTACCTTGGCAATCTTTGCAGAAAAATCCTCTTTACATAGAATCCTTCTTACTCGAAAAATTCTGAAATGCAGCATGTAGAAAGAAACAGCATCATACACAATACATGGCTTTGCAAACAAACCTCTTCCAGTATCAGCTCAGACATTTGTCTGTGGGCAGTGTTGTGGCAGTGCTGCCCCAGCTCTCAGCAACCAGAGAGAGGGCAAAGGAGCAGTTTTCATTAAACTCAATTCTCTTAATAAATAAGGCTTTATTGTTTCCTTAAGCACAAGAGCCCTCAGTTTCAGCAGTTTGGTAAAACCTACCCTGGAGTCAGTCTGTGCAGCTGGACTTCCCACGTGGAATAACCAAAACACTTCCTAAATTCCGAAACAGTAAGCATTAGGTAAGGCACGAACAGTCAAATAGTTCAGAAAGCAGGAAAGTATGGTAAAGAGATATTCACCCATGCATTCATACAGAAGCTGGAGCTCACTAACAATTTCACAAACACAAGCAGTGTGAAACTACATACACTTTTTTTGGTCTACACAGACTGCTTTGGAGTTGGGGTATTCTGAGAGAGCTGCAGGTTTACAGTCATGGGAAGAGGCGGCTTTGCCTGTCCTGGCTCTAGTTTTGGGGATCACATCACTTTTGCACAGTAGCCACAATCTCCTGTGGATTTTCAAAAAATGTTCAGGCTGCCTTGCTCCCCATGTAGCACCTCCAGCAAGAAGTTCAAGACACTTTTTCAAAGAAATACTTGTATAAAGACTGCTGACACAAAGAGCTAGCTGAGGTGTGGGGAAGGTGCTTGTGCCATATATGGTTATGTCTGTCAAATCTACATCTAATTATAGGTAGGTCCACATTCTTAAACAATATCTACAAGATCAGCTTCTGTATTTGCCTAAGCTTTAAAAGATATCTTTAGAGAACAAGGATGTTGTTAAAAGCATCTGAAAATGCATAACAAGGTGAAATTTACTAGACTTATCTTCCTCCTGTAAGTTGTAAAAAAAACACAGAACCCCTAAAAAGAGTTATCAAAATTGATTTCCTGAGCTGCCTTCTCCTGCTTGATTGCACAGCTCTAGCATCAAATTATGTTTGACATGTGCCACAAAATGCATGTGACACTATAGGGGTGTGTGCATATGTGGCATATGACATTTATGTGACATGCATCTGAATGTATGAAGTCTGAGATGTGGTGTGACACAACACAATGCATGACATTATCAAGCAGAGGCAAAACCATCTGTGGGATTGTTTTTGCCCCAAAGCCCAGGGACACATGGCAGCTAATACAGAGAGATGGGGAAATACAATTTGTACCTGAAGGGGATTTGATTTCTGGGTGAGGAGAGTCTGTAATGTTGAATTGTCTAATACTGTATGTATTCTGTGTCCATCTAGAATAGACAGAACCCACAGTGATGGACTAAATTAACTCAACCGACATCTTGGAGAGAGAGCCATTCACTATGGAAATGAGACCTGTGTTCATATGTAAGAAGGATGAATAATACTCTGGTTCCAGGCAGGACAGGGTTAAGTTTCTGCAGTATCCAGGAAAGAGCACAGCCAAGACACAGAGGTCACTCTGTATCACCTCACCTCATTATTAGGGATGAAGGAAAGGGATCCTCTGCCAGGGAGGATTTCCTTCTGGTTCAGAAAATGGTGGAGGGAGCTGTCCATAATTGTCTATTATTGGGGCTTTTCCCCCCCATGTGCACCATCACTGTTTCCAGTAAATTCTTCTTAACTCCACAGCCTTTCCCTTTCTGCCTCCAATTCTCCACTCCAGGTCACTGCAGAAGGCAGGTGAAGGGAGAAACAGGGAAGTAGAGAGAGCAGCATGTGGTTTGGAGAGTCCCAGTGGGGGCATGGAATTGAGAAGTACCATTCCTAAAATACACTGTGTGTCACTCCAACTGTGTGAGTCAGGTAGAGCTCCAGGAAGTGGAAAGAACACTCCCACACACCACCCCACCCCATATCCATGTGTATATCCATTCTTCCCCCTGGACCTCAGTTCTTCTCAAGCATGGAGGGGAGAGGCTGAGCTCAGCCACAGGCTGCTGCTGGTGGTGCTCACCTGCCTCCGTCTGCTCTGTGCCACATCTGCATGATGCACACCTGCTCCGTGTGCCTGGACCTGTTGGGAATACAGCTCCAGCCTCAGCACTGGAACTGCAGCACTCTTACCTCTCTCAAGTTTGTAGGATCACTCATGCTGTAATTACTGAAGTAGCCAAGGAAAAACCTGGACGCAACGTCTCCACGCTTCCATTTACTAGCTTAATGCATGCTGCATATGCTGCTACTAAATCAAAGAACAATCCAGGTAAAAAACTGGACCTATGCTGCTGCCATCAAGTTATTGCTCAAGGACACAGTGATCATGTCCAGCCAAACACATCCTTTTCACTAACAAACATCTCTCTTCCTAAGGCAGCACCTAAGTTCCAAGGAAATTTCAGTTTGTTGTTCAATTAATGAAATGGCTGAAGTACACAAAAAAAGCTCAGTACTTGTACATATTTAAGGCTTCTGGGTCAACTACAGGAAACACCTTGGTGCTGATATGTGGATATTCTCAGCTCAGTCAGAGAGAAAGAGAAAGGTTTTCTAACCAGGCAAGAGCCTGGGAAACAGTTGGGAAAGAATGTAAATAATTCTCTAATCTATCTTGTTATTCACATTGTTTATAGATATGCTCTGCCACTGTGCGTCATTCACTGCACACCAATGGTGTGACATGTTTTTACTCTAAGACCAATGAAATTAATCTTCTCGATGTTCTCTATATATAGAGCAGTATATTTGAAATAAATCAGAGCTCATTTTCTTTGCCTTCTGATCTGGAGTGCTCTGTTCCCGTCCTGCTCGACAGCGCCATCTGGTGACCCCTCGTGGAATTGCAGCGTCGGCCGAAGCCCCCAACCACAGCGTCTTGCGGGGGGGCTTTGCTGCGCAGCTCCACGCCAGTAGCCTGGAGGCTCTGGCCGGACACCTTTGGCCTCCTGAGAGAGGTAACGCTGAAACCGTGGGCCTTCCGGAGAAGGCTTGGTCCTGTCTGGACCGCGGGTCGGCTCTTAGAAGCCGAGAACTGAGTGGGACGGTTTTCCCTGAACTAGTGGACGTCTGCTAAGGGAGGGTTTCCTAACAATGGGGAACCAGCCATCTACGGCTGAACGGGTGGTCTTGGCCGCTTGGCAAGGCTGCGCCCCACAATTGGGTATCCAGGTCTCGGATGATGACTTCATCAGGCTCCTGAGTTGGGCTCGGGACCATGGATTCCCTGCAGACCTTAGTTTCGCCTTTGATCGTAAGGTCTAGAATGAGTTGGGCCGGTGCCTCCTGAAGCAAGTGAGGAGGAGGGACGGCACAGCATCTGCTCTGTTTGCAGTCTGGGCATGCATCTATACGGCCTTGCCTCGTAAGACCCCAAGGAGCAGTGACTCCGAATGGGAGTTGTCGGGAAATGAGGATGCCGCTTCGGTATGCAGCGGTGTCTCGGGAATCAGTGGGCGACAGGCGGGCGGGGCGGTGCCCAGGCCCGCCACGGCGCAGAGTGGGTCTGCGAGAGACGCTGGGACGCCCCGCGGACTTTACATGTCGCCGGGAACTCCTGCTAAGCCCGAGTATTCCCGTCCCTGTGACTATGTTCAGCCGAGATATTCTTTGCCGACAGATCGGCCACTGATTGCGCGGCACGCCGTGCCGCCACAGTCCGCGGCTCCGCAGCCCCCCCGTTTCCAGAGCGCATTCGCGGGGGGGCCGGCGCCGCCCGCAGTCCACGACGCGGTGGGGGCTGGAGCCCCCCCCGACTCCTTCGCTGATGGAGCCTGCGCAGATGTACCGGTCCCACCCTCTAGTACTGCCGGGACCGGCAATGGAGCCTCTGATCCATCCCCTGGCACGCCCCCCGCCGCACGCGGGGGCCTCGGCTTTGCCAACGGGACAGGAGCAATTACCTCCCGGTCCGCCTCCCTGCGCACCGAGCGGACCGACAGATTTGATATCCTTTGAGATACCAGCGCCGGCCATGGCGCCACACCTGCCGGCAGCGGGGTTCGACGCCCCGCCTGCCGCTCCACCCACCGCTCCGCCTGGAGCGAGCCCGCCGCGACTGCTAGCGCCACTCTTGAGAGAGCCGCCGCCGTGGCCCCCGCCCCGGGACCGATATCGTCGCCGACCCCGGGACCGCCAGCGCCGAATGACGCTGCCGAAGCCGCGCCGCCCGCACCGCTTGGGCTGCCGGCGTGCCACGCCGCGGGGGAAACTGCACCCCCCGCGCCGCTCGCTGCGGGCGGGGAGCGCCCGCAGGGCACAGCGGCTCCCATCGCCGCGCTGCCTGAAGCCGACTTCGCTCTGTGATCCACCGCCGCCGGCAGAAGCAGGCAGCACTGTGCTGGACAACACATCCAGCCTGTTTGTTTCAGAGCCTGCATCCAGCCCACCACTCCCTCCGCTTCCCCCAGACTGCCCCGAGCTCTGTCCCACTGAGGCAGAGGCAGCGGGAGCGAACACCGGCTTGGTCCGCAGCAGCGCCACTGCTGCTGCTACCGTGGCTGGGGGTGGAGCCGTGATTCAGTCCATTGTATCCCGCGGCAGGACGGACACACTGAGAGCGAGGAGCAGTCCCTTGTACTGGGCAGGCATGAGTGGTGCCAAGAGCCCCAAAACCAGGGTGGAATTTTATATTCCCGGGAAAACCTCTCCTGCCCGCGCCCCGCGCGTCCTGCTCCTGTTCGCAGAGCGGGAGAAGCGGGGTCCCGTGAAGCTGTGGCTTCATCCATGGCCAGGTGGGGTGGGGGGAGGGCGAAAAGCCGGAGTTATTGCCGGGATTCTTGCAGCCTGGTGGAGGCGTGCACCGAAATATAAAGTTGGAATAGGTCGTCCATCTGTGGGTGGCCATGGAGTGTCCCAGGGACCCCAGATTCAGGGTCCCCAAGTGATACCTATGAGAAGCGGCGGGGAGGGACCGAGCCGCGTGGATCTTGGCTCGGCAGAGAGCCTGGGCCCAACAGCCTCGGCCCAAGTGATTGAATTAAAGGCTGTGGCCATGCCATTTCAGAGATTTCATGGCATTTCATATGTCAGTCAAGTGGTTCATTAAGGACATGACTGCATGGGCCAAAAGCCTTGCATGATTCTTCTATCAAGTGCACACACCTTGCAAAAGCAATTTGATGAATGCCAACCAAGGCTTGACCTGCTGCACCTTACTGGCTGGGATAAATCTGAGAGGCCTAAGGGCATTGCAGCTGTGGCAAACAGATGTTACTCATCTTGCCAAATTCCAAATTTGGCTGATTTGGGTATGTGCACGTTTGTCAATACCTTCTTTTCTGTCATGTGGGCATCTGCTCACACTGGGAAATGGATTTTGACAAGTTGGACTGCCAGTCCTTTGGCAGACTGACAATGAGTTGTTACTATCTTAGAGGTGGTAACTGATTTCTTGAAATTTATACTAAGAGTTTGGAATCTCTTCGACTGTTCTGAGTCAATATCCAAATTGAGGTTTTGATTGATTGGAGTTGATAAGGCTCTTGAGCTGTGTTTGTTCTCTTTCCTGCAAGGGCCCTGCAGGAGAGCACAAACACTGCCTTTTCTTTTTCTTTCTTTAAACAAAAAGGGGGAAATGTGGATATTCTCAGCTCAGTCAGAGAGAAAGAGAAAGGTTTTCTAACCAGGCAAGAGCCTGGGAAACAGTTGGGAAAGAATGTAAATAATTCTCTAATCTATCTTGTTATTCACATTGTTTATAGATACGCTCTGCCACTGTGCGTCATTCACTGCACACCAATGGTGTGACATGTTTTTACTCTAAGACCAATGAAATTAATCTTCTCGATGTTCTCTATATATAGAGCAGTATATTTGAAATAAATCAGAGCTCATTTTCTTTGCCTTCTGATCTGGAGTTCTCTGTTCCCGTCCTGCTCGACAGCGACACTGATACCTCAGCAGAAGACTAAGTCCATACAAAAACCAATCCAGAAGTGCATAGAATGCAAACACACGTGTGGTATGCTATGTGTATGTCAGATTTGTATGTCACTTTCCAGCACCTGTATGTATGAAGGTATAGCTAATGCATTGTCAAGGACATTTATTGAACTTTTAACACCCCTACAAAAAAGCAACACTGTCCTCTAGCCTGGAATATGACGGCCATTCCCAAGCATTCTTAGGAAACATTACATCAAACAAGTAGTTCCACCATATGCCACAAGTAACAGAAAACAAGAGAGCACATTAGGCAAAAAAGGTCAATGATAAGTAGTAACAAGTCAGTGAGTTTCAACAACTTGTGGATCAGCATAAGATCATTCCAACAGAAGATTCTATATATGATATTAGCTGGAAGAACAGATTAAGGAAAGAAACAAACACCAGGAGGAGGAACTTCTTTGAGAATCCTCTAACACTAAGAAAGTGAAACATGACTAAAGCACTACGCACACTATTCCTGATGTACGAGAATACTGCGTAATTCCCCACTTGCATGATTTACAGAAATCACAAACATAATTCAAGTGTATTGTCTAGCTTGAACACACCAGTGCTCACAACACCACACCAACTCCAAACATGGCACTTAACAACACCTTCCCAAAGCTACCATGTTCTTACCAGGACTTAAAATGAAGTCAATTCCCTTGTGACAGGCACCATTTTCCAGGTTACTGTGCATGCAGACAATTTCACTAGGACTTGTCAGTGCAGTGATGAAATCATCTTCAGTGCCGGAGTCCAACTCATCCGTAAGCATTAACATAGATGGGGTTTGAGGCAAACCACAAAAGCTGAAAAAACCTTGTTTCTGGAGACTTTTATACTACCTTGCATTATTTTCTTTCTTACAGCTTTGACACCTGCATGATGCTTTAAACCCACTACCAGAACCAGTAATTGTAACAAGACAGTTGAGTAACAGCTGGTCAGTACAGGTTTCATATTTAGAAGTACAAAAATTATTTTAACTCTTCTAGCAGAAACAATATAAGCTATAAACTACTTGGCAGATCCACACTAAACCAAACTCTTAACAAAGGATGAATGCCTACGAATGAAGCACAGACTGTTAATTTTTTTTTTCCTGAAAGATGCTTACATTAATATGCTTTTTAAAGAAATCCAGCTTTTACTGATTTTTTTCTTTTCTGTGTGCAAAGTTATGAGAAAGGGAGGAAAAAGAAGAAATCAATATAAAGAAATCCTGAAACTATCAGGAAAACAATATGTTAATTCCACAGGGTGGGGATTTGTAGGAGTCAGGGTCAGTGAGCTGAAATGAGGTAGCACTGGGGGGCAAAGCAGAAGAAAGATTTACAAAGCTGTAGGTTACTCCCACCTATGAGAAAACATCAATTTTGGGAAAAGACTGAACTATTACAGATGGTTTAATAACTGCATTTAAACTGACAAGAAGCAGTTCTGGAATTGTTTTCTTCCAGTAACAACAAACTTGAAGTTGAATATTTTACTACTCAGAACTCTATTTACTGAAACAGATCATTCAACAGACTTAACATCCATCAATCAATCACTGAACTGTTCAATATGTGGAGATTTCACAATCCATGATCCATAACTGTGTTGCTCTAAATAGCTCTGCAGCAAGCTTTTAGCTTCTTGGTACAACTGAGATTTAACCTAAAAGAAGAGAAAAGAACAACCTTGAAAAAATCTCAAGAATTACAGTTACAGAGATCCATGTTCTTTACCACCAACATGTAATAAGCATGTACTAAGCATGTAATAAGCACAAACATTACAAAAATGATACCTCTCCCTGTGTCAGCTCACCTTTGCCTCATGGTATGTTGCAAACTGTAGCAGGTCACCCCGTCCTGCTTCCCTGGCGAGCATCCTGAAGCGGCTGAACATGGCAGCCTTGCACAGGCGGCTGGCCAGGCAGGTGCCACTGCGGAACGGGGAGCTGTGGGCAGAGCGGGGAAACAGGGATGGAACTCGGGAACAAACGCACTACAAGAAGATTCTCTGATCCTTACAGGGTTTTCCCCTCCTAACACTTTGTGAATGCCATCACACTGGAATCCATCTCAATTAGAATCTTAATTAGTTTTCTGCATTGTGAAAGCTAAAACATTTTTGCTACTACAGGCAATGGACTACAGATACCTTCACTGAGAGAACCGTTTTGTTTGGTATCTTGGTATATCACTGTGAACTTAAAAGATCTCTAAAACTTCACCTAATCACAGGATGCTTTCAGCTAACACGGGAGAGAATTTCTCTCATAGCTTAAAAAAATGAATACTCCAATAAACCAGCACAAACCCATTATATCCAACAAAATTAATTTAAATGCTGACCTTTCAGTGGTTTTCCCACTTAATCCATCCACAACCTCCAGAGATGCATCTGACAATGTCCAATTCAAACTAAGTGACCACTGGTTCAAATATGTTTGGATTGGTAGTGCAGCTTTCACCAAGTAAATATGAGATCTATTGACCAGGTAATGCACGGGAAGCTTTGAAATAAGTTCATCATCAAGACGCTGCTTTATGGTTATGTCCAGTCCTTTTGTATCCTTACAAATTCCATTTCCTAGTAAACAGGACAAGATCAGCCACATGCAAGTACATCAAATTAAATCATTAAAAATGCAGATTTTTCTGCATTCTTAATCTATTACAGTCATTTTTTCCCATAAAATTCATGTTTGTAAAGATCAGTTCCAATATTCAATTCACATAATAAAAATCATTTCCCAGTTTCTCCTCCAGAGGCACCATTATTTTCATTGGATGCTTTCTTTTTTTTGAAGCACTATTTTTCACCAACTCTATGTTCCCTGCTAAAATAGAACTTCAACCATTCAGACTAGAAAATATGTTAAGGAGTTTGCCCACATTACCTCATATCCAACAGCATTTCTGACTGCCCACTAAATAAATACATTTTGGTCCACTGTATCTCAAGGAACAATTCTGTAATTCTTCAAAGAATTTGTGGTTTAGTTCATGCTTTATAAAACACAGTCAAACTGGAATACAAAAACACACAAACCCCCCACCTGCAAGTTGCACTGAACATACCCACAAGAATGTTGCTGATGTACACGGGTTCAATGAAGTGGCTCAGCAAGGCTCCTTGAAGACCAACCACCTCCCACTTGGTCAGTTTGTCACCAGATGACATGCTGCTCACTCTGACAGTCTTGGGGGGACAGCAAACAGCCAGGTAAATCCTGCCTTCTAGAGCAACATGCAGACTCAGTTCTTCACTCGCTTCGTAAGCAGATATAGACTGGGGACCGAGATGCCTAAGGCAGGGCAAGAGAATGCACTTCAGTGAGAAAGCACTCTGATCAGAGATTACAGTAAGTGGTATCTCATGCTGTTTCTCAGAAAAATAAAATCAGTAGATCTAGGCCTTGTATTATCTTTAATGTGTGTGATTCTTAGAAATGCCAGATTGAGTTGCTCAAGTGCCTAGAATACTGAAATCAGTATTTAAATAGGAAACAGCCACCAGCTGTGCATGCATTAAGAAAATCAGCTGCAAACAAGCTGTCACATTTTGTCTACTCACACTCTTAACAGAAGTTACTTGTGAAAAAACAGCTGCAAGGTTCTTGAAATTGCCTTTAAAATGTAACTCACGCTGTGATTCAAAATATTTAAATAAGAAGATACAACACCTGAAGGAGACAAACCAGTGGCTGTTCTGAAGCAAAACAGCTTTTTCCCTTGGTTACAAAGGGGTAAGACATCAAAGCAGAGCCTTTTGTTTCAATTCAAGGCTTTTTGTACTCCAGTCTTGTAGTGCATACGATGGCATTAAGTCACTGCATCCACTTGCTCAGTAGTTAAAATCATTATCTAATAGTATTTCAACAGTATCTTGAGAAAGGGGTTAACAGGTCTGTAATAAACAAAAGCTCATCCTATAACCCATGTAGAAGATTTTTGTATCATCATATTGAGCTGTATCGCATATTTATCACTACTACTCTGTACTATAATGTTCCCTAAACAAAATAAAAATTAATCTTCCACTTTATCTCAGGAAATGCCACAGTACTTACACCTCTGATTTTAACTGAGCAGTTCCTTTTGGAAGCTGGTTCATGTAGAGAGAGAGTGTTATATTTTGCTTTAAGGTAAGCAGCTTTGAGCCTGGTGCTGTGCAAAATATGGATCTCTCTGCCTTGGCTGGATTTTTGTTATAGAACAGCAAAAGATGCCTGTACAAATATCTAAAAGAAAAATAAATTACATATTTTACACTATATATATATATAGATATATGTTTATAGTATTGTTTTTTTTTTTTTTAACATAACTACAGAATCCAAGTGCAGAAGTGAAACTGACACAAACTGGCCACAAGGGAAGGATTTGCAGACATTCTCACCTGAGCAGGGAACGCCTGGCAGTGACAACAGCATGGCTGTCGTGCAAGAGCCTCCCACAGGACTCGAAGCGCCGGCTGTAGTTGCATTCTCCTGTCCCCAGAGCTACCACCTCATGCTGCCCACCTAAAACCAGAGATGGTGGTGGGTTCACCTGACCTGGCTGCCCACCAAGCTGCTCCCAAGTGCTCAGTGCTCTGTGGGAACAGGTTTCCCACTCCCCAAAGCTCACAATCAAACCAAACTTGCCCTTTTCAATGATGAAGGCAGCCAGGGAACTGCCACAGCTTTGGTACTCGGGGTGTTGGGTAGTAAGGCGGTTAAATACTTCCTCAAGCATTTGTGAGAGTTTTTGATAGATACGTTCTCCTAATTGAAACAACAGAATCCATCAAGACACAAATTTGCAGGTAGCAGAAAAAACAGGTATGAGAAACTTGCCAAATTATAACCCCGAACACATGGTATAAGCACGACCACACGTATTTTCAGGATTCTGATGATCCTCAGGATTTAGAAAAGCTCAAGACCATCCAAACACTTGATGCTTTTATCATCCATTATAGTAACAACAGATACAGCCCAAATATGATCACCTACTGCACACTAGCTCAAGTAAGGACAGAGAATACTGTTTCTATTTCTATCACCTGGACTGGTGACAGAAATTCAAGCAAATTTACTCAATTCAAGCAATTTACTCAAGTTGTGTCCTTTTGTAGAACAGTCCTAGTAATATTAGTTCTTACAGCCTTCAAATATGTTTAAAACAATATTATCAACCGAGAGATCACTTACCGTACTAAAAGATGAAGAAATTTTAAAAAGAAACTATCTGCTGAGCAATCTGAATCAACAGAGGAAAACCAAGACTATTCCTTACCAGTCCTTGAAACACAAGCAGAGTTTCCTGGAGGTCGAGGCTCATCAGGAGCACAGGGAAAATCTAAGAATTTAAGAACATTTTGAAGTGGGATGGACATGCCTAATTTCTAAACATGAATCTTGCACTACTTGCAGCAAGTCAAGCTTCCTAATTCTCTATTAACTTCCTCATCTGATTCTGAAGTCCTTGTAAGCTTAGAATGATTCAGACAGCAAAACACAAAAGAAGATAAAATATTATGGCAACTGAACTCTGTTGAAAGCAGTATCTCAGTGGGAAAGTCTTTTAACATAAAAATTCAAACCCACTTAAGATGCACTTCATGTTGCTGCACCTAGTGAGGAGCAAAGCAAGCGCAGCAGCAATGAATTCATTCCTTCAGTATTCCTGGCATCAGTTGATGCAACTCTTAATACATAAATGAGAAAAATAAAGAAGAGTTTCAGAACCAAACTACAGATTTGCCCCAAGGATTCAAAAATCCTGACAGAGGCCAATACTGCAGCATTTAATAAAACCACAGATGTTTTGCATAGGACCCTATTAAGCCAAGCATTTCAAGTTCTAATTAGGTGTTGCTACAATATTTACCTGAATCTTCAAAAGACTTTGCCCCTGTATTCTCCAAGTTAAGTAGCTCAGCAAGAGCCAGTTTAGCTGCATTTAATTTAGATTCCTTCTTGTTCTTTCCCAGCCCAGTCTTGTAGCAAACACCATTTATCACAGCACAAAAGGCAAAATAAGGCCTTATGACATCACCTTTAAGGGAGAAAAGCAGACACGATCAGTGAAATTATTTTAAAGCACTTCATCCATAGCTTTATGTCCTTATACTAACTCCTAGAACAAATACAAGACAAAAAGACAATTTTGGCCAAGGAAAACCCTCATCCCTAACCTCCCCAAAATTTTTGGCAGCTTTCACTTAATGCACTCTTCACAAAGTTCTGTTAACAGCCATAATTAAACACAATTCACCTGATTGATTTCTGTAGCACCTCATAATGAGAAACAGCTGCGGAGGCAACAAAAGGGCAGCCAAAACTCAACATATGTGGGGGTAGTGCAAGCAATAGTAAAAAGGTTCAGCTGTATCAGCACCAGCAAATCAACTCAGATACTCTCAAGGATAAGCCAGCACTACTTTATATGGTAGCAGAAGTGTTTACCTGCCAAGCTTGTTTCTTTCAATTCAAGCTGCAGGTGGTGTATTTTGGCAAACAGATGCAAGGCAGATACTGAGTTTATTACTCCCTGTTTGTATCTTTCAATCAAATCCAGGTCTTTCAGTGAGGGAAGGGCTGAAAATATGGTGGTGTCGGCTCCTTTACAAAGAAAAGGTCCTTAAACAAAATTAAGGAGAGAACTTAACACACTCTCTGAAAATCTCCTTACAGTAAATGCTTTTCAGATGCTTTTTAAAAAAGCAAACCAAAATTTACTGTAGAGCATTACTGCTTTGTATTGAACTCTACATTAGCAACAACAGCAATTCTAAAAGTGTCTACATCCCCTTTTAGAAGCATCAAACCTTTTACTGTAGTAAAAAAAAGTAATCTCTGAATATAGACAGTTATATTACAAAAAAATACAAAATATATTCCTCCTCCCCTCTCTTGTAAATCAACAATCAAATCGAGGTTGCTAATGGCAGATACCAAACAATGCAACCTGTGTGTTTTCCACATAAAGCTGGGCAGCAGTGGGGACTCCTTGTTGTAAGACACTATAAAAGTTTCAGCAACCACTGGATGGATGAAATCATCAGCTTCAGGGGGTGTGATATACCCAAGAACAACCACCTCCCAACCAAGAAGTAAAAGAAACCTTTTAAGAGTCTTAACAGGTGCCTTTACTGCAACACAACTACTCAAAGTGACACAATTCAAAATACATCCTGGGACATCTCAAACTGCAGTTAAACCCTTCCACAATGTTATTTATGAAAATTCATGCAGCAGAACATTCTATATTTTGTCACTCTACAGTACTTTTTAACTTGAACTTTATAATTAGGTAATGCTGCAGAATACATAGGCAACCCCAGAACAAATGGCTAAAAAACTTCCAGCACAAAAGACTTTAGAAGAGGAGGGACAAGTTTAAGGAGATGGCAAAAAAGTCATGTAAGAAAACACAGCAATAAGAAAAAGGAAAGTTACTTTCAACAGCATTAACAGCCAACCCCGGTGTATAAACTGCAAACTATACCTGGATTTTTCATCACCTCTGTTTCACTGCATGTCATACAAGGTGGAGGATTCAGCCTTGCAGTCACAGGCTCGGAGAGATCCTTTGAAATTGGCTGTCTGAGAACCTCGGGGGACAAAATCTTCTCAGGTGCGGGGTCGAAGGCGAGCATTGCCGCACCCTCAAAGCAGCCATTGCTGCTCGCCATTTCCGACCGACCTAGGGAAACTTAACTCACTAACGCTGCCAGTAGTAAAAACACCCTGCAAAAACCCCAGCAGCCCTCCTGGTCAAGCTATTTCACAGGAACACTAGGAACAACTCGCCCAGGGCTGGGGTAGAACCCAGACCCGGTGTCCTTCCCCATATGGTGGCCACTTCTCCCTTTTCTTAGACCACCTTCCCTCACACCTAACGCGGCTCGGCCCCTCGAAGGACACACCAACTCCTCAAGCCATCTCTCCTGAGGGAGTGAGGGGAACTGAAGCAGCAAAGCTGATCCCTCTCAAGTTTCCAGGACGAGCCCTCGCTGGAGCTGAAGGGTTTGGTACCTGCACCTGCTGCCCTCGTCCTGCTGTGGAGGGTTCCGCAGCGCTCACACCCCGCGGGCAGGCAGAGCACCCCTGAGGGCATACGAGGCTGGAGGAGCCGGGGAGGTGCGAGTCACCCTGAGCCGACGTCCTCCGACAGCCGAGCAGCCCTCCGGCCCTTCAGAGCCAGGGGCGGCCCCTCACAGCCCTTCCCGCCCTTTCGTGAGGGGCGCGGCCGAGGCGCGATGCCGCAGCTGTGGCTGAGGGAGGAGCTGAGGAAGCAGCTGCAGGAGCGAGGCCGCCGCTAAGTTTTGTCCCTGTGCTGCCGACTCGGCTTCAAGAGCGCTTCCCAGCCACCTGCTAGCCTTCCCGGCCCCCTGCTCGCTTTCTCGGGCCGCTCCCACCGAGCAAGGACGGTACCCGAAGCCGCCACAGCCGTCAGGGACCGGGAGCAGCTCCTTCCTTGATCCCCGCGAAAGCGCCGCGTCCCCGCTTCTCGGGTCGGGGCGGCGCTTCCCGCCTTCCGGCTGCTTCCCGAGCTCCTGGCGCACGGCCTCTGGGCTTTACATCACTTAAATCAAAATCTGCAAAGTTACACTTAAAACATTCTTCTTCTTGTTCAGCTTCCTTCATCAATACAAAAAAAGGTCCTGTACAATAGTTAAATTTTATTACAAGTGTAATAAACTTCATGATTTTTAGCACTAAGGCAATCACAGTTTCATAAGTTATATATATATAATTTACACCAGTCTACATTGACAAATCAATTACTGGTCACATCAACGAGGGGTTTGTGTTATGGCAAGTAAAATTTTAAGAAAATTCACAGTTAATCTGCAAGTATTGTAAAGATGCAGGATCATATTGCACATCATAAAATGGATGCTGAGGAGCAGATTTACAGTGTTCCAGCTGTTCCTTCACAGAATATACATTGGTCATCATCATGCAATAACTTCAAATACAGAATGGTATCAAGTACCACAGTAAACAGTTACTCACAATGTAAGTTTTAAATAGAGTAGCAAAAAGCTGTTAGGTTTCTCTTTAAACCATATTTAAGTTCTTAAAATATAATAAAACACTTTGATAAAATCAAATGGAATTAGGGTTGTCACATTGTACTTTTAATATTCTTCTTTATCTTTTCCTTTCTTTTCCTTTTCATCTTGTAGTGCAGTACCAAGTTTCTTTATAAGGACTGACAAAACTTTGTCCAAAGGATCCATGACGCCACGCTGCAGCCACTTAGGGATAGTAGTCCTTGCATGGTGAAAGCCCAGCTTTTGGAGGATGTAGTCAACACCAACAGGATCAATTTTTCTCCCAGTCCAGGATATTAATCTAAAAAAAGCAATAAATAGAAGACTCAGTTTCAAATACATAAATATAGCAAACAGGCATTTGTATATACAAAAAAATCAATTTTCCCCAGTGTTACTCGTGACCAACTTAAATCTAACAGGCATTGCTTCGAACTTGCTTTAGACAGATAAGCTCAAGATGATCAATGGAACATCCTCTCAAAGGAAGAGGATGTTTAAGGAGGTGAAAAACCTGACTGAAATAACTGAGTTTAAGTTTACTGTATCCTAAATTCAGAAGAGCCTCCAACAATACCTTTAATCTGCATAAATACTAACCCAGAAGTTAATGCACAGCCAAAGAGACTGCAGCTAAAGGTGTTTCTTACCTGAGCGTGGGTTCCAAATGCCAAGTATTGCACATAAACTCCCTCCAGTCAACTGTAGTGTAGGTAATGCTTTCCTCTGCCTCTTTGTCAGCGGAGCTGTCCTCAAGGACACCAACAGAGTTCTTCTGCCCTGGACGAGCAGCCAGAATACGAGGAGGAAAAATTGCTGCAAAGGGGAGAGAGGAAAAACACCAGTCAGCCATGAGCAGCTCACTTGGATTCTTTTTGTACACAGTTTAAATAAAACAAAAGCACAAGTCTCAACAAGAAGAGAACCACCTTATGTTTCCAGATTTCCTGCAGAAGGCCACATATTACTTAAGAACGAACATGCCAAATTTGAATGCTGCAACTGAACATTAGAAGGGCAGAAAAGTAAATCATTCTGAAATCAGAAAAATGCATGTCTTGAAAGGATTGCATTGATGAGAGGATTGCAATAATAAGAATAAAGCTTTCTAAAAGTTTTCATCTGCCTAGACCATGTTATGAAGAGAAAGTTAAACACCAGGTGTCAAAATAGGAGCATGATTATGACTTAGAATATTTACTGTCAAATAATCTGACAACTGCAGATTGTCAGACAAGTGTTACTTCATGAACAACAACTCACCTTTTTCTTTTTCTTTTAGATAAGCAGACACCAAGTCATGCAGAAACATGATCAGTTCAGCATCCATGGTCACACAGATGTGGTCTGTAAATTCAGTTACCACACTGCACTCCACCTTTGGTTTAACACTTGTATCTACAGCCAGATAAAAATAGTATCAATACACTTACAAGTTCATACAGTAAATCTAAAAGTACATAGAATTTGAATGCAAATCATTTGAAAAGAATATTTTACATTGAACCAGCAACTCTTGAGAGGAAGGACCACAGTTAAGATTTTAATAAATATAAGGAAACAAAGCCCATGAAAACAGCCAGTGTAGATGAAATGTTCATATTAATTTCTCTTAGTAAGCTTTTTTCTACAACAACCAGTCTCTGCACTAGACCTTCACTCTCTCAAAATAATTCCCTCTACATTTTACTACAAAATGTTTTTCTTGCAGATCTGCAGCAATTCTCACATTAAATCCTCTTACCAGCACAATACCTTTGCCTTTAACTCCTAATTTGCGAGAAATAGTTTTTCACCAAGAAAAAACAAATTATGTTTTACTGCACCTTGTAATGAAGGCTCTTGGGGCTCTTGAACATGAATAGATTTAAAATCCAGCTGCATCCTTGGCAATGCAAAGATGGTTTCAGTTTCATGGTTGTAACTTGAGCCACCCCTGAAGCCACTTAACAAGCTTGAGCTTTTCACTGTTGTGCTGCTCTCTGGGTTGTTGGCATCAACATTCCGCAGCAGGTTCAACTCTACAGGAACAATGGGAGATGTTAAATCATGACAGGGCAAAAAAGTTAAGAAAAGTCACTTGTAAAACTGCTGCTGTATGATTATTGAGAAGATTTTATCTTTTATTCTGCTCCCAAAAGCGTGGCTAGAAAAGGTCAATCAAATTTGTTGTTTATACACTTGAGATGTAGCAGCTTTTCAACAGCTCCACCTGCAAGCAGATCAATCCCCAGTCTGAATGAACCTGACTCTAACCTTCATTCCTCGTGGCTGTGACATAATTGAACCACTCCTTCACACTGGCAACTCCATGGGGGGGGTTTTCGTGGCGGCGCCGCGTTATCTTTGTGATGGTGGCCATGGGGCTTTCCAGGGCCCCACAGGGCTTGGTGACCATGGTGTTATGGCCCAAATGAAAGTCCAGGGTTTGAACAATGTACGTGGAGTGTTCACTGGTACCTGCATTGAAGGTGTGGGCAGCATGGGGTGGGAGAGGAAAAAAAAAAAAGTAAAAGCAGCTTAGTGAGGGTACTGGAGTTTTCTCTCATTCTTCTACAGGTATTTAATATGAATAATTAGTATGCCAGTGGAATAAAATCTGGTATAAAGCTTGAAAACAGAGAAATTAAATCCTCCATAGCTACAGACAATAAACCCTCATAATATTAAGACAAATATAAGCAATAAGGTCACCAAAATTCATCATGCAGCTAGGAAGGACTACACAAATACACAATTAAAAAGCCAGGCAATCCACTCAGTAGGCTCATTATCAGGGACATACCCAGTACATTTGAAAATGTATTTTATTCCACACATAAAGCAAATTGTGGTAAAGGTGTGGAGGGAACAGATTATTTTTAGATAAGTGGTATTTGGGAAATATTCTTGATTCAGACAAATAAATTTCTCTTTGATTTATTCTTTTATAATAATACATTATTAAAAACTAATTTAAAGAAATTTAGAGGAATGAGCAAACAGTTTAAATTACCATCTTCCAAAACTTTCTGGGCTTCTGTCCAAAATGCAATATTGGGCTCTTCCAGGTGAAATAAGGCCCATGATTTTGAGCGGAAATTAGGTCCATGAAAACAAGCCAGGGTCATATGGTTCCCATGCAGGCTCATGGATCCTCCAAACTGCATCCCATCTTCAGGCAGTGGCATCTGGAACAGGGATATGTGGCACCCAGATACCACCTTCAGAACTCCTGGCCAGTGGCGATGATGGGCTGCATCCAACACTGCAGAGCAAACATGAACAACAAACTTCAGGCAAGATACAAAAAAACCTGCTAGCATATTTATATTTTTAGTAAAACATGGAATTATGAGTGGTATTTTCTTATCTGTTTCACTGAAACTGTCTCCTAGGTAATTTTTGCAATTAAAACATTTTAATTTGGAATCATATTATTTTTTGGTAGCACTTACATTGCTCATGTGAGGTTCTCTCTAAGTTGTTTGCCACTGTCTTGGGAGGGAGATAAGGAACAGGTCCCCACGTGGACAGAGCTCGCTTGCTTGTATCAAACTGTTGAGTGAAGAACTCCTGGAGTTTCATTCCTATTTTTATCAGATCTGGTGTAGTTGACCTTGAAATCATCACTTGGAAGATATCCCATTTCAAGTCCCCATGGACAAATATCTCACTAGATAGTAAAAATAGCAAGAAAATTAGCAGTTAATATATTCCCTACCGATAATTAAAAAAAACCTGAACAATCAAAGCCAAACAATGAACCCTTTGCCTTCTAGCAGACACATTTCTGGTTAGCAGTATTGGACAGAAGACATTTGACATGATCAAACATCATACATTTTAACATATTAAGGAAATATTATTACCTTTTATCAGTCATGCTTGAATCCAGATTATTATACAGATTAATTTTCCATTCATCCTGCAGTTTAAGATCAGCATTACTGAAGATTCCCATTAGGATACTGGATCCCATGTAGTCAACACGTGCTTCAGTAGAACCCATAGTAATTTCAATTTTATGATTGGGCTGTTGGTTTGGGTGTTCAGAAATATGAGCTGAAATAGAACCAAAGCAATATAGAAATATATAATTAAAGAGATGAAAGTCAGTTTCTCCAGTGATATCACCTTTATTGACTGGAGCACATGCTAACAGCAGGAGGCTTTCCAACTTACCCACCATCTCCAGGGTGTTAACATCTATGGTACCTCCAACAACTCCCCCTCTGGAATCCAGCTGGGATCTTCCCAAGCCCACAGACATGCTGATTTCCCGATCTCTGCTACTGCCCACAGACAGACGGCCCTGACTTTTCAAACCACTGGTGGTCCACCTAGAACAGAGGTGAAAATAGACAACAACTTTCCAGGCTGCCAAAAGAGAAACTGAGTACCATCTACTAGAAAGCAGTAAATAAGGTGGTTTAGGCATATCTGACTTCAGGATTAAGCAATTACAGTATTCATGAGGGGATTCTCAGTTCAAAACTGAAAAGGGTAGGATTTTAAAGCTAAAAGACAACAGACTTAACAGTCTGTGGGGAAAAAATTGGCTTTTTTCCCCCAAACACCACTACCTGTTAAAACATGCTTGATTGTGTTTTGCACTTACGTAGTATTGCCCATTACATTGCTCATATTCATTTGAACATTTAATTGTTTCAGGTTCATAGCAAACACAACCAGTGTTTCCCACGGTGTTCCTTGCTGGCTTCCAGCTTTATTTGACTTATTAAATGGAGTCGATGTTTTTGAGATAGTATCTAAATAGAAAAAAAAATAGACAAAAATTTAAATTATTCCACATGCTAGGAAAAACTGGCAGAATATATCCAGGAGTATTGAATGTATTTGAATATTACAAAAGGACTGACAAGCACCATATTTATTAAGAACACAAAACCATGAGAGAAGATAAATGAGAACTACAGGATTTGCAACATGCATTGCTTTAGCTGTCACAGAAATTGACTCACAGATAGGGAAATTTTATGGAAAATATGCTAACAACTTTCATTCATCCATTTTAGGCATTTTCCCTTCTCCAAGCCATTGACTCTCCAGTGCCAAGCACTGTGGAAAAGAATATTTTCAAAGTGGTAATGGCATACTTCTGTCATACAGCTGATGGAAATACTTAAAAAAAATATGCATGTCATTATCTACTCACCTCTCTGAGGCACTGAGGAGTCAGACACACTCCTGGATCTTGTGACAGCTGGAGACTTGAGGCTGTGAGATGCTGTCCCAGGTGACATACTACTGCTGGCACTCTGTTCACTGAAAACATTGGGGGACTGTGCCATGTGAGTGAAGGAAGCAGACTGGCAGGGCTGCTCCCATGTCCTGCAGTATGCTTTCCTTGAGGATTCAGGAGAAAGGTGCTGGCTCACTCCTTCAATTGAATCTGGTGTGCCAGGGCCTGATGCTACTGAAGAAAAAGCAGCACAGGAAATACAGAAAAACTATTTCATTTGTGTCTAACCATACCCTCATGTATACTAGGAAGTATTAAGAAATAAATGTATTTCATTTGACATAACTTAAAGTTTTCTGCTGGTTTTGTTTATATATCATAGAACGGTTTGGGAAGGGACCTTAAATATCATCTGGCTCCAACCCTGCCATGGGCAGGGGTGCCATTTATTAGATTGGGTTGCTCAGGGCCCCATCTAACCTGGCCTTGGAATACGCTCTTAATATTGTTCAGTGACCTATGTTAGCAATTTTTCACTTCCTCTGTCTAGGATTTCCTATCAAATGTTGCCAAGTGACTGCATGTGGAGTAAATCATAATACATTTACACCTATTCAGTGGTATAATATGACACGGGTAATAAACGCTTATAAAATTCCTACTGTAACTCATTGTGTAACAAGTTTTGTGGTGATAAGCAATCTCCTACCTGGCAGATTTATTGTCTGATCACCAAGGAAAAGCCTTCTAGCAATGCTTCTCCTGTACCACGCCCTGGGAAAGGCCAGGATCTCACTGAGGCGGCGCATGTCGTATTTGAAAGAAGCAGATCCTATGTCACAGACGGCTGAAAAAGCACATGCACACAGTTGTAAATTCCCAGTAATAAAAGCTTTTGGTAACCAAGTCATTTTCTCTTTCACCTAGTAGTACTGTCTCTGCTGTCATGAAAACAGCTTTCCTGAGGTGTTGCCATTTCTCCGAGTCCAAACATTAGACACAAATGCACTTCATAAAGACACAGTGGAACCCAAGAATACAGATTATTTTGAGTTCTGCTTGCATTGGATGTGCCTCAGACGCCTCATGGGAGAATTTCAATGGCAAATTAATCACAACCATCCTGCTGTTTTCCCAGTAAGTCAAGATCTCATGTGCAGGGGCAGAAAATAAGTACATAGATCTTACCAAAAAAAAAAAAAAAAAAGCTCCCAAGAGTAAAGTCCATCACTGGAACAGCAATTCTCTAATTAGCTGGGATTAAAATGAAAGAAGCATTTACCAGATATGTTGATCAATGTGGTGTCTATCTTGCTGGTAGCTTTGCTTGCAGACTGACTCTCAAAAAAGGAGGAGCCTCCCGATCGCCTGATCCGTGACAGGCTGACTTTCACAAACTCCAGGTTGATGCTCAGGGAGTCCTTCCGGCCAGTGACCGAAGTTGGCTCCTCATCCACATTCCCTAGAAGCATGAAGGAAACATTGTCATCTTCTGTGATCCTTTCAAATCTGCAGTCCAGAAACGAGTGCCACGCTTGAATCATGTTCATAAAAAAAACAAAACCTTGTTCCGTACCCAAGGCTCCCGATCCAGGGGTTAGCACAGTAACAGCTGATTTTTGTTTTCCAGCTCCATAGGGATGGAATACGTAAAGGGAGAAGTCGGACATGCAGGCAGTAAAGCTCAGGCCTGAAGAGCTGCTGCTGGAAGTTGTCAGATCTGACTGACTACTGCTGTGCCTCGTCCTGCCCAGAGGGCTGCCAAGGCCAGGTGATGAACCTGCATTTTTGGGGGGGGGGGGGCAAAAATCAGATTTTGAAAGCATTTTCAAACATGAAATAATACTTAATGTTAACAGCAGTATTAAACAGACCAAATACACTTCAAATTATGCCCTCTAGCAGCAACAGAGCTTAAATATTCTGTGTAGAGAATTGACATCCACACACGTATTACCTGGCGCTCCAGATTTACTAGCTGAATTCTTTGAACCACTCTGTGGAGTACTGCCACCAATGGACACACTTTCTGATGGGTATGTTGTGCCTAAAGTTTCCAGTTCTCCTCGGTTGGAAGAGAAAACAAGATCCAGGGAAGGCAATTTCAGCATACATTCGACTCTGGATACCGGCAAGCAGCTGAACTTGATTTGAGAAGGCTGGCAGGCAAAAAGAAAATAAAGCATTCAGAAGGGACATTTAACTTTTTATTCTTTAAGATTTTTTTCAAGACTTTTTATTCTGTAAAAATCAAACTTAGAAGCATGGCTTGTTTAAAAGACAGTGACTAAAACAAGTTGAATTAAACCCTCACCTGGACTCGTACATAAACCACCACATCTACAGGGAAGGAGGAATATGCTGATGTTGAGGATGACACCAAGGATGTTGTGGACTCTTCCAAAGGATCTTGCATATCAAACTGCCCCATGTCTTCATCCTGGGAACTAACAGCTTTTAACAAGAACAAGAACTCATTAGAAAGTGGAATTTGAAAGGAAAAGCAGCTCAATACCAAAAAAGCACAGAGTACCAGAATACAACTATGCAACTGACCTGTGTAATTCCTTTCAATGGGTGTGATGGGAATGGTTTCAAGGGCTTTCTCCAGGAAGTCCAGGAGGCAGGGGCTGATCACCATCTCCTCTGGCAGTGACTGGAGCGCAACCCATGCATAGAGTTTAGCAGTTTTCACTCCACCACTTCCTTTCCCTTTGGCTGCAACATTTAGAAGATACATTTGCCTAAGGTAATACCACTGAGCAGTAACTGATAAACATTAGAAGACGCTTCATAACTTATCAAGCTGTGCCCTCTAATTTTCTCTATCATCTGAAGAGATCTAGGTCAGGTCTGCTAGAATAAATGAAGTCATTAAGTTTTCACTTTGCAAAAATAACCATTAGTCTGTAAGGCTTAACTGTAGGAATTCCATTGCTCATGTTCTCAACCCAGCACTCTGTTGTCATTGTCAACACCTCACTTTTTAGCACTGAAAGTAAACATAGATAGTTCTTCTCCAAATACCCAGTGCAAAGAAACTACAGCTGACTGGAAATGAAAGTGGTATTAGGAAAAATAAATCAACAAGTCTGGAAAGTCAGTTTAAATAGAGAAAATACATCCAAAAATTAAAACTGCAAATGGCAAGTCCTACTATATTTACGCAAAGAATGACTAAAGATTCTAAACCATAATTTTTGAAAGCTTGGAACTAGTCAGAGTATAAACTAATAAAAAGGTTACTGTCTTGTAAATTTGTGGAAGAGGAATCTTGAATCCATGCTCATCAAAATATTAACATGCAGAGAAGATATAAGTACCAGCTCACTTACTGTCTCTATGCAATATAGCTATTAGAATGAATATACATCAATGGAGACATAGATTTAAAATTCTCCAAGACAAATATAAAAAATAACTACTAAAACAGAGATTAAAAATCCTTTCATTTGCTAAGAAAAAAAAAAAGCAGTGACTTTTCATTCTGTGCAAACAATTCTGCCTCATGTCTCTGACTACATTGTCCTATCTTACTTTTACTGGAAACCAAAGACAATACAAGAAGTTGGTCTCCATTCCAGAGGAATGGTTTCCAGAGGAAAAGTATTATTACAAAAAGCAGTATAAACAACAATAGATGTGTTTCAAAACCATTCAGGACTAAGAAATACTTATAAAAATAAAATGCATAAAGAAATAAAGCAATTACAAGCCAATCTCTAGTCTGGGGGGCATATATATTATCATACAAGTGTAATTTCCACACCAAATGCAGAGCTTACAGACATTTAAGCAGCAAGACTCAGTACCTGGACATCATGTGGTAAGAATTCAAAGGCAAAGATTAGAAAGAATATAGAGTAGAGAACAAAAGTGAAGAGAAGTAGCATATACCACTACACAACATCTGGAAATCATAAAGAGGATGGCCACCTAAAGAAGTAAGAGCTAATGGTTCCACAGCATGGAGAATTGAGGGAGGTATCCCCATTTCACTGTTCTCTCCCAGCATCTCTGGCGATTTTATAAGGCAAAACCCACAAGCACAATTCCCAGTTATTAATTTTGCTAGGTGATCAAATTCTGACAAAATTTCACCTTTGTATTTAAAGCAATATTTAAATGCCAAAGAGAAGAGTGAATGTCTCAGAAACTGGAGATGCAATCTACATGCCTCTGGATCTGACATGAGGTAACAACAGCCGCCTGCTTGAAAACAGGAATCATTGGAGACACAACAAAGCTCCTATTACCTTACTCCAAATCATGGCTCTTTAAAGACCTTCAATGGGTGAAATATTTACAGATATTTACACTGCTTTCCAACATTCTTTTGTTAAATGAAAACTGGGAGAAAGCAATGACAGTCCAACACTGGGATATGGTGACTATGACAAAAATATTACTGAGACTGGTTTGGCAAACCATGTCTAAAAATGCAGCTTTATGAACTGCATTCTTGCTTCTGGGGTCAGGTTTCTGCAGCCAAAGTCAAGCCTGGATAAATGCAGTGCTCCAGGTAAGGTGCAGCCAAATCTAAAGGCATTAAATTACACCAAAGGAAAATATATCCATGAAAGGTTCAGAAAGTTTATCTATAAGTACCTGATGGAATGGGTGGGGGTTGGGGAGGAAGTAAGGTGTTAGTCTTGCTGTGGATAGTGCTAGAGAGAGGAGATGATGTGGCAGTATCTTTCATACCATACAGCTTGGACTCTTTGGAAAGGGTGCGTGGCAAAGAGGATCCTCGAGAAGTGTTTGGCGATTCAGTCTTTAGAGTCTTGGAGTTGTAGTGCAGCTGGAAAGCAAAGCAAGATCATGTTGCTTCACATGAAGAACTCAATTTCTGTACAGCCATTTGGTGCTACTTCTTCCCTCCAAAATTTATTTCTTCTCATTCTTTAGAGAAATATCATTGTAAGATACATTACATTCCAATTAACATCCTGTACACAAAAAGAACTGAAAACAGTACAAAAAATAGATAAACGAATAAACTATTAAAAATTCAATAAAACACAGAGAAATAGAGGAAATTCATTATTTAGCAAGACTAAAGCTTGTTTCTCTCTCTGTTACATCACATGCATCCTGTGCCACGCATGCACACAGCCTCCCTTCTGTCTTAATGTGTGGTGGAGCTGTTCCACTACTAAACACAGGCATACAGAAACTGGCATAAAAAAATCAAAATACCCCTGAACCCAGGAGTTTACACCTCCTCCATGTGCACAGTAGACTATTACTCAAAACACAGAACATAACAAGAGTTGTAGAGAAGGTTTAGTTATTCCTGAATTTGACTAAAAGCAACAGGCAGAACATGAGGTAAAACTGTTTTCCCTGAAGACAGCCTGGAATACTGGACATGGACACACATAGTCCTTTCACACTGGAAGACTAGAAAATCCAAGCTGTGTCAAGTGAGGAGCATTTGATTTATGGCATTGCCTCAACCGAATTGCATGAAGTTTTCCTTCAAGCAGTGACAGATTTTTCCCTGTTCTTACTCCATTAGGATTTCAAATCACAAAATAAAAGGACATTTCTGTTGAGACCCGTTCATGCTCGGATATAGAAACATTTAAAAAACCAAGGGAGTGTACAGTTTGACTGTGTTGGAGAGAAAAACATTGTCACTGCCTCCCTGCTGAGTTATCCCTTCATTTTACCTTTACATCCACCCCAGGAATATAAAACACTGTTGTTTCCACATCACTGGATTTTGTCTGTAGAGATGATGGCACTTTCTTGCCAGCAAGTAAGTGAGTAGTAGATGCATAATTAGTTTGAAATTTCTTCTTTTTTGAAGGAGATTCTTGATCCAAGCTCCTGGAACTCCGATCATAGCTCCTGAAATAAATATACTCATGTTATTAAAGTAATTTCCTGTGCCACACTGGGCCAGAACAATTGCAACTTATGGTGCTGTTTAATTTAAGCAGTGCTAATTACTAAAAAAAAAGTGCTGGTAATAAACTAATGCACACATTTCTTACCTTCGCAAACTGATGTCCTCATGCTCTTGCTGGAGCATTGTGGGATGCAGCACACACTTCCCACAATCAATTTCAACCCTAATATCAAGCTCAAAGTCAATGTTTCTCTCCGTGGTGGTGCCAGTGACACTCCTGTTGGTGGGTGTTGTTGGCCAGCGCTCAGTGAACAGCTGGTGCACAGCAGCAAACCCCGTGGCTTTCTTGCGAGAGGTGCTCCTGCACAGGCACAGGTGGGAGGCAGGTATGAGCAGGACATTTACCTCAGCAGGGGCTACAAGGCATTCTCAAACTATGTCCACGCTGTAGGATCTTATAAAAGCATTTTGGGAAAAGGCCTTATCTGATATGCAGCAATACAGTGACCCATCTTGCCTTAGCACGTCACATTTCTTAATATAGGGTAGTACAAAAAACTAAGCTTTTCTTAAATTCTCAATCAAAAAACGAACAAATATATATATATATACAATAGATTTCATATTTGTAAGCATCCACATTTTTACATCCAGTTTGTGGACCTACACGCAGTTTTGTGCCTCAAAAACCTCACTTTCCAAGTTCTTTCATGCTGTTCCAAGACCTGAAATTTGTATTAGTTAGCTCCTTTTCTAATGAGGATCCCTCACCTGCCTTCCACACACACACTTGAGTGTATTCAGTACTTCATCAGCAACAGAATTTGTAGCTTTAAATTCAATATTTCAAGTTTGAGAGTACTGAAAGTATATTCAGGTATCTTCTTCATTTCTATGTTGTTCCTCAGGACCGTTACTTACGGTGGTTTCCTATAAAAATACGTCCTCTCCCTTTCATGGTCATCCTCCTTCTCCGAGTCCTCACTGCTGGAGGATAAGCTGTCATCCCGGCGTCCTTCTTCAGGCTGGAAGGGAATGCCGGGTGAGAAGACAGCTGGAGTTTTGGGTGAACCAAATACCGAGCATGAGCCTTCACTAGTAGATGAGTAATGGGAGGGACCATCAATAGTTACGGACAAAAGGTCCATTTCTGTCTCCTCTGGAAACTGATTGTGAAAAGACAAAAAGATAGTAAATTTCCACAGATTTGATTTCCACAGAGAATGCAGTAGATAGATAAAGAAGCAGGCCTGCTATGAGAAACCCTCACTTCTGAGTTCCTCATAACATGGAGAGAGCAGGTAAAGGAATTGCAAGAGGGATTATGAAAAAGAAGGGAATGCAAGCTTGGTGAGGACACCTTTGCCACTGCCTAGTGATTGAGCTCAGCCTGGTAGACAAAGGCTCATCATGCTCTTACCAATTTAGAAGGAAAGGAAACATTTCATTTAAATTTAAGATCTATTTTGAAAGAAAAGGACAGAAAGCAGCCCAAGTGCCCATGACTTGCAGGAAGCGTTAGTGAGGGCACGCAGGGCACTAGACAGAATGTACAGCACCGCCCCAGGCATCCTGGCCCAACCACAGAACTGAACGTCCTAAAGGAGCCTCCTGCTTCTCCCAGAAATCATGCCACAAGCCATTTTCCAACATTAAATTCTTAAAATGCCTGTGAAAAGCATCTGCAAGTGTTAAACACCAGCACTTCATATGCAGTGTCACTGCAGAGCTACACAGTCTGCAAATTCAAATTAGAGCTTGCAGAACAACTGGCATGATGTCAGGAAAATACATTAAAAAAAAAAATTCAACATTTGATACCTCTAAGTGATTGATAGTATTTTGCTATGCCAACAAAACCTAAGCTAATTGGGCTTTTACGTAACAACAATAGGCAGGGTAGCTTTTAAATGTGAACAGATTTAAATGTGCAAAGCACATTCCCAGGTGTCATTTCCACCATTCTCTCAGAAATAGGAATTTATTTCCGGAGAGCATGAGGAGAGTTAGAAGGGAGAAAAAGTACATTACTGTCTCTTCTGTTTGTTTTTTTTTTTTTTTTTGTTCACTAGTTTAGTTTTGCCTTTTCTGATTTGTTTTGAGTTTTGGGTTTGCTTGATTAGTTTTTTTTTTTAAAGAAAAATACTATTTTTCCTAAACATGCTTTTGAAAGTAGTTTAAAAAATTCCACTTGTTCTCAGGATATTAAGTTTTGGAACATTCCCTACTTGCTATTATTGGAAGATGTCTTATTCCACATTAAATACAAGAATTTTAACAGAAGTAAGTGTGAGAAGATGTCCTCCCATCTGGTAATTATTTTGTACCAGTGTTGATTGCCCTCACATAGAAACACAATGTAACAGGTGAAGGCACACTCTAAAATCAGCCTCTAAAGCACATTTCAAGGCTAGACTTGGGTCACTTTACATCAGCCTTGCTCAGATTTAAACAAAAAGCCAGTAATTCATTTTAGAAGAAATTTTAAGTCTATGTAAGGGTGTAGAATCACTTTGATTGTTGTTCATCAACAATAAATCACGTTCCTCTGCTTAGTTTACATATTTAAGTATTTTCCAGCTCAATATACATTCTGTTTAGCTGAGTGCAAAAGAGATGAAATATTGAAAAGCAGCTCCCTACAAGATAAATTAGTTCTCTGGCAAAGAATACTTGTTTCTGCTCAGAAATACCTGAAAATACCCTTCCCCTGGACAGCTGGATTGTTGTGCAATCCCCAAAGCTGTTTGATTCAACTTAATAGAAATAAAAAAAATATAAATTAAAATAATTACAATAATCTCAGCCATGCAAAAGAAACATTTTAAACATGAGAAAACATTGCAAAAAAAAAAAAAAAGGGAAAAAAAAACCCAAACCAATTCAACAATCCATTTCAAACACTGAGAAGGATACACCTGTAGAGCTACAGCAAACTAATACCCATTTCCAAAACTCTAAATATATTCAAACACCAAAAAAAAAAACCTAGTTGATTTTTTGCACACCTCTGACAAAACTTCCAAGAAAATTACTACTGTGTGAGCCTATGAAACAAATCAAGCCATTTAAAAATATTTTTCTCTCATGAGACAATTAATTTCTGTGCCAAGAAACCAAAGTACATCTGTCTTCTGACAAAATAAGTCTATCTTCCAAAAACACATTTGTAATTTGAGGGAAAGCAGACACAATTCGGGTTTGCCTGGATATAATTATTTCATGAACTGGTGACCAAATGGCAGAGGAAATACAATTATACGGCATATAAAGTAATTCTTACAGAATCTTGTATGTTGAAGGTTACTCTTGGCCCAGGGGATGCAGCATCCACACGGATATCTGGGAGGTCTTCACTGTCTCCCAGTCGAGAGCTGCAAGCAAAACAAAACCACAACAGCTTCTTGAGTTATACGACAGGATTTTAGGGTCATGCAAACAGTTAACTATACAAATACAAGGTCATGTTTATCTTTTTTTTAGGGAAGAATATATAAAATCATAATTGAAGCACATGGGTATGTGAAAAGGAAGGAGGGGGAGAAGAAAAGAGAAGGAAGCTGCACAGGACTTGGCCAGTACTCTATCTCTGCTAATGTCTCTGCAAGCTTTTCAATCCTGAGCCAACGTGCAGAAATTACAAAAAAATAAGCTATTTGTAATCTGTCACATGGGAGAATTATTCATACAGAAAAAAAGCATCTCCCTTTCTTCTCATTACAGCAGCCCTTTTAAAAGGCAGATGATCATAAATCAGGTGTAGAAAACAAGATTTTTACACTATGATGTTTTGCCTTATATACATTTCTTCAATATGTTTTTGTTGTTGTAGAAGTGAAATCTTCTCAGAGGTTTCAGAAAAATGAGAAAAAATGCTTTTTAGAACATGCCTGCCTTGCAAAATTACCTCTTTCTATCTAGTTCCACCACAAGCAGCTGCTGCCTGTGGTAAAAGGACTCTTCAGGCCACAGTCCAACTTTTCCCCTGTTTCATGTGCTGTTGTGGCTATCACAGATCCCAAATTCCCAGAGGCTCACCTTGTTCTGTCCATTCTCTTCAGAGGTGGCCTCCCTGATGCCGAAATGCTCTTCGATCGGCTGTAGCTGGGTTTGTAGCTCAGACCCCACTTGTCTTTCAAGGAGGCAGCCTAAACCAGAAATAATATGGAAATGCAACAACTGAGAACACAGAGAAAAATTCTGGCAAGCTAAAATGCTACTGTACATGGGAGTGCCAGCAAAGTAAAAGGGTTTTTAGGACACAATTGCTACAATACTCTCAAAGTAGCCTAATCCTTCTCACCCTCATGCTGGATCTACGGAGCTTTTTGCGGACGTCCCTGCGGATGTCGTTCACAGCCACCGACTCCAGCTGCTGATAGCGTTGAATTTCTTGGTTTATAGTCCCTTCACTTGCACCTAATTTCCTGGAGGTAAAGCATGGTTGAGTTACCTTACAGATATTATTTCCACAATTTCAAAAATCTGTGTTTTAAGAATGCTTTCCCTGGGAATTATCCCATTTTCTCTTTTGCCCCAATACTTATGACCAGTGCCAAATATAGCCACAGAAGTACGAAAACAAACATTTAACCTAAATCCCTAATTTCAGATAAAATTTCCCTCTGAATGGTGACAGCAATTTCATTTTAAGTACAAACAGTAAAACATGTATCCTTTTTCACAATTTAACACACAACTGCCAACCTCTGTATTCCCATCACAAACAGATCAATTTATAGTAAGTCTGTTTTGGGGAAAAGGGGGGAAAAGCCCAAACAAGCCCAACAAACCATGTTTGCAAATACTATTAATGAAATACATAGAATGTCAGATGAAATTCATGAAATCTGAAATAAGTTTTTCTTAAGGGTTATGTCAAGTACAGTATAAGAGTTTTCGAGTTTTATCTTGAAAACATCATGTACACGATGCAAAAAAAAGTAAATTTAAATATTTTTCTTGTTCTTCCTAAGCTTATTACAGTTTCAAAGTAATATATTTTGCTAAAGTAATCAGCATGATAATAAATCAAGATGGAACTATGATTTTGAATCAACAGGAAAAGGATTATAAATCAGTCATTAAAATGCAGAGTCAGAAAAATACAGGCTAATCTGACACTTCTAGAACAACCCAAGAGATTTGAGAGAGTACTTGCATATACAGACTTTGCTTTTGGAATCCAAAAGGACAATCTTTTATTTTGAAATAAAGGCAACGATTTGCACTTAACCCTAACAGTGCCACAAGATGTATGATACAAACATAAGCAAACCCCACATACTTTAGGTCATCAATGACTTTTGCTTGCTCATTGAGCTCTCTAATATCAACCAAACGCTTCATAAATTTCCTTCCTCGCTGTTCTCCAGTTTGGATACTGGAAGCTCCCTGCCGCCGGTGATCAACGATCTCCTGTTGAAAATTAACATCTCATTAATGTCCTAATGAAAAATTGGACATCAGTACATTTTGAACAACAGGCAAAGTGAATTTCACACCTTCAAATATGGATTAGTGCATGCAAGAGAATCAATTCATGTGAATAGGCAGCTGATTGGATTTTTTCCAGTGATCCAAAGCCCATTATTCAGTTAGACACACTGTAACTACTACATACATGTCCCCATGAGCAGGATCTGCCTGCTTTCTTATGTGCTCTGCTAGGATGGAGCAAATCCCGCTTCGCTGAGCCCAAGAGATATTCTACAGGAACAGAGTATCGGTGGGTTGGGGGGCTCAAACCCAGCAGGTGATTTACAATCCGCCGCCCAAATGTGAGCTTGCGTGCATCTCCACCCAAGGAACCTCCACCTGATTTCTGAACAACAAACAGGAGCATTAGTGTGCTGGGAAAACGTTTCCTCTGTCAGCAGGCAAGAGACATTAAGGAACAGCTGTTAAAATGGTTTTGTAGAAAACTAAAAAGCAAGGTCAGTAGCATATTGAGTAGAATTTTTTTTCATGTTAGCAACTTACTCTCCTGTGAAGAAAACCTAGAAGAAAGCCATGGCTTTTACAGTTCAAGTACCTGAGGTTAGGTGCTGTGTCCCCTCCATGTTTTCAAATCCAGATTGTTATTTGAAATATGATCTGTAATTTGTTGCCTTTGAAATATGGAGTTAGAAAACACACACACAATTGTTTCTGATTTGCAACAAGACTTGCATGAGCTATAAAGACTCGCATGCTGGACTCAAGATTAAGATCTTCCCATTTGACAGAAGACTTTTTCCAATTAGTAGCACTTATTTTGGTGGATTCACTTACTGCATGTATAGTGGGAGACATGGTGTCAACTTCATCCTCATCTGAAAGGTCAGCTATGTTCACAGAGTTGAGGTCAGCAATGTCATCAATATCTTCCTCTCCTGTCAGTGTTGTGAGGGTGTTGCCCAAAGCATTCAGTCTTTTCCCAATGTTTGGATCCATGTGGACATCAATACCACACATCTTCCACAACACATTCAGTGTCCAGGTTCCAGCACTACTACTTTCTGTGTTCAAAAAAAAAAAAAAAATCAGTTTAAGCAGGTTTTCTTCTTTTAAAAAATCCCCCATAGTGAATTATGTACCCATTAGCCAAGAGCCCATTCTGAGAAAAACACATTCCACAACTGAAATGCTTGATGAAAATACTTCACAGTATTTCTTTAACAAGAGATACAACACAGGCAGGCCTAATGAAAATACATTTCCTTCAGAGTGAGTAAAGAGCATTTCAAGCTTCAGCTCATACAAATGCAGGAAAGTAAACTATTCCAAAACAGAATTTCTAACAGCAAAAAACATAAAACATGTCTTTCTGCATGTACAAATGCTGACCTAGTTATTCAAGTCTTGAACAATGATGCTGGAAGATGTTATATTATATATGTTGTGTGCCTAGTGAATATCCTGTCTGCCCAGGACTTTTCTGAGTACCACTTTTCAGCATCAAAATACAGACCTTGCTCTAAGCATGACAACACAAGATACTGGTTTTCTTCCTAGATGGATGTATGACTAATACAGAGACTGACAGCTATTTCTGAATGCTCTGGAGAAGGTCCAGACTAGTTAGACTGGGCAGAGAAGGAATTTGGGAAAAAGAGAAGCCTTTTCTGGGAGAGCAAAGAGAGGGATGGCAGTTCAGCATGCAAAGCCTCAGCATGAGGAAGATTTAGTAATCCCTAGGACAGGAAGCAATGGGATGACATGACTGTTATGGCAACTACTGCTGACTCTTCTCCAGCCAATTAAATTAAAACACAGTTAAAGGACTTAAATTTCACATTTTATGAATGCATTTTTAATGTTGGACTTGATTTATTAAAACAAGCACATTACCTGCTGCAGCTTGGCCTGTTGTCCTAGAACACACTTCATAGGTACCATCTGGCACAACACCTACATGAAGCATACAAAGCAAGTACACTGATTAGGCAGCCAGTAAAAGCTGCTTTAGAGCAGCTCTTCCCAGTCCCACCCTCAGTCTCCTGCCTGCCATAATTAAAGAATGATAGGAGTTCTAGTTTTATTTCCCATTGAAGGACTTACCTTATTTAGTAAAGTGAACCTACTTAGTAACATACAAAATTCTAAGTATGTATAATGCATAACTATATACATATATATGTATACACACACATATGTATTAAATCAACTTAAAATTTCATACAAAATTTTAGAATTTTCAGCATTATATATATATATATTTCATATTAGACTATTGAAATCTTCTTGGGATCTTATGAAATTGTTTAAGAGCAATGCATCTAACTCTTTCAACATCTCGCAGGTAGAGCTTAAATTATTACAGTGATATATAAAGCAGCAAATTTTATTAATAAAGGAAAACAACAACAAAGAAATATAACCTTTTAGATCCATATTATTTTGCTTTCAAAAGGCCGAAGTCTTTTCTTTAAGTTTTTTTGGGAAAGCTCAGCCGTTTTTCAAGTCAATCAGAAGGGCAAAAGTGGATTTATATCTGAAATACTCTTGTCCAGTATGAAACCACCCACACTTACATGCATTCATGACTAGATCTCCTCTTATTTCTGGTTTCCAGTCATCCCAACTTGTCTCAAAGCCATCAGCAAAGCGGATGCAGAAGTTTTTAAAATGACCTTTGCTAACTAAAGACTCTGAGGAGCAGGCAGTGATGAGTGTGCTTTCAATAGTCAGGACTAAAGCAGAGCCAGTGTCGAGGTCTGCAGAGTGGTTAGACTGGAAAATAAAATCACGGGGAGAATTTACTGGTCAGTGCAATGTCAAAGTGATATTGTACATTTACCAAATGCCATTTATCTTTCCCTATTAACTGACTTCCTGCTCATATCTCCTTGTATTTTTCCTTCTCTGCAGAGAGTTTCAAAAGCTTCACCTCTGCCCATACAATGCCTTGCACTGCTGTTTCCTAAATGCAACACCTACATTAAAAATTTATTAGGGCAGAGGGACTCAGGCTCATCTAGAAAAGGAACAAAAATTCATGTTTGATCAAGGGTTATAATCCATATGGCCCCATGACCACAGCACACAAGCCAAGGATCAATTCTTTTCTCCAAGCAAGATGACTTGATTGAACAATGACAAAAAGTAGCTTTAATTTTTATGTGATTTTTTTTGGTGTTTATTTTGATGGGTATAATTATGTATAAATTTAAGTGTACAGAATGACTGATTAATTTCTAACTCTGCATATGAACATCTATAATTATGTTTCCCTGTAAAAAAGCCCACATATTTCCTTTTATAAACTAGACCTCTTTTGAAGCTTCTATCACCTGGCTCATGTATCTGTACACCACACACAAACTTGTGTTTTAACAGACTTCCAATAGTCATGCTTTTGCTTACCTGGGGTGTGTTTGTGATGGGCAGGCAAATTCCTAAATCATTGACAGTCAGCTGAAGGAACAGGGTCCCAAAAGCCTGTGCAGAGGTTTGCTGGATTCCAGGCAGCATATCCACCACTTCTTTTGTGGCCATATGAATATCTTTATGCAAAGCCATTCTCTGTTCATTCCAGTTGTCGTATGCTGCCTTGTAGTTCAGCCAGAATAGCACAGCTTAGTGAGGAAACCAAAAATGCTTAATTGAAATCAACACCTTAAAAAAAATAATGTACATTCACTATATAAATTCTTTTTGTTCTCCCTTTTTACAGCTCCTCCATTACTTTAAGTCAGAGGATGTATAACAATGGACACACACACGTCCAGGGTACAGCGATCAGGCTCATGCTTCAAAGATGGACAAACCTGATCACTATCAAATTTAATACATTAAAATACAGAAAGTCCTGCTGTTCTCAGCATCATTCATCTGTGAGGATTTACAACAGCAACTTCCTCCAAACCATCTGAAAACTAATTGCCTCAACATGTAGAATTTTTGATGTTTGATGACAGATTCATCAATCTCTTGGCATGGAGGAGATCTCCCAAATTTCTCAGCTACTTAGCATGAAATATATCGAATCTTGAATAATCAAGCCTTTTGAGAAAAAAATCTCTTTCTCAGCATGAACACAAACTTGTAGCAATTGTCTCTACAATACCTCTGTCAAAGGCCACGGGCTGAGCAAAAACAATGGGTCTGTTCAGAGTAATGAGTACAGCTTCCCTGTCTGATGAGCCACTGATTTCTTCTCTGAGAGCATTTCTTAATCCAATTCTTGTCTTGAAATAGGCAACTTGATGGAAGTCTGAGCCAGCTTCTTCATAAACCTTAAAATGTTCCAAAAAATGGGAAGAGGGAGGGGTTTGCAGCAGGGAAGAGTTCAGGGTTGGGGATAGGAAGAAAAAAACCCAAATTACTGCATTTGAGAAAATATAAAATTAAAACAACAAGTTGTGTCCTTTCCTCTTTTTCTGCTCTAGCCAAAATCCCTTTGAGGATCTTCAATATTCTTGCATTAAGTTCTGATCACAGCATTATTTTCTTTATCATAAATTGTTAACTAACATAACTATTTATATATCCAGATCCTCTATTGTGACAGCTAATTTATAGGTCCTAAGATTTCTATTTGTCTCTTTGTTTCTAGGCATCACAAAACACTTTTATATCCTAGAACGAGTGATTCCAGGTAACAGCAGGTTTAAGAGTACAAGAGGTACAACTGTCAAACCAAGACAGACAAACTAGGTCAAAATATAGGTCTACCAAAGTTTGGATCTCCTTTGATCTTATTATTTCATTCAAATATTCTAAAAAATTATATTTATGTAAATGGAAGTTTTGAGTTTGACTCAGCAGAAAGGCTATTACTGTTCTAAAGGGCTAAGAAACTCTAAGATAATAATTGGGAAAAAAAAAACCCAAAAAACCAGCACTGTGCAACAATCTCTTGGCTTGATTATGTAATTTTTAAATCACATATTATTAAGAACATTACATACAAAGATTTTCAGCACTAACCTGATGTTTAACAATCTGTCCCAGTGCCAGATTCAAATCCACCTGGCATTTTCCAAACAGTTTGAGGTAGCTGCTACTTCCAGGCATTGCTTTGGTTTGCAGTCTGTTGGAGAGCTCAAGTTCTATCAACCCCGTTTCAAACCTCACAGCACGCATCGAGGGAGTTGTAGCTGTCACCTGAATTCCCTGATGGATAAGGAAGGTACAAAGTTATGAGCATCTGGTTCAGAGACACGATGAGAAAGGGGAAAAAAAACTCACCACTGTTTTGTCATCATAAGATTACCTTAAACTGAAGGCTCAATGAGTAAAGAAGAATTTTTGGTTTATCTCCATCTGTTGTGCCATCATGTTCATTCCAAAGGGGTATTGGCTGCTCCCCTCCTATACACATTAAATATGCACAGTCACAGTTTTATCAAAGAAAATATTTTAAAACCAATACATATAAAAAGGTGACCATGAATTAAGTCTCATTTTAAACAGTGACCAGCTTAAGATTTATAAAAACAAGTGAGGACTGGAGACATCAATGCAGACTCATCTTCTGACATATAATTAATACCTCTCCACTAAGAATGAAGGAACAGAGGCATCTTCCTCCCTTCTGGGAAATTTTCCATAGGAAGTCTCAAAGCCTGAAAGGAGTAACACCCGCTTTTCAAAACAGATGTTTTTTGTCCCCTGCACCAATGTATCTCCTACTTATCTGATGATACAAATTTAACACTTGACCAAATACTATGCAAATTCCATGAAAATGAGGAATTGAAATTATATCAGTATTTCTCCATGAGAGGAGGAAAGAGTATTCTGTAATTATTTTATCTTTGGGTTTACTTCCTCATCCTGGCACATGTCATTCCAAGTTATGTACCCTTGAAGAAGCAACCCTGGATTAAATTTTCCTTGATATTTATCTACATTCCAACTTAGTTTATAGGAAGGGTTTGCTGGTGGAAAAGGCCAAGCCATTAATTCTCTCCAAATATGCTAAGTGATCTCATTAACGTTATTTGGTGGTAAGGATAAGCAGTTGAATCACTGATTCAAAAAAACCCCAAACAGCAATAAATTTTTATCATTCCATTTTGTATCTGGATAATTTTCTTTTAATCAACACTGCCTTCAATTTCCAGATGCAATTATTAGGGACTGCTCTGTTCATTAACTAGCTCTCAATCTGTTCAATTTCACCTTCAGTAATTGGTGCTTACACAGTTTTTATATAAGGATAATATACAAACAATACTTTAGTGCAACACAAACAGTAATTAGAAAAAATACTGCAGCACATCACACTAATTGATATTTTCAAGCCATTTAAAATATTACTCTGCTCCAAGCCAGAGGGACCAAGCCAATTTCTGCCCCTATTGTTCTGCACTGAGCATCCATACACATGGATTGCTGACCTGACCACATCCCTGCTGAACTACCCCAATATAGAAGGCAACAGTCACATTTCAAAAATCATCAGGCTGCTATGTGCAATACAAATTTGCAGTCTGGAAAAGCAAAGAATCAGCACTGGTAATAAATTCCTCACATAAAAATGCAGGAAATTGAAAGGCAGAGTCTAAGAAATGCTGTAAAAGCTAATACAGGTTTCCTGGTTCAGCACTCTATGCTCCTCCACAAAAAAAAAAAGTTTTAATAGAATATAATGACAGCTGTCAGAAGATTTATTCTTTCCCTAAGCATTTCCTTACTATCCAATACTAATATATTTTGGCTGGAACAAATATCAGGGTGTTTCTTGTTAGCCTTCAGGGAATTTGGCATTTTCCATTTTCTCCACTGCATTTTCTAACTGCCTCAAGGGCACATCATGTGGACCTGCACCATTCTTTTATTGCATTTGTATACCTGAATATATATACACACACACACAGAGGGACATGAAAGGAGGTAGATGTACACACAGACACTCTTTTTACTTAGTTACCACTTTTTATTCTTTTTTTCCTCATGATGTTTCCAGCTATTGATGAATCTTACTAAACTAAAAATTAGCCTTTTAGGATAACTCAAAAAACGTTCAAATCAAACAAAGTGAATACACAAAGTAACCCAGCCAAGGCCACACCATGGAGAGACACAGAGGCTGATGACCAGAATGCCAAACAATCCTGCTTCCCAATAAAAGTCCTGCTTATGATAGACATAATTTCCAGAGCCTCTGTTATAATTTCAAAGTCCAGTACTGCTTCCTGCTGGTGTTTGCAGTGCTAGAGGTGAAATGAGGGTCTCTGTGAAATTAATGAGCTGATCCTGAGAGCTACATAATGTTGCCATCAAACCAGGTATGAGGATCTTAGTTAAAACAACTTTTAAGTGTTCCACTTACCTGAAACCTTCTGTATGACCTCATTTACTTCCTTCATGAACACTTTTTGCACAAATACTAAATGGTTTAAAAGGTCAGTCGTGAGATTATGTTCGAAGGAGCCAACCTGTGGAAATAGAACATTTGAGAACATACCTTAGTTTTAAAAACAGTGGATTGTTAACTTGTATTTTTTAGCTGCAAACATCACAATTCTCAATTACAAACATGCCAGACTATTTTGCTAAGGAATTAGTTAGTAGGAATGCCCTGCTTTTCCCCAGCAAGTGTTTCTTTCAAGCAGCACCCCTTTTCTCTCTGGGAAAATTAACTATGGAAATTGGCACACAAGTAGAACTTATGAATAGAACACTCTGCGTTGAGCAGAAAATTTTATATCATTAAGGTTCTATGTCATGTCATTATTCCACTTATGGAGCTGTCTAGTTACAAAAAAAACCTAAGTAACCGCTATAAAACAATAAAACACTCTTCCAGTTTTTCAGTATTTGGATTCAACCTGTAAACCTGAGAGTTCTGGAGGAGGCAGATTGATTAAAAAATGTGAAGATGCACAGACAGAACTGTAACAGCAAGGAAATAAGTTATCAAAGATGCCTGCAGCCTTCAAGACCTACCTCAGCCACACAGCGCAGGTAGTTGCCCTGCAGGTAGTAGCCTTGCTTGGCAGGGAGCTCATCGATGCTCCAGATCTGGTCAGAGTAAGTGTCATGCTCTTCCATGACATATTTCCCTGACATGGTGACAGGAGGCAGGTTGAGACTGGCCGAAGGAGGAATGGTTGACATGTCAGTGGCAGAAACTTTTGAAGTGAAGCGCAGTCTGTGGTTTGGAAGCTCAAAATTAAATCTGGTTTGGGCACCTGTAAAATGAAGGCAGGGAAAGAAAAGGTATGAACTGGCAAAAGAATCTCTTATTTATCCTTAAATTTAAGAACAGTTTTGGAACAATAGCAAAAAAATTAAAACGTTTTTTAAAAAAATTAAAAGTTAAAATGTTTAAAACGTTACTGAAGTTCACAGACCCAAAGAGCTATAAATATCCACCCACATGATTCAGGGTTGTCTCAATTTCTAAAGAAAATGAGGACTCCACAGTAATAAGACTAAGGGGGAAGTCATACAAACCACCTCATAGTACTGAGGCCCTACAAGACTATTCTCAAGTAGCATTACAAATTAGAATTTAATTAAACAAAGATCACATAAACTTATTTTAGCAGTCAGAGGGAAACTTCTTGGGAGGATGCTATATATGAATGTATACACATCTTCATGTGCTCTTGCATTCTGACTCTGGGAATTGTGAAACAACCACAGTGAAAATTCCCTATATGGGCCCATACATGGCTGAAGCCCATGTTAAAAAAACAAAGCTGATGGCAATAGATTCATAACTCAATAGAAACACCGAGTGCTTTTGGATGCTTATAGGAAGGCCAAACTAAAAGCAGTAATGTTTTTAAAGCTCCAGAGAACTGTTACCTGTCATTCCATGACTCCTCATTCTTCCCATCTTGTATTCCGCCTTCAGGGAGGGAAGGAGTGCTGCTCCAATAGCAATCCCATCTATCATGGCACTGAACTTCAGCACTATGGGCTTCTTTTCCAAGCCTTCTGGCAGCTGTGGGAACTCATTTGTTTCAACCGGCGTTTGATTGATGCTTGTTGGAGTCTTCTCGGAGGGCAGAGGAGTGGCCACATCTTCTTTGGCTGGCTGGGGCCTGCGGACCAAGACAAAGAGCAGGAAACTCTTCCTGTTAATCTGCCTGGCTGTCCCACAGACACCTGAAGTGACAAAATCCTGGCAAGGGGAGGGATTTGGGAGCACTCACGCGGTGGAGGGCTGCCGGATAAGGTCAGAGATCTGCTTGGAGAGCTGGTGGGAGCTGCGCACCATCATGCTGTGCAGCGTGGCCGGGTGCTGCGGGATGTTGATGCTGATGGCTCCCACCTTCACCACGGCCGCGTTGTTGGTTTTCAGCCCCCTCTGGGCGCTGTACAGGGCCTGGGATTTGGCAATGCTGCACTTCACCACAGTTCTGACAGCAAAAGGGAACAGCAGTCATTTGCACACCCTTCCAGTTGTATCTTACACTGAGCTTTTAAGTGTTAGCTGAATTTTGAAGTAATACTGTTTGTCAACTATGCCCACATTCCTTTTTCTTTCACTTTACACATGAATGCACTACATGCCACAAACAACTATGCTACACTTAAGGGAGCTAGACATCATGCATAGCAAAAATATCTGTTCAAAACTGCTATTCTTGCCTAAAGTAAGGTCATTTCAGTGCATACACACCAGGCTGCACAGAGACAGACAAATTTGCACACACAGAAACAAAGAAAGAGCCTTCCATTTCAACTCCTGTTCAGGAATAATCTTGAATCATCCTTTTGGTAAAAAGTCAAATCTGAGTTTTGCATCCAAATAGGTTGTTGGAGGAAATACTTAACAGTAAATATACAGCATGTGATAGACAAATTTGTGAATTAATACTGATGTTTAATTCAAACATATTATTCCAAAATACATAATCCAAACTTTATTTTAATGTTGAGGAGGATATGGTTCACACTGGTTACCCAAGATAAAAATATAACTGCATGAAGCTGACAGTTTTTGATGTCATAACAGAATTTTGGCATAGCAGAATTCACTAAACTCCTATTAAAATATATTGGGGTAACACATTAATGTTTCTATGGTCAATTCCTGGAGGGTTACCCAATGGAAGTATATTATGCAGCCAACACAGAATTACAGCCTCAAAGAGGACATGTAGTTGTCAAGATGCAATACATCAGCTAAAATGGCTGAAAAATGAGACTATAAAATTGCAACATTCAATGCAAGTTTCTCAAATACTGTATTTCAAGGGGCATAGCTAAAACACTTTTTATATCATATTTAAATTTTTTATAGGCAGTTTGGTCTTATGGTGGAAGATACAACATTCTATGAACTCCACTCTATTAAGCAATGTTTCTTCTTAATCTTATGTTACAATATCAGCAAGCCCAAAGCAACCCAGATGTGGAAATACAAACTAAAAAAAAGACATCACCCTTCTGCTTATAACCAAGAAATACACAGCACTGTAAAGCATCCACTGGCCTATCGACAGAAAATTAATTGACTGAAGTTCAAGGAACTTTCTGATTTTCACAGCTATGCAAGTGACGCAAATGATCTAAAGCAGTGCAGAATTAATATTTTAGGGCAGACTGTCAAGTAGAAATGATTTCTAAATACGTGATGAAGGAGGAAACAATTCACAACAGTTTTCAGAAAAACATTATACAAATAACATTACTTAAGAAAAAGCCAGAATTGTTTTAATCCACCTCTTTAAAAGAAAAACATAATTATTTCTCTCAAAGTTTGGTAATTTCCTGCTTTCTTCCTTCTACCATTCTGACTCAACTGCTGTGAAGCCAATCAAGAACACATTTCCATCTCCATCTAGAACTCAAAATACTACTGCATTCAAACCATTATAAACATTTCCTTAATTAAAAATGTATTACACCAGTATAGCTGTTGCAGGAGGAAAAAACCTCAGCAAAATTAACTGTGCTTTTCTCCATATTTCATGCAACAAATGAATTTCACTGCTGCTTGCCTACAAAAAACCTACTTCCATGACAAGAATGAAATGTGGAACAACTGTCTGGCTGTCCATTTTTTATTAAAGATCTGCAGCTGGCTTACCTACAGTGATATGCCTGTAACACATCTGGTTGTATCATTAATATCATTATTCATTATTTATTTACCAGTAATACTTCCAGAAAGAATTCTATATTCTTCTCACATCAATGCAATAAATGATCACTCTCCAGAGAAATTTGTGACCAAAAGTCTTTGTCCTACTGCAGAACTGACTACAAGGCCAGTACTCAACAGATTTTTGGGCATGCTGTAACAAGCATTTTGGGGGAAAAAAAGTCAGCAGGAGGCCCGTAACACACAGGAACTACTGCACTGAGTCAGCTGAAAACTCAGGCAGCAGCAGATACCTGAGGTGTAAGTAAAGGGATCCTTCCCTTAATTCCAGCCATAAGGAATTTACTTTCTAAGCCAGAGCCTGTACCATGTTCATGACTCACCACCAGTCCTATCCAACATGGATTTATCCAATCCTTTTAATCATTTATATTTTTGTTGACCACATCATATGGCAGCCAATTCAACAACTCAGTGATGCACTGGTTTAATGCTGCTACTAGACAAAAAGGAACACAAATCCCAGTATTTTCCCTACATTACTTGCAGTTTTTCAGTCCATCACCTCTCCTTCCAGAGCTATAAGGACATTTTAAAGTTAATCCTGTATTATCACAACACTGAATAAACAGACACAGAGAGGAGACCTGCACTCACACACACAGATCTTCAGCATGCCTGGGAGTTAAACCAGCAGGGAAATGCAGACAAAAAGAAATGGCCCTGTTCATGATGATACCACAATTATCACTCCAAGCACAGCATCTCCAAAGCAAATCTCACCTCTGTGTTCCCTTACATTTATCAACAGTATTTCAGCTCATTAAAGTAAGTACAGAAGCAGATCTAAAGAACTTAAGGGCCAGTGAAACCATTCTAACATTACATTAGTGAGTGCAGTGTAATAGCAGTTCCTAAAACTATATTGCTAAGATTGACAAGGGCTTTTTTTAGGCAGATATTTAGAAGGCTTCATTAAAAAAAAAAGTTTATCTAGGTAATACTAGATGGTGAACCAAGATGTATTCAAGAAACATCTGCCTCCACAATCACACACAGTAGGAAAGCAGCCGTTATCTACACAACACAGAGTTAATTGCAAGATTATTAAACATAATAATATGACATACAGAAACTCTTGTTTGGCTGTGCTTGTAGGAGATGTAGGAAAATCCTCCAGTCTACAGATGAAGATTGAAGAGAAAGCAAGAAAAACAAAAACAAAGCAAATAAAGAGTAAACAGTCATGCAAAATTAGTCAGTTAACTACTTGTAACCCACAATATGACATTTATTGTCAAAATTACTAAGATGAAGGTTTTGGTTTTGCTCATGTTTGTTCTTTGATATTGTTGTTTTTAAGATTTATCATAATTTCCACCCTTTCCTTTTGTACCCTCCCTATATGTAAAACAAACAATGAAGAGCTTTGGTCACCTTCAGAAACCCTTCATGACTGTCAGATTGGAACTTTTATTTATACTTCTGAAAGAAACAAAGCAATTTAGCTGAGGAAATTATAAAATTCTGCATGTTTTCATTTCTGTGTAGCATCCTCCAAACTACCCATGAATTAAAAGGAGAGAGAAACTCAAGTGACATTGTTTAGCCCCTTTCTACAAGAGTCCTGTTCTAAGACCAGTACACATACTGAGGGTTACCCACCTAACATCCAAATTGTGTGAGAGTGATCTGTGCTACAAAGAATTGTGGTTCAGCTCATTCTGCAACTCAAACAGAAGGAGATGCAGCTAGGAACAAATTAAAATAATGCATGGCCTTTTTGAGTCTATGAACCTGGCAGAAATAAAAAAGCCAAACAATGTGAATGCTGAGCAAGTGATTCATGATGTTCATGCACATGAAGTGGTTGTCTTCCCCTCCCCTGCCAGGTTGTGCAATTATATAAAAGCTGGAGAAGGGATATTAGAACTGTAAAACTAACATGAGAGAACAAAGAATGATGCATCATGAGAGTTGGAAAATATATCCATTAAACAAACACTATAGCTCTTAAACAGGAATAATTAGGAATAACTGCTCCCTACAAATCTCATATGGTTTGAACATACAGGTTTCAAAAAGCAATTAGAAGCGTAAGAGAAAGAATACAACTCATATCACTTCTGTGAACTTGAACAATTTTAAATTGTGAGACTTTCTACTTACTGGATATTTGGGGTAATTCCTTCCAGCAGGACAATATTGACACCTCCTATGTGAGCAGTGGCACATGTCTCAGTCATCTTTTGGTGTAGCACATCTTTAAGAAAAAAAAAAAATGTAATTAACAGCACTTCAGTCAGTACAATACTTCAGGTGTGCTTACTGCTTTCAAAAATATTGCAGCAGGAAAATAACTGAAATATTACAGCTTTAGCAGTCACAGTGATGCCAACTATTAAATGTGACAAGAAGAAAGCTTTTGAAAATGAGTAACTGTCTTCTAAGAGAATTTCCTCCATGGCACTTTCTGAAAAGCTTGCATCCTTTTATAATCCTCCAGCATCTTAGCAATAATTCTTTAGAAGCACTTGTTGAATATTATAATATTACACACACACATACTGCACACATACATGTAAAGCAGCCAGGGAATTGAATTACAGACAGTGCTTTCAGCTCGTCCCACCTTTCATTTTCTCTTTCAGGGTGAAGCTGCCATGGATTCTCTTCAGCTCAGATTCCATGGTGAGGCCGCCAATGTCAGCCTCCAGGTGGGTCCTGTTCACCATCCCTATCCCAAAGACTATGAGGGTCACGTGCTGCGGTTCCGAGGTCACCAGGCTGCGCTTCCGCCCATTGTCCTGCTCATTCTCAAACACCACCCTGCAGGCAGGCTCAGTGGGGCTTCGAACACCTACAGAAACACCAGCAGTTATTCAAGGATTTATTTGTAATAAATCCTTGGCATATCCCATTTATATTTGTATTCCAAAGTGAGGATCACGTATCTTTCATGTCAAGAAAACTCCTCAGGAAAATTATCTGTGCCTCACTCACTCCACCCCAATACCATTGCAACTGAACCAAATCCAAGACACAATGAAGACAATAATGAGTGATGTGGTTTCATTATTATTCATAGATATGTGTGGATATTCTCAGCTCAGTCAGAGAGAAAAGAAAAAGGTTTTCTAACCAGGCGAGAGCCTGGGAAGCAGTTGGAAAGAATGTAAATAATTCTCTAATCTATCTTGTTATTCACATTGTTTATAGATATGTTCTGCCACTGTGCATCATTCACTGCCCACCAATGGCGTGGGATGTTTTTACTCTAAGACCAATGAAATTAGTCCGCACAATGTTCTCTATATATAGAGCGGTACATTTGAAATAAATCAGAGTTCATTTTCTTAGCCTTCTGATCTGGAGTTCTTTGTTCCCATCCTGCTCAACAGCATCAGATATGCTCTTATGAACCTTATATAAATATTAGTAATGATCTGATTTTATTGTTATACCACAAAAATGCCCTGACAGTTTCCAGTTGTCCTGTTTATTTTTTGATCATTCCACAGGCAAAGGTTCTTATAATTCTGTTTTGGATGAGCAAGTTCTCCTTTTCAACATTCAGAAAGCTAAAAAAAGTGTAAGAAAATTTACATTTTATGCAGATATTTTAACTGTGGATATGATGTTCTGTGCACGAAAGACACTGGTATCTGTTTAATACAAGTTCTCATATGACACTTTCTCAGTTTTTTATTCTTTAGTTAAAAGAAGTCCAAGGAAAATACGGCAATCAAGCAACTATACCATCCCCTGCATATTCACAGCAACCTAAGTTCAGCAACAAAGAGAATGATGCTAGGTCAACTCAGATTTACTCTGCTGTGCTGAAATACATTGGAAATAGCAATAATCACACCAGATCTCAAGGTTTTAGGTGAAAATATGGCCCAAACACTTGTAATCTTTGTGGGATTTGACCAAAATCACTATTTTACCTTTCCTTCTCTCACAGCAAGATTCACAGATTTTTTTTTTTTTACTGTCATTCTCAAGGCAGAAATTAATTCCCTCAGGATGGCTTACGTACATGCTTGCATATTTTCACAGAATGATAATATTCAGCATTTCCAGTACCCCCTTGAACACAAAACAGCACCTCAGGAGGAACAAACTCAATCCACACTATGCAATTAGCGATAAAAGTTAAGCTTTCCTTTTGTACATCGTCTTGGTGAACTAATCAAAAGCTCACCTCAGTCCTCACCATGTGCCCCTCTGATCCAAGTTAGATGGGGTGGGCAACTCACAAAAACCACCTCATGAGCAAGCTTTAGAAACACCGGTTAAGCAAAAACACACACACTCGTTTATTTAGGTTCATGAACCACTTTACCTGTTGGCCCAAAAGTTTCAGAAGACTTTTCTAAGATGCCAGTTGGATCAGAAATGAGTGAATAGAAGTTCAGTAGCTTATACATATTTTGCCAGCACTCCGCAGAGGGCTCGCTCTGTTCTGACACGGTAATGGAGTCGGAGTCATCCATATGGATCGTCACGTGGTCAACCACATCTTTGGAGCCTTTCCTGGACACTTTGGAAGTCCTTCGCTCTGACCTCCCCAGGGAATTCTTGTTGCGAGACTCCTTCTTGTTGCTGTCATTGTTTGTTCTCTTGTTCTTAGTGTTGTTCACCCTGGTGCCCCCGTTGAGGCTGCCCCGGGAGCTGCGGCTGAAATCTGAGGAGCGGAAGTCCCTGTGCTTGCGGGTTTTGAAGGTGGGGGTTGGGGAGGCCGAGCCAGCCGTGTACCTGTTCAGTTTGATGTCTGTCTGCGTGGCCTTGATGTCGTCGATCATGGTGCTGAACTGGTGGATGAGCCGCACCAGGGCCATGTCCACGTGCTGGCTGATGGACTGGCAGGAAATGGTGAAGTTGCAGTGGAAGGTGTTGTAATAGCGCTTGTTCAAGTCGTGGAAGGAAAGGGCATTGGTGGAGTTGTGAGGGGTGCACATGGATTTCTCCATCACCACAGCACTAATGCTGAAAGTCTCCAACATCAAAGCTGGTTTGAATTCCAGAGGAGGAAGATTGACTGCTCCTTGCCTAAGGAAAGGAAAGGTACAAGTTACTACTCTGCTGCTTTTTATGAGTGTGAGAGTCAAACACGTTTTTCACACAGCTTACATCTAATTTACTGAACCCAGCCTTTTATTTCCCTTAGGATATCACCTTTTTACCACAGTTCTAAATATAATAAAATGAACTTTTACAGTTTCATACTGTGTGCTACTAACACAGAAATCATCCATGTTCTACGAAACCTAGCTTGGCATGCAATCATTCCATTACATCCTAAAGCTTTGCCAAAAATTGGTCTGGGGGAAGATTCAGCATTTTCACAAGAAGTCACATTATTATTTACAGGATTAATTACTAAACACCATTTCAGAGCCACTCAAATTCCCCCCCACTATTATTTCCACCTGCTCTTCCCCTTCCCCAGTCTCCAATTTTCAAAAGCAGCTGAGATTCAAACCATTACAATTCCCAAACCATTGCATAGGAAGATTAAAAAAATATTTTAACAGGAAGACAAAATTAAAGACTAGAAGAATAAAGGGCTGCTCCTTATCCTATGAAAGTGCTTTGGAAATCTGTCACCACACGAAAAGCCTAATTTCTGTTCTTTAGCCAATACACATATTTTTAAGCCTCTCATCATACCTTCGGGCTCGCTTGCTTTTCCTCTCCTTTGCTGTGTCTGAATCAACAATATCTGCTCTGAGGCAGTCCAGAGTTCCTGAGAAAGAGAGGTACTCTCCGAAGTACATCCTGTAGCACAGGGGCATCGCATCCTGCGACTGAATTCCCGTGTAACTTAGCAAAGGTTTGAAAACAACCTACAAAACAAACGCCACCCATTTAGTTATTGAAGGCCTTGATTATTTCTACTCTCTTGCTCATCATTTGGTGATGCGCAACCCCAGTTACCTGTGCATCTGCCAGCTGGACAGCAGGAAAGCCCTGGTTGCCCTCTTCCACTCCTGCAATGTCATCCTGGCTGGTGCTGTGCTGCGAGTGGGTGCCATCCAGGGTGTTCTGGTCGCTGGACAGAACTGTGTTGAAGTCTGAAGCAGAGGGGATAGTAGGAAGATTGGGTGCCACACCTGGAAAATAAATACCCATGGAACACTAACACCACAGCAAATCTTACCACCACTGACTAGACTAATTCAGCAAGATTATGTATACAGACAAACAAGCCACAGTGGGGTCCGTAACCTCACAAAGGCGGCATTCAGGATAAAGAAACAGCCTGATAATGCTGGAACTGGTAGAGATTGTCCAAATCCAAATTTGGAAAGAGTCTTACTGCAGAGAAACACATTCCAGTTTACAAAGGAGCCACAACAGTTCAGCAATATGTACAACACGATGATGTTTGTAGGATCAGAATACTGGTTCAATATTAAAAACAAACTAAAACAACTTCTTATTGCCTAAGATTAATATAGCACAGTTGAAGGAGTGTTAACAGAATAAAGATTCCACTATAGTGTTAGAGAAAAAAAATTAAGACACACATTTAAAAGTCTGAATGATGACAGGCAAGCAAAAACAATAAATGAGCTGCAACAAATTGTTACACATCTGGTTCTTTAATACACTTAAGATTTTCAGAAATATATTTTCTTCTTCATTCCCTTACACCAGTTAACACATTCCTAAGTCACTTTCAAAATGCATGATCATGTTTAGTCTCAAAATTGAACTGAGAAAGAACAAGGATTCCAACGCACAAATCACAAAATAAGCATATGCAAATAAGATTAAAAAAAGCCAACAAAACCAAGGAACTTCGCAACAGAAGATGATTTCACGGCTTAACTTTTGGCAGCTACAAATGGCTTTGGCAGCTACACTGACAGCTCGAAATGCAAGAAAAAGCTAAATTTTTGGAGGCAGGGTGAGGCAAAAGAAAACAACAGTTTTGCTTAAATCTCATCTTTTAATTTTCCAGGTTGCTGGGAAGTCCCACAAGTAATACTTTGAACCAATTAAGTCCTGTTGACCATAAATCACTCTCTCAATTACTTTCAGTCAGAAAGTGGCAAACACAGGCATAGCCAATCCAGAACCACCAGGAACTCAGCTACAAATTAGCAATACCTGTTGGAAGGCTGTTGTGCCCAGACTTGATGGCCGGGCTTTCCTGCATGACACTTGCCCTGTTGCCCACAGCATTGGACATCCAGTTATAGAAACTCACAGAGGAGGGCTCAGAGAGTAAAGGGTGCTCAGACAACATGTCTGTGGCCACAGTATTTCCTGTGCAGGTAAAGCAGAGATTTCAGCATTTCTTGCATCCAAGTCAGCAAAAACAAGGAACACGGCACAATTTCACTGCCAACACCTATAAACTATAAAAATAAGCCTAATTCTCAAGGTTAATTTCACTAAATTATGTGTCAAACACCACTATGGGTGCTACCACAGAAGTTACATGTGGCACTGATGGATGTTGCACTACATATGGCTTTCCATTTGCTCATCTATACCATTAATTAGAGGAAAGGAGTCATTAAGAAACCAAAATACCTTTTTTTCTGAATAATATTTCAGTCTCTGACAGCAAAGGAGAGAGGTTTTAGAGAAAATACAGTATCAAATACAGTATGCAATTGACATATAAAGAAAAACTGATAATACACTCAAAAATAATACAGAGCATAAACACTTAAATGTTTCAAGCTTCTAAAATATTTGTTGAAAAGGCCATTACTAAAAACCTGTAATTTATCATATGCAAACTACGTTAGTGAAATATTAGTTTCAGCTCTCTTTTTGAGCTACTCATAAGGTCAAGAAAAAACAAATGCAAAATGGTCATCTCCTTATTCATTCAAGAAGACTAGGAAATTAGGCTACATCATACCTGTTTGTGCTACATCATACTTTTTTATGCTACATCATACCTGTTCTTGTTAAAGAACTACTTTTAACTGCAGTTGAACTTCTTTGAGGAGTCCCTTCCAAAAGATTGTGCAGGCTAGGAAAGCTCCCAGTGAGATAGCTGAGCAGACTTTCTTTCCTTGGGCTTTCCCTGACTCCCATTCCGGAGCGGCCAACATGCACTGGTGAATCCGTAGCTGTATCTCCACTGGTATAACTCAAGGAATGATATGGATGGATGCCCTGTGAGCAGAAAACAAAGAAATTAATAAAGTACTGTGGACAGTGCAAAAATAAAGCAACATTTGGTGTCAATATAAACCTGGAACACAATCATTTTAGTACAAGTTACTGGAGAGCTTTGCCAGTCTTCATTTTGTATCAGGATAGTTAAATCCTTGTTTCTGCTGCCATAAATAAAAGATCAAAGGCTGTAAAGGTTAGGGCACATCCTTAAATGATGCACATGAAGTTAATTGGCAAGAAAAACAACAAAGAACAGATGAAGAATATAGATCAACTGCTGGAGCATTGCTTTTCTAAGGTCAGGAGCACACCTTCCATGTACTATAGTTATTTTTTGCATGCATTTATTCATCTGCAGCTACAGGACTGCTCCTGAACAGGCCAGCTACAACCCCCTTTGCCCTGGTGCCCAGCCCTGTACACTCACCTTGATTTTCAGCACAGAATCACTGTGAGTGTGAGTCTTGGACAACTTCCTCATGATCTCAGCACCAGTGACAGGCCCGGAGGAGGCACTGGCAGGCGGAGGGCGATTGGCTGTTCCTTCCAGGAGCATCGTGTGCTCACTCACAGTAGCTGCACCCAAGCAAACAGTTGCCCTCATTTAGATATATTTGGAGAACCAAGATGATCTATTATCAGGCACATTTATCTACAAGCAATCATTAACTTCCAAGTGTTGGCACACACCTACACAGTGCTATCTGATTTACAGACAAATAAGAACACCTCAGACAGGGGTGTGCTAGGTTTTGTTTAATAATCCAAGTGTTTCTGCTTAATCAAAACAGATATTGGAAAGAAGGGGACAAAAATTTCCATTATACTGTATGATTATTACATACAAGTTTCTCTCACAAACATCTTGGCTCTCTTAAATCTGCTAACTGCTGCCTGGCTTTTAATTGAAAGGTAGCAAATAACTGAACTGATTTATTTTGTGCAGGAAAAAAACAAGACAAAAGATGTGAAGAAAGAGGTCTCCTGTTTTGTTTTTCCCTGAACAAGCACTAATTATTGTAATACTATAATTATCATTGCTAGCAGCAGCTTCAGAATGAAAGTGATTAAAAAAAGAAGCTTGCTGATTCTAAAAAGAAGACTATAATCTATAATGTGTCAAGCATTAAAAGTAAAAAAGATACAAATGTCTGATAGGAGCTGTTTGTCCCTATGAATTGTTAAGGGGATGGTAACACGAAAATACCTGCATCAAATTCAAACTCTGCTCCATCAGCACTCGTGTCACTCTGAAGGCCCCCTCCATTGTCCAATCCAAGGCCATCCTCATGCTCGTGGCAGGCATTTGGCTGCAGTTTTATTGGCTGGGTTGGTCTGTGCAAGCTGACTCCTTTAAAGGCTGGGGTGACCACAATGAACTTCATCCACTGCCTTGCTAAGGCAACCAGACCTTTCTTTAAGGTCACTAAGGCAGGAAGGCCATCACTCTTTAAAAAAAAAAAAAAATTAAAAATTCATATCACAGCATTTTGAAGTAAACTGGTGGGGAAAAAAAGTCAAAGGTCTCTTAAATGTCTATATTTAAGAGGCTTATGACAAACATGCTGGCACCACAACACATCAAGCAAGAAGCCAAGGAGCTAGGAGATAACACAGTAATCATTGAACACAGTAAATACATTTATCTACATGACCTGAGGATCTAGCCCAAGGGGGCCAAAAATAAATAATGGGAAGCAGGTTTGCTAAATATGAAGCTAAAAGCACTTGAGTAATTATCAGAGTCTGAACTATGGGCTAAGATTCATAGCAACTCTGCACAAACAGAACTGAAATTAAAAAGATTGGTTTTACCATTGTTCATAAGCAGAATTTTAGGAATATAAATTTGAGGCCAAATTTAGGGATTGTTCTGATTACATCACTGAATTGTCCTGAAGAAAACAAAAGCTTGGTATTTTGACCACACATCAAACTGTGCCATTTGTGCCACAAACTGTGCTATTCCTGATCACTGGCTCTCAGCAGAATATGCTGAAAACCAAAGTGTTTAAATCTGACAGCTGTGGAATTGGATTATGAAAATGACACAAAATCAGGAATAAACACTCCTCCCTTATCCCTGATGTTTGTTCAAATAACTATTTCCCGCTACAGTCTAGGCATTTACATTCTAAAGCCATCAAGAAAAATACTTGATTCTTAAACCCTAAAGTTTGTACAATTCTAGTTCCTTCCTTAAACTATCTGCACTACCGTTGTGTTTCTAGAAGACATGAAGACTAGTTCCAAGGAGAGAATTTGGAATAAACTAACCAGTTCATGCACTTGCCTCAATAATTGAGACTTATTCAATTTTAAAACCATGAGAAATGAAATCTTATAAAAAGGTCATTGAAATATGATAGAGAGGGAATGAAATCTGATAAAAGACATTTACAGTTTTAAAGGCATCCCTTTTTGGTTTATGATCTCATGTATTTACTAATAGTTCGATAAACATTATGCATATATATAGGTCGTAACAAAAATAGCAGATGTCAAAAAAAATGAAATAATGGAAACAGTATCTACTCATCGCTTTAAAGATGCATGCGAGTTTGGGTTATATTTTCTTGTTTGTTAACCTTCCTCAAACTGTTGCCAAATTTAAGACATTAGAATTGGCATATTTGAAACTAAAGCTTTTCAGTTGTAAAAACTTTTTTCTTGGGTAACTCACCATAGTGGCATCCTCAATAATGGAGTAATTTGCTTGATGAAGGTAATGGTGCAATATATTACAGAGTAAACAAGAGGGATTTTCTTGCAAGAAACGAGCTACTTTGGTAAGCCTGTTGTACTTGCTTCTCAGAGGGAAGTGCACACTTTTATTCTAGATTAAAATAAAAACATTTTCAACATATGAATATACTTGCAAATAGAGCATCAATGACAAGATTTCATCTCTGAGACAAACTTCTAATCTCATTTTGAACTTCTGCAACAAGGATTTGACTCATGGGTACCCATCTGATTTTAAATACTGCGTGTGAAAAATAATTCTGGATGCATATTTATATCTATGAAGCAATAACAGAAAAACCTGAATTCAAATTGCAGGCCTTAGGAACTTACATCTGGACTTATAGACATATATGCAAAGCCAGCTACAATTTTCAAAGAAGCAGTTTATTCCTAGTTAAAGTCAAAACAGGCACTTTCTAAAATTTGGTTTAATGCTTGAAAGAGGGTAAGAAGAAGAAACAGGAAAGGCGGTAGGAATAAGAGACTGCTGCAAAGGATAATTTTTGAGCAGAGCAGAAAACCAGCATCACACTTAGGTCATCCATCTCACTATGCAAGACAGGATCTCAGCATGGGTATCACGTCCAAATCTTCCCACTAGATGGTGCCAATCAAACCAATAGCAAACAAAAATACTTCATAAAATATACCAGGCACTACAGCCATACTTCCTACTCTTATTTTACCTGGAGATGCATTCCTGTAAGAAGCATGAGACTTGGCTCTGAAATTCAGACTGTGTACAAAAAGCACAGCTTTTTGTGAACTCTTGTGACCAATTCCAAAGGCTCACTAGAGATGCTCCAAGTTTGCCAGTGAAAACATCCAGAATTCCAAAAACTATATATTACCTATCATGATGTCCTGTTCTGATATGCTCATTGATTTTATAAAGGTCATTTACCTCTAGAGCTTCTGTCATAATGCACCCCATAACAGCACAGATTCGCAGGGTTCCTTCAGTTTCCAGCTTATTTAATGATGACTTCACTTGATCAATGGGAACAAGCCAAGCACCAACTGCAGGCGTTGCAGTGCTCAGGAGGTTCAGCTGCCTGGGGAGACAAAGAGATAGCTGTGTTCACAGGCAGCAGCAGCAATGAGCAGCATTTTCTCATGCTGTTATGAATGACAGTCAAATAGGTGGGAAATTGATGCAAAGTAACACAGACTTGCTGCCCAGAAAACAGGAACTGGCAAAAAGTACCTGAGGCAATTTTTTATTTACTCACACTCTCATTCTTCCCACTTTTGCTACTGTTATTCCTTTCTTTTCCCATTTGTACTCCAGAGTTTGAAATTGTCATCGCTGACTGAATCCCACATGAAGTGTTACATGTCATGAAGGACTTTTGCTAAAGGGCTGAGGCAAGAGGTACCAGCAGAGTATTTTCTAACTATTTGGCTTATTCAATATACACAGTGTGAAAAACTATCTTAGAAAGACACATCTTGAAATTTATAGTGCAATGGCAGTCAGATCATGCATGTTATCATGTTGAATACCAAAAGCACTGAGCTGTTCTCTTCACTGGCATCTCACCTACTCAAAACACACAGCTTCCCCTGCCTTTCTCCCTCATACATTTCCATCTCACCAGAAGCTGTTAGTGAGGGCTTTTTATTTCATTTGGCTTTTTTTACTCATCCTTTTTTCTTATTTTAATCACATCTAACTAAGAATTTTCTAGCAGCACTTCCATAGAAATGAAAACAGAAAAAAAAATTGAAGCAAGTCTTACTGTGATATATACAAACTCAAAATTATAATTTCCAAAGAAGTTTCAGATTCCATTCAGAACCTACCAAATACAAATGCAATTTAACCAAGCAGAATGCCATTTTCTTTCTTTTATATGAGGTAAAATTATACCTTGAATATATATGGGCTGGGGAGCGCACATTAGTGGGAGCTGCAAAACTAAACCAAATTTCTTTGATTGTCAACTTCATGCTGCAGGAGTCAGGGGGAGGAGGCATCAAGGGGATATCTTTTTTCAGATCATCTGATTCAACACCTTCATCCTTCAAAACAAGGAATCATGAAGTTAGAAGGGAAATTGTCTTCCAAAATTACTACATTGAAAGGCACTAACATACCATACATGCTCATAAATTATTCTTTTTTCACAGGCATTTAGGCAAAGCAAAATAAACTAATGCTGTTCACTAATCATCCCAAGGGACCCTGCAGAAAGCTGGAAGTTTAGTGTCTAAGCAAACAGGATGAGTGATCAATAATTTCTACCCAGCTTGGACATACCTGCTCATCTGAAACTGAATTTCCATTAATATCTGAAGAGGGACTTATTCTGTCACAAGGGAGGTTATCTTCAGACACATCAGTGTTGTAGCCACTACCAGTGGGGGAATCTGAAGAGTTGTTTGATGCAAGCAATCCACCTCTCTCTGTGTCTCTTGATTTACCCATGACTCCAAATGTGTTATACAGCACTGCCCCAGACTGTCTTCCCCCTGTAGAAATACCCAGACTGTAAAAGTTGGCAGCACATAAACAGCTGTAAGTTCTGGACCATAGAAAAGATCTGCACTTAAGCAGAGAAAAACACATTATTTTGGTTAAACAAAATGCATTACCATTTTATTCAACAACTTATCACTACAATTTCGAGCTTCTGATGGTTTACCACAAGTAGCTGAGGAGTACTCACATAAAGACTTTTAAAATATTATTCTCTTAAAAAAAAAGTAACTCAGATGATAGAAAACACACGTATACTGTGGGGTTTTTTTAACTTTCTGTAACTAGCTTTCCCATCCCAGAGCAAAACTCTGGCTCTATAATGCACTTCCTGTGGATAAGGTGAGGATTTGAGTGATGAATGAAAGCATCAATTTCAACCTTAAGTTCAGAAACTGATGAAACCATGAAATTATTTCATATACTATTATTAGTGGCACTTACAACTAAAAATGTCTTCATTGTATAACCTATGAAATTTATTTACTACAGACATGTACTATTCAGCATCACCCAGATTCAACAATTTCTAATCAACTAATTGCTAAGCCAGAAGACCTAAAAACAGAATTGTCAGTAATCTCATAAAACAAAATAATACACAGCCTTGAAAAGCTTTACCTTTTATAGTTAAATTTTCAATTCCACACTCAAACATTATCCAACCCCACTTCTCTTGACTAGGACCAATTCGAGCTACATCTGGAACAACTTGTTGATCTGTTTCATCCACAAAAGTGAACTCATCCAACTCTTCCAAAGTAAAAAGAACTTTTGATTTCCCAAAAGGAATCGCTGTTATTGCACAAGTTCCAATATCTGTGAAAATAAATAGATAAATATTTACTACTTTGCTCCAAAATGGAAAGAACTTTACATCTTCCAAAAAGCTCTTTGAAGTTCAGAGTGTTTTGGGGGAGTTATCCCTTTAGTATTTCTCAAACAGGAGGGCTAAAAAACAAAGAAAAAGTTTAAACTTGAAACATGAGCAAGAAAAAGATGCACAAAAAGAGGGCAAAAAAGCCTTGCTCCTGGTCTGTTAATATGGGCAGGGTAATTTTTAAATTTGAAAAAAAACCAAGGACTGAGCAACATTTTAAATCATTTTATACCTAAAGGTCAAATACCTCAGGAAAAGAACTACGTTGAGTCAATTACACCCCTTCTAATCCTTACTCTCTGCCTCCAATTTGTAACTGCACTCACTTTTAAAGTAAACATGAGATGCTAAGATCCTTAGAAAGGCTATTCTCATCACCTTTCAAAAGATGATGACTTTCCTGGATAGTACTCCAAAACTGGCCCTCTTGAATGTCTGTAGCATACTTCACACAGGGCACTACTGCTAAGATTCTATCCATAACCAAGTAAAAAGGGAGGTAACCATTTCAGTGTTCTCTGCTTTAGTTTTCCTCCAACTTCATTTGCTCACTCATCTTTGCACAGCAGTGGAATTTTCTGTTGTTTATTTATTTATTGTGTATTTTTTAATCATCCTGTACTTCCTCATGTCTGATGACTCCCGTTCCTTATGGAATGGAGTGAAAACTGGTGTAGATTCCATCAAAATTGAAGCAGTTTAACAAAAAGTGCCTCTACTTTTGGTCATCTTTTCCTGGTTAATGTTTCCAGGATCAGGAGTTATAGCAAAATTTAAATCATAGCTTCTTGAAGGCATTTCCTTAACACAAACAACAAGGAATCAATTGAGTTGATATAATTTTCAGCTTTAGAGTTGTTATAGTTAAAAACCTACATGTTGTCATGCTGAAATTTCTGGCAGAGCAGGCACATTACTGAAACTGTTAGAATGCAGTAAGAAAGCAAATAAGTGTAATACATTCCCTGCAAAAGGTGATAAAAATGGTAGCTGAAAAGAGATTAGCTGGGAGGAAGGGAGCTCAGGCCTCAAATTCCAGCAGTGCAGGTCAATATTTACAGGGCAACACATCTGCCACACAAACTGCTTACAAGTTTGTCTTGACAGCTTTTAGTTTGCCTAAGTTTAAATCTATCACTTAGTGGAATAATAATTCATCCCCAACTTCTTTTTCAAGTATCTGCAAAAGCTCTGGGTGCAAGTAGCTTTTTATCCATGTTGATAAAAAACCTACAACCAAACTACAAGATCAAGACCAACTGTAACTACTTCCTTCTATTAAAATGGACATTTCCACATTTTAATATTGTTCAATACCTGTTGTATCAAGACCTCTAAGCTGTCCATGAACACGATGAATGTTCAATTTAGCAGCAATTTCTTTTCCTTTTTCTGCTCCGGAATTGGATCTCAGTGAGCCAGAAGACTGGGGCTGCATTTTGCTGGTTTGGATGTAACGATCAAACGTGACAGAATTCCTCCCAGTGTCTGCATTGCTCGAAGTCTCCTCAACTATACCCCTTTACAATATCAGGGAGGAAAAAGCAATTAACCAAACTTCAAGATAAACAAAAATAATCAAATGAAACACGTCTGAAGTTTATGACAAATAGTGACATGTAGTGTTCTTACCTGTTCATACGAACTTGAGTAGCAATTCTATCAAAACACAAAGCTACTAGGGAAACGTGAGTCACGGTTTTGCTGGAAGAAACTCCTGGGGATTCATCCACAGATGCTTGTAGCAAACACAGGTTCACCTGTACATAGAATTCCATCAAAGAGTAAAGACATTTAGAATAGCATGTTACATTAACCATTGATTTCTGATAGAACCTTGTCTTATACTTTCACTAAAAAGAAAAATAAAACCATGACACCCAGAACATAATTTAAAGACACGGCAGCCAGTTACCCCTATGGTGATTGATATTTAGCTACTGCATGTCTACCATCATAAAATTAAGCAGCTCCAAAGTTCAAAACTTTAGTTCTCTAGCACAAATGCACAGCTTCACTTCAGCTTTTGGGGAACAAACAGGGATCCAAAATAAGGGTCATTTTGTGAGGTACTTTTCCACTGATAAGCTTAAAAAAAAGTTGTTACCTTTGGAACGGTAACATTGGCCTGAAGACCTTTAATTGTCACATTATCTTGCTTAAGTGAGAGATTGGTCTGTGCTGGTCCCTGGTTTGTTGTTCCTGTTGTGGTGGTGTCTATTTTTGTTCCTCTGATGTCTTGCTTCGAAGACAACTTGAAGAGGGGAAAAAAATAATTTATTAGCACAAATTCAAGAGTTGCTGAGCTCAGGAGTAATAGGATATTTTATTAGCACTGAACCAGAAAGAGATTCTGACTTTATTTTAGGCAATTTACCATGATTTCCAGAACAAGAGCTGCAGCACTTAAAGGTACAATATGTCTAAAACCATATGGGCAATAGTGCCATTCTGCAGTAAACTTTAACAGCCAGACTTCAGCTGGAAGTTTGAATTCTACACATGTAAGTTATATAAAAAAACTTACTATGAAGCATGTTATTAGTGTACACCGCACTGTGAAGTCTAAGAAACCATAAAATATAAATATTGTCATTACATTGGACAGAAAGAACACCTAATTCTGTAGAACTACCATACAACTCTATTTAAGTTAAATTAATTTTTTAAGGTCTCAGGTGAACTGAAAAAAAAAAACAAACAAAAAACCCACAGGCACTTTCAAAGCTCTCTCTAACTACTATAAAATAATAAATAACATCCCACTGAGATGAATGTAATACTTAAGAATACCAGCTATAGTAATTTCAAAGAACAGAATGTGTGATTTGATCTGATGGAAATTACTCTAGACCATCCAAAACAGAAAAACTTCAATCCTGTAAAAGACTTTTGGACAGTGAAAGACAATATGTAAGAGCTGATTATGAAAATCCATATAAGTATGTATTCCAAATTAATATAGCATTTAACTATTATATCTCAAAACACTAAATTCAGTTAAAACACTTTCTATGTAAGATAAAGAAAAGAGCATTCTCTCAAATCAATGTGGATTTCCTTGTTCCTTCCTCACATTTTCTGAGAAGCTGGTCTTGCTGTTCTGCACAGCATCCCTCAGGACTTTGCAGTGCAGGTCATCCACAATTGCTGCCGGGTGCCGGGAGCTGGCACAGTGCACCATGGCCTCGATGTACCTGCAAGGGGAAAACAGCAACAAGAGACCATTGAGACTCCCAATTTCAGATGGCACACCACCAGCCACATGTAATTAACACTACAGAGGAAAAGCAAGCACTGACAGACACAAAAGGCACTTCCCATTCTTCCAGCCACTTCATAGGAAATACAGAATTACATCCGGTGGGCACCAGGCCCTGCTGTTCCATCAGCCATGCTATTCAATCGTTTTAGCCAAGCCTTTGCTGAACAGAACAGCTGTGATTTTAGACAATTTTTAGTACTATCAAAATGAAATTACCTATCCATTGCCTCTGCTACAAGAGGAGTCATTACTACATCTACAGTTCCTTTTACTTCCACGATTGCCGTTGTCCGTGTCTGGAAGACCGGGTGATCCAACGTCCATTCCTCTGTTATTGTTTCATCATCTGTATTTTCTGCAGACTTTTTATCCAAGGGAGTGTAAGGTGTGCTAAACAAGTCAAACACACATCAATAATCAGGCTTTGTAAAAACAAATACAAAAGTGTTCTAGTATCATTTTAACTCTTAATAAAATCCAAATAATGGCAGGTTTCTTCTACTGTACATCTTCAAAAGTACAAAAACACAATCCCGGGGTAAGGTCCTCCCTAAATTCAAGTTAAGCTTCTGGCAATGAAATGGACGCTTGTCATTAGCACCTCCAAATTCATCTAAATAAAATCACCATTCGTAATCTTGAAAACGTACAGGTGAAATAATTTAATGCTTGCACTGTGTACTTTCTATTTGACCAAACCCAAATATTTCATAATAGAATGACCTGTTCTGAAGTAGATCTGGTACTGAAAACTACTGCTGTAAATCAAATTTTGAAAGGGCTAGTGGGAGCCGAAATATTTCAGAAGAGTATCAGGAAAATCCTACTCTTGAAAAATATGCTAATAATGTAGCATACATTATGCGTTCAACTTACTTAGATGTTGATCCTGTAAGCTGCATGCCTCTGTCCAGTAATGAATTAGCTGTGAGACCCTGTTTAACAATCTAAGATAAAAATGCAAAGAAGTTTATTACATTCCTTCCATAAATGATAAAAACCCCAACCAAGGGATCTTTTAAAATTCCCCTTAAAGCTGTTTTTCTTAAAAGAACTCTTAGAAACAGATTCTCCAATACAGGATACAGGAACTCCTAGGTTTGCTTTTTAAATTCCTTGAAAAATCAGATTACACTGCTTTTACATAAACATTGATTTATTGCTTTTAAAAAACCCCTTCAAGTACTAATCTACATAAGGTTTGCATCAACACAAACCTTTTCTGCAAAATGATAACAAATTCAATTCCAGAGCTCAAACAGCTGTTTTATATCAAGTCATTTCCATTTTTTTTCATATATTTCAGTTCAGCTCCTTCCTTAAGCATGTATGCGCAGGTCACTTAAAAAAAATAATTTCCTAAATCTAAGTTGCAATTTAATTTTGAAACAAAGCACTGAGAGCCTGAATTATACTTTAACAGTATTAAATGTACTGCTATTGCAGTTCTGTATAATGTATTTTAAACAAAACTCACAAATGTCCTCCAGCTGCATATCATTCAGACAGCACTTTTAAGTGCAACAACGATAATTCAGAACACACATGCACGGTGTTCTAACTCCATCTTTTTCTGCCCGCAACTTTACAGCCACTCAGACCCATGATCTGAAGTCAGAAACTCAAGGTTTAACTAAAAGCAAGGAAATTTCAAGTTTCTTGTAGCTTATTCACACAACTGGTACTAAGCCATTTTAAGTTATTTTGAATTCTTACTCCTTTCTCTACTCCTCCATCTTCCATACCTTAAAAGTTGGGACAAAGAGTTGCTCAAAAGATGAGGAACTTTCCTCACTTGTTGGTGTGTCAAGGTCTAAAGGGCGATGCAATGAGGATTTGGAAGTTCTTTTGTTAGTTGGATGCTTTACTGACCAGTTGGTCACCTGGAACTGTGTCAGGTAATTTTGGTAACATGCCATTACAGGCTGCTGGGAAGTGATTTGCTCACGTTCCACAGTCTTCTCAGAGTCCAGGATGTACACGTTGTCAACGTGCTCATCATCTCCTCCCAGAGCTGAAACAAATGAAGCCTGGGAAGGATGAGTCTTGATTGGCAATGTTTTCATATCTTGACTGATTTCTCTATGGATTGTGCTTGTTAAAGGTCCTTCCACACTGTGATAAATAGACCCCCTACTGTATTCAGCTTTCTGAGCTTGCTTTTTTCTCTTCTTCCTCCCTGGATAGGTTCCTGGACCTTCATCACTGCTTATTGGCTCAAACTCTTCTGCAGCTGAAAAATAAGCCTCACTATCCGCCATGGACATACTGGAATCCATGGAACGGTACTGGTGGAATGAGTTTGAATCTGCTGATGGCGTGTAGGGGAAAGAGCCAAAGCTCCTCCTCTGCTTTGGGGAGTCCAGGACATTCTCGTCGCTGCGGGACACGTCGCTGCTGAACTGCACTCCCACGGGGACGGGCTGCTTGTCCCCATAGAATGCTGCTGTCAGGCTCTTGGTGCTGCCCAGCCGCGTGGAGCACACGGACGCTTGTCTCTTCAGGGGGGACCTCATGGGCGACTGGCCCACGGGCCTCTCCTGGGGGCCAGGGGATGCAGGCCGGCCCTCTGCACCCTCCACCGTGACACTGGGAACAGAAATAAACACTTCACTTGCTTATTTCATTACTAATGCTTCTCTTCCTACACTGTAGCACCTGTCAAATGCACCAGTGATTCTGTGACTCTCTATTAGCATAGCTATTATTTTCATAATGCTGCCACTTGTCTACATACAGAGGATGTAAAACCAAACATTCAACAGCAAGTGCGGGTATCTTTACATGCTGGATTTTCTACCTTGCTCAGGTAACCATCCCCTATTAGAGGTCTAAATCAGCATTCCAACTAGGAAACACATCTCAGTAGCATCATTAACACTTGAAAAATAGCTAAATCAAAGGCTTTTCTTACATCTTAAAGCATTCAAGAGTTGAATTATATGCCTACCTGGACAAGACTACTGACCTTCCATGAGCATCTTCCCTTTTTGCACCGGGCAGGAACTCCTTCTGTCCCAGGTGATCCTCAGCAGTGGATGAGGGGCTGTCCTTCTCCCCTGCAAGCAAGGGCAGGGCAGCACTGGAGCTGCTTGTTTCCTCTGAAGAGGAAGAGGAGCTGTGGGAGCGCAGCGGTACTTGGAGGCTCAGGTGTTGCGCTTTCCTTTCCACTTCTATCCCCACAGATCTGCAGTCCCAATCTTTTCTTTTGACACCATTTGCTTTACCTAGGATCAGGGAAAGAAAAGAAAAACTGAATATCTGATAACAACACAACTGCAGTGGACTCTTCCCTGCCTACTGAAATAAAAAACATTATTAAATAAAAGCCCTAGTTTTGAAATGCATGCACATACTAGCATGTTGTCCTGACAAAAATTAATAAAATCACGTCAGCAAAACATCAGATTGCCTCAGTTGGCTACTTTCTATATAAGTAAACAAGTAAAAAAATCTCATTTTTATTCAGCAAGGAGGTGCATGTTAATATAAAAATCCAGCACATGAAAGCTTGCTCAAGCTCTGTCTGCTCTTAGAAGGGGTCAAACCACTAGAGCACAAGCAGTTGTACTTTATTAATCAGATTCATAAACACTACAAATAGCAAAACGTTAAGAATTTATACTTTTGGGCAAAATAGAGTAAAAATAAAGTACAGTACATTCTCACCCTCTAAAATTTTAGGAATCTCCTTTGTAATTATCCATTCTCCTGGCTGCAGTAAGGACTGCCCATAAAACATATCAGATTCTGCACTTGTGCTTGAGAAAGCAGAGCTGCTTGAAGGTGTCAGTTCTTCAAGTTTGAAAAAATCCAGTCCTGTTAAGGTGCCACCGAAGAATCGACAACCACCGAGACAGCCACACTTGTTCTTGCTTCTCTTATTTCTCAAATTATCATCAGGCCACAAAAACCACAACCTACAGAAGGAAGAAGAACAGAAAACAAAACAACACCATGACCACACTGAAGCTCAGTGAAAGCAAGACAAATATTCCTCTCAAATGCACCTCCCTCAACCGCATCGCTCACCTCTTGGTTCGGTTATCATGCGTTTCCAAGAAATGCCTCTGCACCTCGTGTTTAGAAGGATGATCTGCAGCTAAAGCAATGTCAGCAGTGATGAGGCCCAGGTTGACAGAGCCAGCTTCCAGCCAGTATGCCCTCCTCAGTATTGGCTGGAGGCCAGTTCTGCAGTTGTTCACCTGCTCAACATATTGCCTGAGCTGCAGGTCCTGAATGGCAGCGCTGATGCCTTCCCCAACAGACTGGTTGTGGAGGTTGCAGTTTGCAATGCGTATGGCACCCATCTGGAAACAGGATTTAAACAGGAACTCTGACTATTTGTCAGTGAAGCAAAGAAGAGTGGCCTTAAACCAGTTAACACATCCCAAACTACAGCTCAAAAAAATCTCAGTAAAATTCCCTCTGGGGAAGCAGTACTATTTGCAAGTCAGCACACACACAAAAGAAGGCAAGCTTAGAAATTAATCTCAGCCACTTTTTACATAACAAAAAAAAAAAATTACTTATAAGTACCCTTTTGTAAACAGATCAAAACAGAAAACAACTGTCAACAGACACTGTGATGAAGCTTTAAAAAATTTAAATAATTAACTTCTTCACTGTCATCTAAAACCCAAAAAATCTGAAACTTTCCAACTTGTTTAGTGTTCAAACTTCATATAATCTGAAGACATTGGAACATGTTTCCTGCACAGCTTGAGTTCTCTCCAAAATGTCACCATGAAATACCTGAAATTTCAGATGGAGTTTCCCATCTCTAAACCAAGAAAAACTGAAAGACAAACCAGTCACGAAGAGCTACCCACAGGGTTAATATTAAATTATTGCTTCTCATCTCTGTCACAGATTATAAAGGAATCTTCTTTTTTTTTTTTTTTTTAATTTGAATGAAACATATTCAGGATATAATCTTCTAGAGTGGTTCAGGCTATTAAGCTGCCATTGAAAATACTGCCATTCATATTTATGCCTGTAGACACTGTTAATATTTATGACAGCACTTTTTAATATTGGATTCAAAAGAATTTGGAGGTTCAAACATTTTTTACTGCCACAGGGCAGCAAGCCATTCAAATGATGAGATATCACGTCATTAAAAAAATGTTTAAAATAATTACCAGTGCCCTTTAGTTAGATTCTTGCTTGTAATGTGAAGCTGTGCCCAAAACTTTTAATTTTAAGTCTACCATTTAAAACTGCATTTATTAACTAACAGCACAATTACTACTCAGTTATGTCAGCATGGTGGCTTTCTTCTTTGCTTTTGTTACCATAACTCATCCATATCTAAACTTATGTTTTGTTACACTGAGTAAATTATTGCTTTTTTTCCTGTGGTAAGATAATGGAGAGAATATCAGCTCTTCTCTGCACAGCCCTTTTTGAACAGAGGATTCAGTCAGGCAATAGCACAAACACATCTCCCTTCTCTACCAAAGATACATGTAAATACACAGAAGAGGATTGTGAGTTATCCAGCACTGACTTGTACATGATCCATATCAATAATTTCCATTTGCTGAATTACTAACTCACAGCACAAGTTCTTATCAACTCTCAGGTACAAACACTGAGATTTATATTGCCCAGGGTGTTCAAAATTAATTTACACCAAGTCTGCAGCTTCCACTTTTATTTTGGGAGACATATACACCCTCCTTACCATTTGCCAACAAAATTAATGGAATTATTAAATAGAAGCCAAATGGATCTACTCCTGGCCCAGTCCATGATGACTTTTTATCACTCAAAGTTTTAGAAATTCTGCTTAAACCATTGCATGCAAGCCACCCATCAAATCAGGTAGATATTCTATCAAAAAAAATCTCAGTTGACAAAGTATTTTAATTGCTGTTAAGAGAAATATTTTTACCTTGATATTGGTGGCACAGCCATGTTCTACCACATAGAGATCTGCTCCATCCATGGCTAAGCGTGTCATCGTGTACTTTAAGTCATCCGACGTTGGGCATGGCCCAGGCACAGAGTTTGTCTGAAGGAAAAGGGAAAAGAAAGAATAAAGGAAGAAAACATATAAACATCTATTAGGAGCTTAATTTGGGCTGATCCTTTTATTTATGTTCTGGTAACATTAAGGGTGGATTTCTGAAGTGTTCCAGAGAACTTGTGCATGTCCAGTGAGCAGCAGGGACGGATGAAAAGGTACCTTTGGGTCACAAAAGCGGCGATCGATGCCATGCTGGCACAAGATTACAGATTTGGGCCTCTCCAGCTCAAACTCCCGGCACACCACATGGAACACAAAGGTCTGCCCCCATTCCAGAAGACAGGCGAGCTGTAAGCAAACAACAGCACATTGTCCATTACCACCCACACAAGATGGACTTGTGGTGTTCCATGGAGAACAGAGAACAACCCCAAGGGCTGGGATGTGAGCAGAAGGCTTCAGCACAACCTCTGCTTGCAGCACCTTCTTGCTACTCAAGGCTGATTTTTATTCTTGCGTGCAAGACATGAAAGTCTGTACTTTTTCATGGAAAAGCATGGTGACATTAAACAATTTCCTAAATTATTTCTTAATAAAAGGCAGCAGCTTTTGCTCTTGCAGTCAGCTGAGAACTTCATTGTAAAGGCAAAGCTCCCCCAACTTCATCACAAAGAATAGCTTAAGGTACTTCATTACCATTCATAATTTAAATGTCAGATTTGCTTCTATAAAAGCAACAAAGTTACATTTAGATAGCACAGGAGGAAACTGGCTCAACAAAACACTGCTGATTCTTTCTAGACCTAGTAATTAGCCTATTGTTGATTTAAGTCTTTTACAGAGTTAGCTCGCTCATAAAGGAAATGATTCATTATCGTCTGTCTCTGTTATAAGAGGGAAATGGGTTTTCTTTGCCTTGCCAAAGGAAAGGGCACTTAAAATCAGCAGTAATTTGAATGGAATTTAATCCAGCTATGACTGTCTTGCACAAAATCTCTCCTCCTCCATTCAGTATAGTCCCTTCACACATTCTTGCAATACATCACACTATGGAAGGAAAAAAGCCAATTGAACCTGAAACAGCAAAATCAAGTGTTGACAGCTAAAAAAATAAAATTGCATACAATTGAGAATGGCTTTATAAGGAAAAAAAATCCTTCAGTTGCATTAAGCCTTAAGAAATGTTCGTTAACCTTGGAGTACTCTGAATCAACAAAGTTTAATTTTGAACCACAGAGCAGTGGAGCAAATCCTACAGATCATCTAAATCAGTGGAAGCATTTTGGGAAGTACCACCACAAATGTCTCTATATGCAGCAAGAACACAGCTTTTCTTTAGATTTACTGAACTTGTTTGTATCCATTTTATTTGCTGCTGAAGTTTCCCAATTAAATATGTGGTTAATCCTAGAAAATAATACCAATTTTTAGAGGAACAAGAAGATGTAGGAGTGTCTTAAAAAATTAAAAATAATTAAAACAAATACTAACTACTAAATAGAATGTATGTACTTTTCTGTGCCTCAGAATACACTGGCAAAGCAACCCTTTAAAGATCTGGCAGACCAAAGTAGAAATAAATCAAAATTATCTGCCTGTTGTATACTTGGAGTCACTCATCTAGATGGAAAGACAAATGTAACATAAATGGCAAAATTAAAAGGGGTTAGTGCTAAGAGTGACCTAACAAAGTGCAATACTGGGAAAGCAAACTATGTTCCAGTAGGAACAATGAGCAAAATTTATGCAGTGAGCAGCTACTCCTGAGACCTGTTCATACTACACTCCCACAAATGATCTCATTTGCCTCTTACTTTAAAATATCACTCTGACAATGGCTCATTTGGCATCTCCTGTCCCTTTACAGAAATTATTCGATTTTAAAGCTATAAAGTAAAGGTTACTTAAGGCACAGATCATGCATTTTCCAGAAATCCATGCTGCGCCAGTTCTAGAAGGAAGAAGATTAATACTTTAGTACATCAGATTGGTTTCTAGATGGTACCTGTGGCACTGTCACTTTGGCTGTGAGGCTTCCAGCCTGCACATCTATCAGCCAGGCGTATTCCAAAGTGTCACTTCCCAGGGGCAGCCCTTCTGCAGAAAACATGGCATGGGCACGGAGCTGCAGGCCCGACAGGCTGATGTGACCCTCCCGGAGCACCTCGTCCACTGCAGGGCGCTGCCAAGGACAAGGAAGTGAGAGGCAATTCTTGGACAAGATGCAACACTAGCCTAATTTAATCCTATTTATTTTACTGACAAAAAATTTGGACAAAAATAAAAGATTTTTACAAAATATGCATCAGATTTTTCTTATGATTCACAAGCCCTTTGCACAACAGGGAAATTTCTACCAAAATAGAATTCAGTTTTAAAATCAACACAACTTCCACAATCCAGCCACACAAACACTGATTGACTACCTGATAATTGTCATTCAGAAACAGATTCACTGGAGACAATACAAGCTGAAGCATTGTTTCTCTAAACCCTTTCTTCATCTCGAAACACAGCCTCTCCAAGAAAGCTGTAGGGCAGTCTGGACCATCTGGACTGCAATGCTGAAATAAAAGATAAACACATCTGTTTCAGAACCTGAAAGTATATAACATGGCTGAAACTTTACTATCAGCTGCAAACCTGTGAGCAGGAAGTATGCCAATTTTCCTCTCTGAGGATACTCAAGAAGAAGCCTGTGCAACTTTGAAAACCTTTTGACAGCAATAAACAACAACTCAAAAAGATTCGGGTGACCCCAATGTTCTATCTGAATTTTTTATTTTGGGCCTCCCTCAGAACTCAGGAGCATAGAGCAGACTGTACCATTATAAGACAAATTTGCTAATCAGCAGAGAAATCGTAATGCTCAATCAAAAATATCACACAAATCAAGTTCTAGGAATAACAAACATATTAAAAAATTATCCAGTTCTGCCTCACAGATAAGCGAAATAAATCCTGTCTCAAAGTTGTTTATATAGGCACAGTTTCAGCAGAGGGTATCTACACATTTTGGTATGTTCACTTCCATTTTGGTAAGCACCACAGCAACTAAATGTTCCAGGCAGTTAAATGATGGTTCCAGATTATGAAACTAAAAAATAAATTGCATGAAGCAAATTCTTTTATTATTATAAAGTACTTACCACTGGCAATCTCCCATGCACTTTGTACAAATTAACAAGCACAGTGATATCCCATGGGCGCAAAGTAAGAGGGTGAACGGGCTTGACTGAAATTTCATTTTCTTTTCTGTCATTTTCCACTCCTACAGCTGTCCAGCCAGAGCTTGAGGATGTTGACAAGGACAAAACAGGGCTTGAAATAACCTCTTCAAAATCAGTGTACATGTCGTCTTCCCCAAAATAATTTTCCTAGAAAAAGTAATTGTTATGATTATATGGAAAACAAATGAAAAACATGCAGGCAATGAATTGAAATACAAATTTTCTGGTTTTAATCCTCCCTAAAATAAGTGGCATAGTTATAACCTACAGCTAAAGGAATATAGATACTTTTATTTTATGAAAACTGGATAGTTTAAATGTGCAAATTTAGGCATTGTGCTTTGCAGAAAATGAAGGCAGCTCAGTAGTTCTCACAGTACTGGTATTGAGACACATGCAACAGAACTATCTGAAATATTATTACTGACACTTTTAAACAGATTTTGTGCTTTTAAAGATACATAACAGAGTAAGAACACAAAACACATCCTGCAGGAAGTCTGAACCTTTTTTTCAGTAGGCTTAAAAATCTTAAACATACTTCTAAAATACTAGGCCATAAACATTTCTTGCTCGGGTAAAAGCTAAAAGCCACCTTGTGTCTAAGCAAATCCTCTTCAATTATCTAAGGCCAAAGTAACAATGCCAGATTCTACTGGGAAACAGAAAATCCATCAGGTTTCTGGCAATCTATCACATCTTCTCTCTTAAAAGAAAAGCTAAACTCTCAAGAATTTTCTTCCAGTGATTTTTAATAAGGCAGACCCAGCAGAGGGTGGTAGGTGCTCCAGTAACTCACTCCTGACAACTCCTGCTGTGAATACCAGGACCTACAAAACATTCATTTCCAGACAGTAAACCCTTAGCAGGGTGTGCTACACCAAAAACTACCTCCCAATATTAGCAGGCTTAACAAAGCTGCATGGACAATGCGTGTCCAGGGATCTCTACACCATGTATTAAAAAAAGATCAATGAAAACAAACTAAACAACCACAAGTCAGGAAAACAAACATAAAAAAAAAAACCTCCTAGAAATATTTCAAGAGATGATCCCAGCACAGCTGGACTAAAAGTTCTAAACAAAGTCACAAAAATGCTAAAAAGAGCAATAAATGCACATTTTCATAAACAAACTATTAACCAAAAAATTCTCTTGAGAATTAGAATAGAAAAGCTAAATTTCACGTGAGAAATCTGCACCTAAATATGAAATCATTACAGAATCAGGGATCTAACGTAGCACTGTTTGCATTTATCTCCAGAGGCAAAAAGTACTGAAATGGTGCTGCTTTGCTTAAAAAGCCACAACTCCCTCATGAATTTATGGGATTCAAAAAGAGGGTTCAATAAACAATTCAAACATGGCTTCATTTGCTCTATACCAGGAGCAATCAAGTCTTCAAGACGTAGTACTGGCCTAATTTTAATGCTATTTATTTTATCGACAACATGAAAAAATAATGAGCGTATTTGCAAGTCGTATACTCTACAAGTCCCATACTCTACAAGACAGTATTTTCTGCTACTCCTTGCTTACATGCTACACTTGATGGGAATTCATGAAAATTACTGTTTCAGTGAGTCCTTATATTGATCACCTGTCTCAGAAAATTCCTCAACCTCTGCTCCAAAATGCCAGCCTCCAGAAGCATTACCTTAGCCTAGATCTGCACAGGTTGAAACAGATGTTCAGAGAAAACCAAACCAGCAAAAACCCACCAAAAAAAGACAAACCCAAAACCACACACACACACAAAAAGAAATCAACCACAAAAATCAACCAAACCCCAAGCATTTTGCTGTTAGTCAAACAGAATTGACACATTCAACTACCTTGGCTTTTGTCACCACAAGGGAGGGTGAGAGAGATGGGAAGGAATTAAAATTAGACACCCTAAAAAAAAATCAGTCATGGAAGAGAAGACAGCAAAAAAACCAAACACACATTCTAAAGCATAATGGATTAATGCCAAGAAAAGGATGCATAATCCATCTCCAATATTTATTGAAGAAACCTTTTAAATTAAGCTTATTCTCATGTCCTTCCCCAGTCCCCTTCATGATCCTAACTCCAGAAATGTCATGGAATCTAGCTAAGAAAAACAACACACTGCAGAACTTAAAATGCACCAAAAACATGGGTTCTGGTATAACTTGGCATAAAAATTGGAGTTTAGATAAGCTCTATCCATAATCATGGAATACTTTTCTATTTTACTAGTGGAAAACTGAAAAAAGAAATTTTCTGCACATGTCCAGAACATGCAGTATTTCTTGAAAGAAAAAGTCTTCTCACAAACCTGTGACAAAATTCATCCCAGGTATACCAGATCACCAGAGCAATTCTCAACTAGAACTAGTGCCTACCAAAAGTTTTCATCCAAATTCACATATCCTTCAGAATTTGAATTTTCCATTTCAAAACTAATTCTTTCCCTTTCCTACAAGTGGCCACCCATAAATTTTACAAGTTGTGCTCCTCTGCCTACCTTTACGGAGAGAAAGGCTTTGAGCAAGGGTCCATACAGGGTTATCTGGGAATCTGGGGAGAGTTCCAGCTCCACGTGGAGCTTATCCGGGGGCAGCTCCGAGGGGTCGAGGGGAAGGCGGGTGGAAGCTGTGGGAGATGAAATCACACTGTCGCTGGTTTTCTGCGACGGCCTTAGCACAGACAACATGGTTTCTTCCATTTCTGACACTTGGCAGCAAAAGAAGAGTAGAAAACAGATTTTGATTACAACTTAGGCTTCTGTTGGACAAAGTTCAGCCAAGGGGAATGTGTATTAAATATACAACTTTTGGCACCTAACTTGTACGATTACATTAGTGTGTCTATGCTACAGAACGGGTTTTTCATCTTGAGTAACATAAACATATGAACATGTATGGGAAGACAAGAAAATATCGAATATTTTCGTCAATGTTAATTATGCAAGAGGAAAACAATCCCTGAAGTTCCGAAAAAGTGTATTTATCTTGCTTTTGAAGTTAAGCAGAGACATGCTTTCATTTCAGCACAGCAGATTTCCCACAACCACACAGCTACTGCAGGATAAACAAGAGAGAATAAACATGCAAAGTGCAAAGCTGTATTAAACATCTATTCTTGAACTAGCAGCTCTGTAGGCCAAAATTTTGTCTCCAACAACTCAGTTACTCTAGTCACAAAATAGTTTGGAAATTCCAATCCTATTTCCTACCCGTTCTTTCTAGTTGGAGTTAAAAACAAGAGAGCCTAAAAACTATCTTTCTTAAGTGAGGAAAAGCAATGAGAATATAATGAGTAACTGGAAGTACTTTGGGGAAATGAATTGATTGCTGGGGAGTAGAGAACTCCATGGGAAAACCATCAAAAATTGATGCTCCAGCTGGAGGAAGATTTCATGTGCCAATTTAACGGGAAGAACTGGCAAGTACAGAACTATAGATACCTGCAGCCAGAAACCTCCAAGGCTTGAACTCCCCATTATTGTCTACAGTCCTTGCTCAGTGCTTGCACCATCTTATGAGTTATGCATCAGCCAAATGCTGCAGTGAGATGACCACTTTTTATAGAAACTACAGCTTTTGTAATGCAACATATTTCTCAGAGTCTGATGGACTGACTCAAAATAAAATACAGATGTTGCTACTGCAACAAATATATTCCATCAGCACCAGGGAGTAGAGTGAAGTGGACTGCTGAATTAATCACTGGAGGAAGCTGCAGATTAATTACCTGTGTATATATAAACTTGCAAATGCAGGTTTCAATTGCTCCAAATATGAGGAAATGTTCTCAGAATGTGAGGAATGTACATTTGACACAAGCTGACAGACTCACAAGAGCACTTAATGAGCATCTGCAAAATCAATCTCACCTTTTCTGCTTCATCCTCACAAATTAAAGTTCTTTTAGATGTGAATTGTTGGAACTCAAACCCTAAAAATGCCATCCAGCATGTCTTCTAACACCTGCTGATTGTGGCCCTTTCAAATTAGCCCTCATTATTCTTCTAACATCTCTCCTCCAGGTCTGCTTCTAGAATCTCAGCCTGAAAGAGTTTTATGTAACCCCATAACTTCCAGCATACCTCTTAACTTACTTTAATCTCTGTGTTTATAAATTTTTTTTTTGGAAGCACATACTTGTAGGATGTTAGTTACCTAGAAATATTTAGACAGTTAAAATAAATTCTTAGACACTAGAATTTGACTGCTCAGTCCAACACTCATTTCTGATGGTTCACTTTAACAGTGAACAATGAAATCACAGTTTGATATCCATAAAGCAAAGAAAGTATTATTATATCTCATATATAATGTATTTAAACATTTAAATCATAAGATGAGATCACAACATCCAGAAGTCGAAAAAACTTAGAAAACCTAAGGAACATGATATGGTCAAAATTATTGTACTTCCTATTTAATATACTGATGTTTAATATACCAAGTGATATTTTATCTTGCGCAACAACCCATTTAAGAGATCCACTTTGATAAGGACAAGGAAAAGCGAACCTCAGACAGCATCCTCTTTTTTACACAAGGAACTGGGACACATCCTGAAATGTAGCAGCATGGAATCCTGTCAGGTTTTAAATCAATGTCAGTGCATTCTAATGATCAACACATTCCCCTGAGACATAAAACAGCAATTCAGTTCCAAGTTCATCTCTGCAGATGGAAGCAGTGTGATCCAAAGTCCCAGCAGCTTCCCAAATGAACCATGCTAACAAGAAAAAGGTAGTGACACTTACAGGATTGCTTTAACTGCTCATCTGCCTTCTGAGGATAAATTGGGTGCCAGGAGTAGTCAATTGTAAACACAACACTTGGGACCGTCCAGCATTCAACCCATCCAGCCCTTTCAAAAGGAAATAGCACCCTTTTATTTCAAGCATAATACTTCTTTTAAGTATCTTTAAAGCAGCCTCAAAAGTTCATGAATCACAAACAAAATTAAAAAATAAGCAAAGTCAACATAAAGATATAAACATATATCTAAATATCTCAGTAAAACTCACTCTTCTTGAGTAATGTTCCTCCACTTGGGTTTGCCCGTTTTCTGACCACTTTGACATTCTGCAGAAATACAAGACTCAGGACTTATTTTATTGGGCTGACAATCCTTTACCAGCATAAAAAGGGAATATTTACTAGGATGACAATCAGGCAGATACAAATGAAGATCAACATCTTCTCCCTAAAAATCAAATATCAGCAACAGGAAAGTTAATTTACATTCACTTTCTGCACAATGCTCGTGCTATTTTCATGTTTGTATGTGCCATCATCTTTATTTTACAGGCATAATTAGACAAGAAATCTGTTTCCCAGCAAGTTGCAATGCAATCCCAAGAGCTCTACAGTTTTGAAGGCTTACAAATAACTTGTACATAACCAGAGCAGTCTATAAAACACTGGACAGCTTTTAGTGATCACTTCTACTGCAGAAATTAAATAACTAAAACAAGCTTACTCCACACCTCAACTAAATCACATTTTAAAAAGAAAGAAACCTATAAAACATTGATTTCTTTGCTATCAAATTATACCAAATTAGCTACATCACCATCAACTAGTTTTTTTATTTTTAGCAGCAGTAGACAGATTCTATTTTAAGCAAAACAAAAAGTACAATAATTCAAAGAATTATCTGCATCTGTTGAAACACTTTGTGATCATTATTTATGCTACAGAACCTCTTAAAAATATGGAACATGGCTTTCCAAAATGGTTTGGGGGTAGCCAGTACAGTATTCGATTCTATCTTTGAACACACATTAGATTTTCCCATTACATAAATAAAGGGGAACAAAATTCCAAGTGATAAAACACACACACAGACACACAATTTAAGTATATATAATAAATATACATATTAAATGTGTATCTATATGTTCATGTGAAGCATATGCATGTTTGTATTTCTCAGAAATATTTTCATTTTTGTGTATATATGTATATATAAATTAAAACAGCCTATAACTAAATGTTTCACACAAGGAAACTGAAACCATTTACCTCTGGGTTACTTAAAGAAAAATTCTAGGAGCTGATAGTGTAAAAGACTATTTTTCTTTCAAGAAAGAGTCTCACATTTACAAGACAAAAAGATCTTACCCTTAAGGAGAATCTAGTATTGCATGTGGTCGGAACAAAGTCAGTGAAAGGCAGAGAAAAAACAATGTTCAGGGTTTCTCCACAAGCTGCTAGATAAACTGGGAGGGAAAAGGAAAACCAAACAAATTTGTCAAAATTACTCCCTCTTTTGCTCTTTCACAAAGTATCAAACATACAGGTAGAAGTCATTAAAAGATATTGAACAAATCATGACACAGAATATTACCATTTAACTACACTGTACTTGGAGTAATAAATTACTGTAATTATTCTGAAAGTATTTACTACCTACAGCTTGCTCTTTCTAGAAAGACACTGTACTTAGCACAAGGAAATTGCAGGCAAACAATCAAAATAACTCTAATATCTTGGTGCTTTTCTTTACCCAGCAAGGTTTTGGGTGTAATTCTAGTACTTTCTCTCTATATACATTTGTATACACTGTATTTTGTTGATGATTTTTGTTGTATATGCTACTTCTTCCAAATAAAAAAAGTGATCTCACCATTCTCCTGTTGTTTGGTGGAACAGTCAATCCAGTTGTGCTGATTTGCTGCCCAGATCATTTCAAACTGATGGAACATGACTTTGAAGTTCCACATATATGGAACAAACGAAAAAATATCAGGTGCACTGTCACTGGACCAGTCTTGGATCAAATCTGGACCCACACCAAGTAATAAAAAGTGAGTTAGTAGCTAGCAGGTGAGTGATTCCTTAGGATTTTTGTGTTGGAGAAGTTGATTTTTGCTCTGACCACGGCAGCAGGTTACACTGGGCACTGTGGCACTACCCAGACAATGGCTCTGGCCTCACTCAGGGGACAACTTTATTAGCATGGCACCCTGCCTGCACTAATTAAACCTTCCTCCCAGCAGGGCTAATTAGCCCAGGCCGCACCGCAGTGATGGGGCTGTATTCTTTCCATTACTGCAGCTGGAGCTTCCAGCAACAGTTGGGTGGTGGTGTACCACCTGGCATTGCCTTCTTCCTCACAGCCAGATTCCTGAGGAGCAAATTACTTTTCCTCATCATCTGTCAGCCACAGGGATACAATCCAAAGCCCAAGTAGTTGAAAATGAGCCAAGCAAAGAGACAAACCAGGAGAAATCAACATCATTGGTGACAAATATTAAGCAAACCAGCAGCCGTGATAAGAGTTCTAGTAAGAAATAAATTTCGGATCACTTAACTGCAAATCAAATTTATTTAGATATTAGAAAATTAAATTATTTGTACTTCTACTCAAATGTAAGACTATTATGTAGTTGGACATTCTATAGGCATCAGGAACTCTGTCCTCAGAAACTATTTGTTGCCTTAAATACATGAAAACAGAGAACTTGACCTTGCACAACTCAGCAAAATTTGAAAAGAAATCTCAAAGAAAGAATAATTGACATGTAACTTATTTAGCAAATAGGTTACCTGCAAAGAAGCTCTTCTGAGCAAAGATGAAATGATAGGTTGCTTTATAAACCTCCAGCTCACACTGCCATGTCTGTGGCATGTTCCATATCCGGGGATAGCTGGCATTGATATGGAACTGTGAACAAGAAATTAAAGCATCAGGATTACCTGAAAAGGTAACAATGCCTGACCCTGTCTCTCAGCAGTTTTCACATAGGTACCCTGCTGAATAATTAAAACTGTTTTCCTGCTGGGATGAACAGAAGGTACTTCCAGTTCCTTAATAATTTAATCCCTTTCTCTCCTTCTGTGTTTGAAGGTCAAGTGTTACTGTATTCATTTATTTGGAAAGGTAGAGTATGAGTTTCAGATACATCTGCTGGTGTAGATGTACAAAGCAATTTAAAATGCAGAAGTTTTCATCAAAAGCATCACTTTTCACAATACACCAAAAGAAAAACCCCCAAAAGAGGTTATTTTTCAACCATTGATATATTGCTCAAATTCAAACATTAAAAATATCACTCAAATAAGATAATTTAAAAACCCATAAGAAGGGTAATCTACACCCTTCTTGCAGTTGCAGTACTGCAGAAGTGAAATATTAGGCAAACAAAATAATAATGCAGTATCAAATCTGTCTCAAGTAGTTCAAGCACAGTCGAGTGCTTTTGAGTACTTGTGCACACATATCCTTTAGCAGAGCTAGTGACTGTAATCATTAATTAAGGCAAAGCCTGTATGGACACATGGTTACATAGTAAATAAGGTAATATTTGTAAATACATAATTTATACACCAAGTTAGTGCTTTTTAAGTCACTAAAGGTTACACACATGCACAATTATGTCGGTATATATAAATTCCTTATATATTAAGGTCTTGCAAAACACATTAAAAAGGTATCTTCCTGCATTAAGAAACTAAAGACTGCTCCACAGAAAAATAACTATGTTCTTTATTTAAAATCCTCTAGAGACTGAAGCTTTGGACTTATTAATGCACACTTACAGCCAGCATTTCTGCTTCCAAGAGAGTCCTGTACTGCATGCTGCTGGTGGCATCCACGTGGAGAAGCTGCCCTTTAATTGTAGGTGAATAGCCTGGCAAACAAAAGTTATCAAATGATCATTCAGACACAAGAGTTATACAAATATTTAAACAATTTTTACCAGTGACTTCAGCAGTCCACTACCAAGAAGTACCCTGATGGATATTTGCCTTAATATCTTGCAGTGAATGAAGTATTTTTGTTCCTTTCCTGAGGAATATACATCTTAAGATTACGAAGGAAAAACACTAAAAGACATTGACACACACAGGAATTAAGATAACTGTTCAGGAAAAACAGTAGGGAAACAAATCAGGCTTAGCCTTAACTCACCATTTTCACCCACTGTCATGGGAATATTTATTTCCAAATAGGATCCCGCACCAACATTTACATGCACAGCATTTGTTTCCTGCATTGCAAGAAAGCAAAAGAGTCCAAACATGATTTCTAGGTTTATTTATGCCTCTGGCTGTCACTATCCACACCTACCTGGACTAAAGCACCTGATGAATAAAGTCTGTCTTCCCTTCAGAAAATCACTTATAAACTATCAATACATATTGATACAAAATAACACCTTTTTAAGGTTTAACAAATGCTGACTGAAATCCAATTAGAGAAAAAGCATAAAATACTCTGATCCAAGGCCTGGGAGGACAGACTAATGTACATATCTAACACTACAAATCTAATCCTTTCAGCCCCCTCCCTCCCCCAAAAGAACAAAACAGGGGTACAATGAAGTGATGCTGTATCCCATTTAGAAAAAGTAGCAACAAGGAGAAGAAAAATCCCAATTCCTACACGTACAAGTTTTGTTCTCCCCAGTGTCATCTCTTCCTTCAGTATCAGAAGAAATTGTTTTTTTATCTATCATCATGGTGAGCCTCATCAGAATTTAAGATTGCACAAGACATGCCCAGATCATGAAGCCCCAAGACTGCAGGAGCTGGCATGGCTTAAGATGTACATTTAAAGCTTAAAAGAAACTTAAAGTAATGCCTCTAAGAATACATTTCGCTTTGAAAGGTTTGCTCATAATTATAAAAAAACTACGATAAAAATTACCCAGCTTTTAAAACCATAATTCTGTAGTAAAGACCTGAGACAAGTAAAACTCTGCATAAGCAAAAAGCACAGTGCAACCACAGCAGACAAGTTAATTTCTTGATACAAGTTTCATTACTTACCCTGTTCTTGGTAAAAAGCAAATCAATGGTGGCATCTGCAATGATATTCATTCGCAGCTCAAAAGCAAGGATCTGTCTTGGTTTCCCAGGCTGAGCAATTTCTGAGACTTTCATAACTTGGTAGTCTGGTGGGAAGAAAAACTTCCACAAGCAATCCCTAGTGGAGAAGAAGTTAAAAAAAAAAAAGAGTTGTTTTTTGTTCTCAGTATATTTGTGCATCTACTTGGTTCATTTAACTATCTTCCTCTTAGCTGAGTCTTTAGACAACCAGTGGATGTGGTAAGGAAGAATGTTTGTTGAGTATCTTCGTCATTCCAACTTCGTCATTCCATCTTCCAACTCAGTAGTGAAATCCCCAAAAGTGTCAATGGCAAGAAGTTAAAATGTATGGCTTTTGTCTGCAAGTTAATTCAGAAGGCAAACATTTTTCTTTTTATTCCACATTTTTCTTTTTATTCCTAATCCTTGGTTTATAAAATCTGTTACAAAAGCATAGTAGCAAGTCATTTATTTATTCTTCAGTTTGCCATAAATAATTGATGCAAGCCCAGAAATAAAGAAAATACAAAACTTCAGGACCTCAGAATGGAAACCACATTTCTAGATTTATAACTGAATGTGCCATGAAATACTGGACAGGAAAGGCAGAGTGATGAAGCACAGACAGCAGAGATTACATATGTCTCAAGGAGGTAGAATTCCTTCCTGCACCCAGCACCTGGCTGTTGTAGCAGCTTAAAAGTTTCCAAACTTCCATGATCCATCCACAGGAGGATGCAAAAGTGTTCCTACTATGTAACTAGGAACTCTATGCACTAAAATGCTCTCTGCACTAAACTGCTTTCTACTGAGCCAGTTAAGATTATAAAAAGCATTCCATTACAGGGCAAGCTTTCTTTGGAGTATTAAAAGTATCATTAATGATTCACTGATCTCGTATTTCTAGCAAAGGGTTATAGAAAGCGACATTTTCTCTTAAATGCACTATCATATCTAATGACTACTCTTTGGGCTGCCATCCTCACACTCCTGAGAGACAGGAAATCATAACAGTTTCACAGGAGAATTAGTGAAGGCCAAGTACCAGCCTGTAATTAACAGGGGAAAAGAGGGAAAGCACTGATTATGTCACTTGTGCTTAACAGTCCTTCACTCTCTAAACAATCCTATTGTCCTCGCCAGAAATGCGCATGTGCAAAACATCCAGGACCAAGTGAAGAACAATACAACTCTAGCCTAGTATTTTGTATTAAAATAGCTAGATAATAAATACTTTGGAGATAACATCAAGCAACTGATTGTGCTAAGCAAGGATAAATTATTCCTCCCTCATTATTTTCATAGCCAGATTTCTGCTTCCCTAAAATTTCCTCATCAATATGCAGTTTATTCCTGTATTAGCTAACAGGAGCTTGATAAATCTAAAGATCACCAATTAACAAGTTAAACCTTTTACTTGATAAACAGTAAAAATACTTTGCAAAAAATTCTACAAAAAGGGAACATAATCTACTGATTTAATAATGAGAGTAATCCTAACTTTGGAAGGCCAACAAGATAAACACCAGTGAATTTACTAATCTTAAACCATTGTGGCAGGACTCTTCTTCAGGCTTGGTCTGCCCTAAAACACACAAATTAGAAGTCTGAGCAATCACACAATGGAAACTTGAGAAAGCTTTCTCAGTAATACTGGATATTAAGATGAAAACTGTAAATCATGGTCATACCTCTGCCTATCAGCCCAAGGCCCATAGTTGAAGTCTGTCCCTTTCCCACACACAATGTCCAAACCCCAGCATGGTGGCAGGTCCTGTAATTTGCTGTCTTCGTTGCTGGCTTCTCCATCATTACTTTCCTCTGTCTCCTCTGGTACAAGACCTGTATTACATAAAATAAACACATTATTAAAGGAAGCTGCTTCAAATTAGCATGAGAAATATTTGCTTAAGCACAAGACAAAGTGTCCTCATGTCAGTTTTATTTGAGAGCACTACGGTATGTAAATATCAAGACAATTCAACGCAAACTTCCAGTGAAAGGCCAAGAAATATGACCAAAAATAATCCAAAACTGCCATCTATCCTACAGCTGTACACACCAAATGTGTTGTCTTTGTTCAAGATTCAGGAAATACTTCAAGGGCAGTCAGAGCAACAGCATATTTATGATACCTCTACTGGCTTCAAAACATTCCATTAGCTCTCTTAGCATATAGATTTTTCACCTTTAAAAAAAAAAAAAACTATCTTTGTTTTGAACAGATTGTACCTGGTTCATCCATATAGTAATAGATATCAACATCATTGGACTGCATTACAACAAAACCTTCACCCATCAGCCTCGGTGGTCTGCAGGGAAAGAGTGAAGAGATGAAGATTGACCTCTATGAATTCAAGTACACCAAGATTGATCTCTATGAATTCAAGTAATTTTAAATGCAGCATATTAAGCATAATGGATTTGCATAATGATTTCAGAAAAAAAACAAACCCTTGACCATAATGTTGCTATTATTATTATTATAACTATTACATTAAATAACTTACAAGTCTAGTTAACTCAAGCATGAAGATACCAGGTTCTTCTCCACAAAGGTATTTCTCAGGTATTTGAAACCACAAGTAACAACTGAAGTTCTACTTTCAGTGTTTCTTTCAGTCAAGAGTTCCTTTCTCCTTGTCCTATATTGTTCTTTCACCTGCTAATTGTTTTCTTACTAAAATAGCCCTCTACACCAAAGGGACAAGATTTTCAGTAATTAGACCATTAGTTAATTAAAAAAAGAAGAAAAAAAGCTGTTCTGCCTCAATAACACTTCCCTCAATATTACAGAATCTAAGTCATAAAACTACAAGATGAATATTGCAATCCCTTTCCCACATTAATTTACATATTAATAATTTTACTGCAGAAGACACTATTGAAGCTTCTCAGTCCCTTTCATAAACTGTCATTTCTTGACAAAAAAGAGACGATTCCTACAACTGTTTAGGAGTGTGACCCCTTAGAACACATAGCCCGTTTTACCACAGCTCATTTTCAAAGGCAGGAAACCTTGGAAAACATGGAAGACAGCAGATGTAGAAATCATGTACTGTCAGAAACTCTTCAAAAGCAACAGAGCAGGAACCTTAAAATTAAGTTTACCTTGCGAGTAGCAACAGCAGCAAAAGACTAAATACTTTAACACAAACTAGATAGTGGCAATAAATGGAGATTTTCATTATCATTTTAAAGTATTCCCTAATATCTATCCTGAACTACCACCTTAAGCCTGCTGCCTCTAAACTTCTGCTTTAACCTGCTTTTCCTAGCACCATTTTTTTCTTTTCTTGAATTTCAGAGGACTTATTTGCAAAGAGCGATAAAAGTGTTGAGATGGATGTTTGTAAAACAAAATGTCAGTTTCCAAGGTGAAATGTTGATGTTTGTATTGATTTGTCAGTCTATTACAAATCTCAAGTCACTTGGCTGTTTTTTATATATTCACTGCCTGTAGGAATTTCTCTAAGTTAAAACACCCAGCTTGAATTTTAAGCCAAAGCAGTGTAAGAGGGCAGGTTCTAAAGAGTCAAACATTCTCCATTTCCAGTGAATTGGGCAATTTTTTTGAATTTGCCCAGTAAATTAGAGCACAGTTTGTACACAGATGCCATCCTTCAGCCATCAAGAGTTGCAGGAATGGTAAGAGCATAAAAAGCAAATACTTAGAGGAAGCAGGAGGAAAACCTAATAGTTTGATCCTATTTTGTTTTAATCTTGTTTGTTTTCCATATTAGTTGCAGAAATTTCCTTTGTCGTCATGTTGGAAGATTCTGTGCACAGCCACAGAATGTTCTTTGAAAAACATAAAGCCATGTCACAAACAGCAGTATTTGGCTGATAAAAAGCCAATTGAGGTACAAATGATATACAGTTTATTTTATTACTTCATGCAAGCACTCAGGCTTGTGTTTGACTTCCTTCAGTTTGTTCAAGCTGCCTAGCCCTGCTTATGCAGAATACACAGAGGTAAAAAGATCAAAAATCTGTCTTCAAAAGATGATGATAACTCTAAAAGATAACTCTAAAAGATAACTCTAAAAGATAACTCTAAAAGATAACTCTAAAAGATAACTCTAAAAGATAACTCTAAAAGATAACTCTAAAAGATAACTCTAAAAGATAACTCTAAAAGATAACTCTAAAAGATAACTCTAAAAGATAACTCTAAAAGATAACTCTAAAAGATAACTCTAAAAGATAACTCTAAAAGATAACTCTAAAAGATAACTCTAAAAGATAACTCTAAAAGATAACTCTAAAAGATAACTCTAAAAGATAACTCTAAAAGATAACTCTAAAAGATAACTCTAAAAGATAACTCTAAAAGATAACTCTAAAAGATAACTCTAAAAGATAACTCTAAAAGATAACTCTAAAAGATAACTCTAAAAGATAACTCTAAAAGATAACTCTAAAAGATAACTCTAAAAGATAACTCTAAAAGATAACTCTAAAAGATAACTCTAAAAGATAACTCTAAAAGATAACTCTAAAAGATAACTCTAAAAGATAACTCTAAAAGATAACTCTAAAAGATAACTCTAAAAGATAACTCTAAAAGATAACTCTACCAAGTATTATACAGCTTTTGCCCAATTTGGGGTTTTTATTAGTATTTCCTAAACCATGAATCACCTTTACAAAAGTCAACACCTTAAACTTTGCATTTCAGCTAGAAATTCAGTGGTGGCAAAGCCTGGGTACAGCCCTTGTATCTGAGAGAAGGAAAAAGATCTTGGATACAGGATGCCACATCCCTGGAAACATCCAAGGCCAGGCTGGATAGGGCTCTGAGCAATCTCATCTGGTTGAAGATGCCCCTGCTCATTACAGAGGGGTTGAACTAGATAGCCTTCAAAGAAACCTTTCCAACCCAAACTATTCTGTGATTCTATGTTTAATAATAGAGCAGAATACACACAAAAACCACGTGCCTAGAATAACACAGAAAACCAGTGCTTTTCTCCATAAATGAAATTCATTCAAAGATCCAAAATCAAAAACCTTCAGAGTGGTAACAAATGGCAACTGTCTAAACACACTGAGTAAAATAAAGACATTGAAGTGCAACAAACCTTCTCTTCTTTGTGTTTCCTAAAACAAATAATAAAACAATATGGATACAAGAATACCCCAAACTTACTCATCATTTTGAAGACCAACATATCTTGGACTTGGAACCAGCATGACTCGAACATTTTCCAATTTTCCCTTCACAATGTGCATGAACTGATCAAGGTGGCTTGAAGGTGGTTTCGTGGTGTATGTCAAAAAGGCATCGTCAAAGTTAATGCAAAGTGTTTGCGGCTGATAATGATTCCCAAATGCCAAGCGACCCTAAATCAAAATGCAAACCTAGTAACTCACTGGTAATCACTGATCTCTTATATTCACATATCTATTTACACTGATCTCTTACATTTAAGTATTTATTTACCTATAAAAATGCAGTTGAATCAGCCCTAGGCAAATTAAGAACGTGAACACAAGTCCTGGCCATAACCTGCACATATCTACAAATATTACCTTGTAGTTTAATCTCTGAATTTTTTCTACTATTAACTCAGTAACAGTTGACCTGATTCTTTTTTGCTGTTGTTGATTTGGTTGTTTTTTTTTTTTTTGGGGGGGGGGGTGGGATGTAACATCAACTTTTAAACAACATGTCCAAACATCCCTATTAAAACATGCAGAGGGGAAAAAAAAAAAAAAACAATCCCAAACACCGGCCAAAAAACCAACACACCCCATACTGTACAACACCCACAATTTAATTACTTGGTGATATTCTGGAAATCATTACTAAGCCTAAGGCACGAGTATTTCCCAGAAGCTAGAACATAACTGTGTTTCCACCACACCAGCAGGATTTGTGACTGTGTCAGGGGAGTGCTGGTGATGCAATTTTAACTTCTTCCAAGCATGAAGGCAAAGAAAAACTTTAAATAAAATGTGTAAGAAAAATGAATGGCAAGTGTCATTTTTTAAGCAAATTCTGATAGTTTCCTAATAAGGATCTTTTCACTCACCGTGCTCACATTGACTTTAATGACTGGAATAAGTGACCTCCATGAAGAAGAGGGGTCTTGAGATTCTGTTTTTACTTTTACACTAAATAAAAAAAAAAATTAAAAAAGGGGGTTATTATTTTGTGTTTTCTTCAGAAGAATCAACCAAATTTTTCTTCTAGATGTCTTCAGAACACAGATCTTGGGGAATATTCCTTCCCCAGAAGGGTGCCTCCTGCAAAGGACCTGCTAGCAGACAACTTGCCAGGCTTCCCAAGCCTGGGAGAACAGCAGGAAGCACATGGAGCTACACCTTGGTGCTGACACAGGTAGGAAACAAGCATGCCTTGTTTAATTCAGAGCAATAGTTAAATAAATCTTCCTCAGAGGATCTAGGCCTATTCTAAATACTCCTGTTGAGGCATGGGATTTTTCATTTCCCAAGACACATCCTCCTCAAAGGCAGAAATCCTTCCTGCACCTGTAAATAAGGGCTTGAGATAAAAACACAACAAGACTGGCTGGGAGGCAGAGCCCTTCCTCAAACTCACGACTGCCACAGCATCCTGCAGCTGCCCACTCTGAAATTTAGCAACTGGCCAAAAGCAGTGGCAGGACTCAAGTCTCGTTAGATCCTCTCTGCTCCTGACAGTAAATCAGTCTGGTGAGGTCCTGCCCAAAGAGAGGCTAATTATTGAACATCTGACTGCACTGCACATAAGCCATGTAAAACTCCTTAGGTTTCTACACCATGTTTTCTGGGGTACCCCAAAAAGAGGAATTAACAGAAGACAGTTTGTGTAGCTGTACACAAGACCATAGAGATCCTCACATATTGCCTATTCAATGTCTTGAGCAGCTGTTACTTCTACTGAGCAAAACCATTATTATTCTGCCAGCATAATCCTTTTCAACACATGCTTCCTCTCCACACTGTATTTCATATAGATTTTTCAGCCCGTCTCTGAGCATTAAACAAGAGTGCTTGGTTTGTTTGGATGTGTTTTTTAATTATTACTGGTAGGAAATCTGAGGAAAGGGAAAAGATTCAGACTGTCAGGCTTGTCAGTGCAATTTCTCACTGTTGTGCTTCCCTCATTTGGCCTCCAGAGAACATGTTAACAAAACATTCCCCAGTTAGTTCATCACTTTGCAGAACAAAGCATAACGAAATAGTAAAATTAATAATTATTTACCTTTCAAGATTGGCATGTGTTCTCTGCCTCCCATTCACTTCTGCTCTCTCATCATCTTTCTTTGCTGGAATTATTGTGGGATCCAAGCCAAACAGTTCTTGAAGTTGTCCATAAAGCTCAGAGCGGTTATACACATGAAATTCAAAGTCATTCACCATAATATACAGCCGAGTTTCTGCCTTTGGATCTAACCAAATAGCAGGAAAAGAGGTTCTAATTCTATTTCAACACTCCCTTGGAATATTTACAGTTTCTCAAATATGCACATTTTGCAAAACCAATCCACACAGTACTGAACAGCTGCTGAAGTACATATTAAAAAGCAGTAAAAAACGCCACAAAATAATTACAGCATTCTAAGCAAATCAGTAAAACTTGGCAAATAAGACAGCTGCATACAAAATATTAAATCTGAAAGACATTTCACCCCTAGGTTACAGTCCAAAAACAAATCCAGACAGAAACTGCACAAAATGGTAAATGAAGTTTTTCAGTCTCATGTATGAAAACAAATAAACAAATATCCATCTTGATTCATAGAACAGAAGCCTCGGCAAAAAATTCTGCTTTTTAGCGCATATATCACTGAGACCAATTCCATCTCAAAACCCAAATGGTTTTCTAGCCAAGCTCGCTGGTACAGCATGCCTGAAGTGGGAAAAAGCTTTCTTTTATAGAGAAACAGAAAACACTAATATGCAGAACTAACCGGATCACACTCATTTTGCACAATCAGTCAACATTCTCCCAGATTTAAGATTTCAACTGTTATATCAGCTTGGTTCTCTGATCCTTAAAACCTGTTTTAACATCTGCTGATCATATAGAGAGCTCATTGTGACATACTTTTGCCTCAGAAAGTGTGACCTAATTATGCAGTTAATGTGAGGGAAAAGCTTGCACCACTTCCCCCTAATTACCCAGTTGAAAGAGTGCCCATTACACATTGACTCAAGAGACCTGAGCTGCTCTAAAAACCTCATCTGGTCTTTAAGTCAAACAGACTTCAGGCAGCTGAAGAATCAATGGTTATTACAGCAGTCCCCAAGCTGTAATTCAGAGGGTACAAACTGAAGGCAACATTTCCCAAAGACATGAGAAATTAAAACTCAGAGCAAACATTTGTGGTCAGGGTCAAAAGAAGAAATGCAGATGCCCAAGAGCCAAGGTTGAGAGATATCTGCTTGATTAAATGCACCCAATTTGATAAAAAACTCCTCTGTCCCTCAAAATCACACATCTCTGCAACACTGTCCCAACAACAACCCACTCTTTCTCCATCACATCTAAAGCACCAGAAATTTCCATATAATTATAGAAATATATACATATAGAAAGTAAGTTTCCAGAACACATTGACATCACAGGTTTCTTGAACAAGAGACAGAGAAAAGTTAACAAGCCGGCTTCAGATCCTTCCTGTTCCCATAAAAGTACCATCAAATCCATTTGTTGCCAACCTTAACTTGCATCAGTAAGAATGACATGGACAAAGATTGGGACACACAATTGCTCACCCAGGAGATCGCAGCAGCATCAAGAACACAAATGTAATTTTTCAATTTCTGGATGCAAGTATTAGACTTGATTTACTAAATGAAATCATATGTACTAATTCATTTATTTAAAGGGAATTTAAAGAGACAAGTATCTCTTTTTCCTAACAACAAAAATAAGGTTTGACCTCCACACATCAATTTGGTTGGCTAGAACACGGAAAAAGAAGACAAGCAAGTCTGAATGTTATGATACTAAATGATTCAAAGAAGCATTTATGTAGGTTATGTACAAGTAACTACCAGATTGTTTCACAATGTGAAAATTGATAATGGGCTGTGGCACCTAAGCCAAGTCATGGGGGTGTGCCCTATCCACAACATGATCCTCCAGCTTTTCTTCCTAAACCACTTCCATTTCCCAAGTATATACAAAACCTCAAGTCCCAGCATGACTTAACACTTAAAGAGCATTTTAGTCATGTTACCTTTTTTGTCAGACCTGGACACCTCTAACTTCTGTGGTTACTTGGATTATTTGTCCACTGATCACATGGCCTTAAATGCCAGCAGGAAGCGTTAAAGCCTCGCAATATTGCCAAGCAAAAATGCCACCATAGAGAACAGGCAACCATGTTCACTGCATTAAATTCAATTCATTTTTTCATTCTCTGAGCCACTAGAGAAATATGTTTTAACTAGCAGATGAAGACAATCCTATGAAAACCCGTTGGACAGTAACCCATGGTTGGTAAAATCTAATTAACTCTTAAGACTAGGTTCCACTTCTTGACTTTATCATATAATGAATTTGACTTGTGCCCTACAGCCTCAGAGGGTGAGCAGTGCCTCAGTAAATAGAAATGAGCAGCTCTTCCAAACTCATATCACTGCCCAAAGTGGTGTCTCACATTCACCTGACTGGTTTTGCATGCAGTACTGCTGAGTTGGTACTGACACAGCAACAGCTCCATGAGCTTGCTGACAAGTCTAAGAGGCTTCACACCAGCAGAAGCCACTTCCAAAGGCAAGCTGGGGAAAAAAAACCCTCCAAAGTTCAATGACCCTCTCAATTAGCATACTCAGCTGTAGATAGCTGACATTTCTGGACATCCTTGAATGAGCAATGGAGCTGTGATGGCTCCAAAAGTCAAGAGAAGCAGGACCCAGGTTTCATTCAACAAGATTCCAATTCTATAAATGATTAGGCACACAGCCTCAGGCTACTTATCCTTTCTCTCTGTGTGTTCTGCAGGTAGAATTAATCTCTTGCATCTGTATTAATCATCCATCTTCAGCCAGAGATAAGGAAGAAAAATGAATTTTTTTATACTTTCCCACTTCTGTAACCACAGATGTCATCAAGACAGAGGCTTGTCAAATACTAAAGGACATCCCTTACCAAAACACTTCAGCTAAAATACTGAAAGCACAACACCCACTGAAACTCAGAAACAAAATCACTTGCAGAACATAAGACATCTCTTCATCATAGTTATCAACTTCAATACAGAGACAATTATGCTTGGACTCCAGCTAATGAAGACTACTATTAAGATTAATGGTTTGTGTCAGGAAGGGTCATGTACCCAATAATGAATTTTGTATTTATTTCATCTCCTCTGCAACCAGTGAACAAATCCATACCTTCTGAGGATACAGAGAAATTCAGGTACATATTAACAAAGCAATTGCATGCCTGTGACTGTGCAAAGGAAGTGTGTTTCTGTAGGCTACCTGTAAATTTAAACTTTGAAACCTTTCTGGGAAACATACCATGCTGCTTCTGCTTAGGGTTGTACATCTTCCACCAGCGAAAAATGATAAATCCATCTTGAATTCTAAATAAAATAAATTGGAATAAAACAGAAGTTGACAGAGCTACAATCCAACATCCTACAGGCAGTTTGTGCAGAGATCTGCAGTTAAGGCAGTCTACAAGCAACATGAAAGCACAAAGCATTACAGCACACTGTGTATTACACAATTCCTGCTTTAGCTGAAACTCATATAAAACCCCATATCCATTGCCTCCTCAAGACTTTCCAAACCTGACAGCAAGAATCAAAACTACAAACTATTTGCTGGTGTTCCGTTCACAAAACAAATTATTCTAAATCTCAGTAAGTAATGCCAGCTACTTGGCCAACATGAATCTTCCAGATTTAAGAGCAAGAGCATGAAGGAGTCAAAGACATAAATGTAAACACAGTTCTCCTTCACACTCCAAAGTGGTTTATTTGACAAATATGAAGGACAACTACCATCTTATCCAGCATTCACTTCCAAATGATAAGGCTAAAGCAGCAAATGAACTGCCAAGTATGTAGGATTGTTAAATACTAGCGCCAAAAGAGACAGTCTAACACTTACAAATAGACTGCTCATTTGGAAAACGACATTTTGATTTGTGCTATTTAGACCTGTATTTAAAATACCTATTTAGAAGGGGGACTTCCTTAGAAATCTGTACCTGATGGACATGTCCTCTGTGATGAAATAGATTTCACGCACCATGACTTTTCCAGACAGCACAGAAAATGAAAAGGAACCTAATTATAGGGAAAAAAAAAAAATGGTCATTACCCTAAAGCTGTTGATTTTGTGAACAGAGAGAATACAGCACTCAGTTATCTGAACTGGGTTAACTGGATATCTTGAGTTTCCCTTTTTGAAGGGAAGTCACAGATTCAGAACACAGAAGACAAAGTACATAACTAAGGGATGCTGGATTTGGCACCACCCAACAATACAACCAAGCCCCTGACTTATTCAGGGGTCACTCAGAAACATCCAGGTGCCTTGCAAATCTCAAGAGTTAGAAAAGCTGTTTAGAACATTTAGAGTCTCAAGCCATTGTGTGCAAGACCATAATCAGAGGAACAAAGATTCCTGATGGACTGTTTTTAAAAATTTTAAATGGCTGTAAGGATTTTGGTCCAATTGTTATGACAAATTATGTTTACAGCAAGAAGTATTAATAAGTATGAAAAGACCAGCAGGTAATACAGTAGCCCAGATTTTTCCTAGGGCTTTTCACCTCACTCACAGAAAGTACACCATAATTTAAAGGGAAAAAAAAAAACAAACAAAAAAAACCAAAATCAACATTAAACAACTGAAACCAAGCAGTAAATGATGGGATTTAATTAATGTTATGTTCTACTCACTGAAGAGGTTCATAAAGAATACCACATATTTGGCCAGCCATATCAGCTGTCCTTACTTAATGGCAATTTCACAGAGAAATTTTAATAAAAGCCTGTAGATCAAATGTAGCAGCCAGTAAGTATTTCATCTATTTTGCTCTTCAAAAAAGCTGGATTTAAACATGGTTTGGAATACAGTTCTTAGGTTCTTGAACATATAAGCAACTGAATTGCAAGGGTGTCTGTGGCAGGCCAAGCATAAGTGGGATTTTTTGGTTTTAAGTTTTCACTACATTTATGATGTATAGCTGCAGAAAAAGTCCAGAACAGAAGTAATTGCTATTCTGTGAAGCATACAGAGGAAGGCAGAGGAGCAAGTGAAAGAAAATTAGAAGTGTGATCAGTGAGGTTGTGGGCTACAGCCCTCTGTGACTCAGCACCAGGTATTTTTGTAAGTGGGTGAGTGCCCAAGTGATTTGTACTGACCTGTTTTATTGAAAAAAGTTTAAAATATTTTAATAAAAAGTTAATGGATTTGGATGCAAAACGTTCTAGCAATCAATTCTACATATCATAGTCCCAGTATGGATCAACCTGTAATTAGTTGTTCTGACAGCTTATTTAGAAAGCAAGGGCAGTGCAGGAACAGCGACTCAAGGCTTGAGTCTCTGCTTTGAATCCACTGAATGTTTTCAAATCACTCCAATGAAGGAACACTGAGTTTACTTCAAGTTTTTAGCAAACTGAGGTATGATAAACAGCAGTAGACAAAGAGTGGCATTACATTAATCATAACTTACCAATATGGATGTAGCCATGTTTATATAATCTGTTAAGAACCAACGTTAAAATGAGTCCAATGTTCCGGGAATTATAATAAGTTAGGTAGATAATCCATCCACAGGACAATATTGTTGCTGTTGAAAGATTACAATGAATTAAAGCATTTTTTAAAGTACACTGACCCAGATAAAAACCTTACCTATTAGGACTACGAGGCATAGCAGTGTTCTTCCCGCTCTCCAAAAAATTTGAAACTGATGGGATATTTTAATGGGTGTTTTCAGAGAGATGGTGTGAGAAGGATGTGAAGAGATAGGGGGCAAAAGGGGAAATGGGAAGTCCAGAAAAATATACATTCTTCACTGCTCTTCCATTCCCCAATATAAAAAAATGCCTGTCCTCCCAGAGGACCTGCAGAAGGCACCACATTATTTCATTACATCACTTATCATCTAAGAATTAGATTTTATAGATTGAATTGTAACATGCATTGTCCCACATGGACATTTATTTCAGAACACCCTAAAAAGCCCCAATACCAAAGTCATACTACATACCTTCCCTACTCTTCTCCAAATTGCAAATTGTAACTTAAATTTCTAGTCTTTCATACATTATCACAGGAAACAATATCATACGTAAAACCATTTCCTATGATGCTACCTCCTGAGAGAAATGTACCAGCCCTTGGGCTAGCAGAAATACCTCAACAGTTCAAGCATGGAATTTGATAGGGAAAAAAGTAAATAGCAATCCAATGAGGAACAAGTTTTTTTTTTTTAAATAGGTCTGTTAATCCCCAAAGTAATTTTTACTTTGTTTGATTAAGAGCTAGTAACCTATTTCTAATTACAAGGGTTCTCTAAGCTTCCAGAAGGACAAACCCAAAAGGAATGGCACTGCCAAGGAATGGACTAGTTCTAATTCACCTTACTGATAATTACCATTCTGTTTCACCCAAAGCAGAGTAGGGAAAAAACCTGAACTCTGTAACAGAATTTTTTATTTATGCTAAAAATGGGAAACTTTTATGGAAAATCTAAAGTGCAGAAATGCATAGCAGCATGGCGCCTTAACTCTGAAGAGAGTTCAGATAATTACTCAAAAATTAGAAAAAATTTACAAAAACTATTTGTTCTTCCACTGTTTATTTTTTTCAGTAGGATACTCCACTGCTTCATAACAATACTTTGTTGAAAGAGAAAGAGAAGGTGAAAATTACTTCCATGATTTTTGTCATTTCCTTACTAGAAAATGGATCCAGTGTGACCAAAATTCAAACAGCTCATACCCTCGGGCAATAAGCTGCTTGACACGTCAAGCAAACCAAATCTGTGCAGGCGATCACACAGGAAAGAGCAGGGAGGGTGGAATCTACATCCCAGGAAACAAACTCCAGCTGGCATTGAGGGCAGGCACACTCCAAGGACAGTGCTCACCTCCCCCACTTTCAGGTGAGTAAGCTCCTCCCTGCTGGTCCTCTGTGGGGAGGGAGAAAGGTGGGACTCACACTCTGAGGGTCCATGGAGTTTAATTTGAGGTTAAAGTTCAACTTGGCACTGCTAGATGGCTGCAGTCAAGAAGGTGGCCTCTCAAGGTGAAACATACTAAGAAAAATTGGAAAACCAGTGCACTTTCCAGTCCTGATCCATTGCCTTCAGCACTAGACTCACCTATGCCAAAAACTGTAGCCTTTTCCTTCACTAAATCCCATAAACTTCATTAATTTCATTATTATAGTCTTGATTTTTAAAGCCTCTTCACTGAAACCAAGTTTTGAAAATTGCATTTCCAAAGTTTTACTGCATGTGATTTTTAGAAATTATTCCAGAAGTGAGCAACGGCTCTTTGAGGAGCATGTACATTTCTGGAATTCATCACCTTTTACTGAGACCAGTAGTTAGCTGTTTCAGCATTCAGGACAGGAAAACACTGGTATCTTTTTATGTTCCCTTATAACAGGATGCCACAGGTCAGCACATAAAACCAAAGGAGGAAAGGCTGGCTCAAACTGGGTCAGTTAATAAACACCACTCCAATGTGTTTCTATGCAAACCTCATAACAGGAAGCAAGTCAAAAGCTTTTGAAGACAAAATTTTCAGATCTATTTGCATCTGTTCCATGTTTTACCACAAGCTACTACCAGTGACTTCTCCTGTTTTCATCTTGACTACACTGAGAACTCTATGTTGAGCACAAACTTTCCATTTCAACACATTAAAGTGAAATAGATAACAAACAGTAAGCACCCTCAAATAATTTACCTACGTCCTTTCTATTTAATTTTGTCTACTGAAAAATAATTCCAGTATGTCAACAGAAAACAGACTGCTTTAACTTGTCGGAAGTGAAAGTGAAAAAATAAAGTTGCTTATCCTGTGTTGCCCGTCACTTTAAGTCCAAGATTCAAGGCTGGAAAGCAGGCATTATCTAATTATCTACCTTTGGAAAAGTCTGAATTCACTGCACACTTTCAGTATTGTTACATGGACCTGAGTACAACTTCATATTTATTTTATTGTCCTTGATCCACTTGTCTAGATTAAGAAAATAAAAATACCTACACCGATATAAGCAATAGCACTAGTGCTAAAGAAAAAAAAAAATCAGCATACTTAAATCAGGTATGTTTACAAATCCAGCTCATAACTGATTAAATGACAGCTTGGCTTAAAGGCTCACTGTGGAACACAATTTAGTCTGGAAGCTGTGTCATTAAACACAATAGTCCTTAGATCACTTTCCAAACTACAGCAGATTAAATGGCAGGTAGGCACATATTGGCAAAAGGAAGATATTGTAGTTGACTGTCATGATAATCCTTTGTTATGGTATCATAAAAGAAATTTAACCAAAACAGAAGAGTTTACCTTACCTACTAACAGCCAAACCACATTGGAGTCGTGTTCTGTCAGGAAATCTTCCAGCTGTGTGATACTTGGGACAAAACTATCATTTTTCCTTTGATCCATTGCTACACTGTTTTTGCACCAGCACCTATAGAACTGAAGGAAAAAGAAAACCATTCCAAAACCGAAATGAGTAACAAGCATGGTACAGTTTGGAAAAAATGGACTATATACCATCTTAAATAATCTCCAGCAGTCTGTTTCACACAAATACAAATGTACTTGTTTTATTCCTTCAATAACAACTTCATGACTCTCAGCTACCTCTTCTTCTACTCCAGAGCTCCAGAAACACTTTTACTCATCTCTGCTGGAACAGTTTCCAGGCACAAGACTGCCCCAAACAAATTATATATCAATAAAATACCAAAATATGCTTTCCAAATTTAGTACCCTCAATGCCCTGTACAGCATACAAAAGCAAAGAAATGTCTAAACCTGTTGTGCCACAGCAGTAAGTCAAAAGGCAACTGAACATTCAAGGAAAAATGAGGCTGTATTAAACTTACTAACATGTAAAAATATAACATGAGACTAAACCCCTGCCCTTGCAGAAGGAAAGGCAAAAGGAGACACTTCCAGGGGTTACAGAAAATTCCCAAAATCCCCTGATCTGCTGTGTCCATAATTCTGCTTCAGCATGGATTTGTATCATTCTGTTAAAACTAACTGGTTCATCTGTTATAGAGAACAGAAAACCAGTCCTTCTGATCTTACACACGCCTTCAATCATCCAAAAATCACCTTGCAACTGGGTTTATGTTAATTAAATGTGATTAGCAGGGAGTTGCTCAACTCAGTAACATCTGTAATTACACAGCAGTATTTTTGTTGCATTGGTTTCATGTGAAGTGTTCTCCCTTGAATGTTATCTGTCAAATCTTCTTACAAAAAAAGAAGCATTAATTCTGCTTTTTTTTCTAACCTTCTAACCTTCCAGCTGCTCCTGGCAGCCTGTCTTCCTGACAGTGTTCACCCCTCAAAAAATATGAGTTGACTTTATTCCCCTTTGTTATGAAGACTCTGTTGGTTTTTCCATTAAGGGCTATAGAACGTAAAACTAATATTGATGAGTCCTTAGTTTTTCAGCAGCATAACAGCTTTGGAGTAGTCAGTATTTGCAAACGTTAGCAGTAAGTGTAGCAATCCATCTGTTTCTTCCTTTTAATACTCAAACTACTCTCATTATTTTAACTGGAAAAAAGTTGGGAAAAAACTGCCTTTAATGCACTTCTTTCTCCTGTTGTACCCTGAACCAACAGCCTGTGTTTAGAGCAACAATAGGAGTACAGTCCCAAGAATAAAGGTTAATAATTTGTTCATTACCCCTTCTGCAAGAAGGAACAGAATGGGGAGGAAATAGCATGAAAGCAGCAAATAGAAAAAAGAAACAACAAAGAAACACGATGAACCAACACCAGTTTCCAGCAGGGATGGTAAAAAAACTACCAACTTACTCCCCTACAAAGAGGAGGAATAAGAGGAATAAACATCACAGACATGCACACAGGCTAAGAAAGGAGCTGTTGTTTCAGAAGGGACTTTAGAGCAAATTAAATCACATAATGACCCTGTGATTTGCTTTAAGACATGCACATGTACCTTAATAAAAAAGCCACATGTCAGTCTGTATGATGGAGCAGATGATGCCTCTGCAGGCAACCTCCAGAAGCCTTTAACCCCTGAATCACAGGGTGAAGAGAGAAAGTCAAATCAACATTTCCAGCATAAAAGGATGGAAGAACCTGTCCTCTCCCGTTCTCACTAAGGGACAACAGGGTCACTCTGTTGTGACCAAGACCACCATGGAAATGTTGTCAATAGGTGAGGACTGCCTATCTATTGCCTCAACCACCAATATTTAATCTCATCAAGGAAGCAAACCATGGCTTTTTCCTAAGAAATTATCACCCAAAATCACATGATACTGAAACATTATTAAAAATCATTAAATAAGACCATGGCAAGACAACTTGGAGACTGAAAATATTGAATTTTGATACTTAGCTACTTAAATAAAGACAGTGATTTTTTTTTGTTGGTTTTTTTGTTGTTGTTGTTGTTGTTTTTTTTTGTTTTTGTTTTTTTTTTTGTCATCACTATCCGTAACAATAAATTGGACATACTTTCAATTTTTTTCTGGGATACATTTGCTACCTGCATGCAAATAAATTCAGGAATCCCCCATCACTCATCATGTGTCAATACAACATATTTGAGCTTGAAAGATGATCCTTTAATACCCTTGCCCACTGATTTTTTTTTTTTTTTTTTTTTTTTTTTATTTTGTTGGGGTAGTCTTTGCCCTTGATCAAGTTCCTTGAGAGAGGATGCTGGCAATAAAAGTGCAAGCACTCAAAACCAGGCACTAGCAACTCCTGCACTGGATATGAGTTCTCAGCTTTCAGAGGAATCAGGTGCTTAATCCATTTAGATTATTAATTACTGCAATAAAAAGGGGATAGAGGCAGAGACTTAAGGAGTACACACTGTTGATAATGTCCCTGCGCATTTATAAGGCCCAGAGGATGAAGGGGCAGGATCTGAACTGTCAGGATTGCTTAGAGAAAGAGATGCAATCTTTTCAGAACAGATACTTACTACTTTCAGTAACTAGCACTTCTTTCTGTCCACAGTCCCGCACCTTCTAGCTCCTATACACAGGAACCACTGGTTTCAATCCTGGGCCTTGCAGCCTTCCTCTCCCATGCCCTATACACTGTAGCCATAGCTATGAATCCTGCAGGCCTCTCACTGCTCACACTCTGCTACATTTACCCCTGTGTGCAAACTTAACTTTGCCACCAGAGCAAACTGCTGCACTCTCCAGGAATTCCACAGGCTGCTGAAGCTGGAATGTTTTTGTACTGCCTACTGTCTTCTCTGAAGTAAACTCTACAAGGAACTACTCTTGCAAAGACAAGACCCAAGGGTGTGAAGCTAGCACTTGCCAACCACGCAAATACACACCAAAAAAAAAAAAAAAAAAAAAAAAAAAGCCCAAAAAAACCCCAAAAACCTCAAAGAGGAACAGAAACCCAGAACTTCACATTTGTATCTCTGCATTTATTTATAATCTTTTCTCAAGATCTCTCCTGTTCTGTGATGAACAGCTCATCAGCATGCTGAAATGTAGTCCAAAACCATGATACGTGTTTGGATTTGCCTTCCCTCTTGCCTTATATTTTAAACATGTTTTTACTATTCATTATGTCACTTGTGACTCTCATTTACCACATACCATGTTAATAAATAGAAAATGTATTAGATTTCTCCTGGGAAGAAGACAGGAGAAAAGAAATATTCTGTGGCACTGAGGTGACAGAACACTGATACTCATATTTTATCCTCACAGCAGTCCTCTAGAGTGTCATGTAGTTGTCTTTCTCCAAATAAATATCTGAAGCAAGGAGAGATAAAGGCCAAATCCCTCATTTATGATGCCCTAACTGAAATACTAGGGGCCTGCTTTTCAGGTTGTGCATGTTTGGAGCACTTAGCAGGCTCAAGGCAGACACTGGACTGCCTTAAAGATATGAGATTGATTTTACTGTGAAGTTGCACCTCGTGGTCAGCCAGGCTGTCTTTATAGCAAAAACATACACTTAACAGACTTTAAAAAGTGAATTTTAATTACTTGTGTCACACATAATCCATTCTTCAGTACTAAAAAAATGCAAGGGAAGTTATAATCCTTGGGGGATGCACTTCATTTTCAGCCTGCTTCCAGTGTTACAAGCCCGATCCAATTTTCACCGCAAATATTTCATCCCTAAAATGCCAAATACTCAAAAGCAGCTGCTCCTAATCTTTACAAACTCATTTCAATCACATCAGATAGGCAAACTCATTTTAACCTCAGCCTGGCAAATTAACTCAACACCAAGAACAAACCTCTGCTTGAGCTAAGTCATTAAAAATTTACAGGAGGCATGCATATATGCAAGAGCTGGCAGGAGAGAAACCAGAAACTCGGTGACCAGAGTGCAGCCACTTGGCAGGGACAGCTGCACCCACCTGGAAAAGGTCTGTCCTGCACCTACAGCTGAGCACAAAAGCAACAAATGTTTTAGTCAGTACCTGGGAGCATTAGGGTGATGTGGGTCTTGAGCTGGGCAAGAACAGGAGAAAGAAAAAGAAATATCTGTTTACCACATCCTTCGTAAAGTAATTTTCCTGGCATGCCCTTGTAGAGAGAGCTGAATAAAAGGGGTGTCCAAAGGTGGGGGAAAAACTGTAATTTTATATTGAGAATAAACACTTTTATATGGTCATGAAGTGGGTAGGGAAATAATAGACATGGCCAATTCTCTTATTACTGCTGGAATTCTCAGGGGGAATAAACCAGGAGTTTAAATTTGTCAGACATACCCTTCAGATCTTCACAGAAATCCAGTGCTTATCGAACATATGTTAATTGGAGTTATTAGAGGCCAACTGCCATTCCAAGGATATTCCCAAATTCTACAGCAATTACTAATGAGTGGAGTTACAATTATACCCAAAGTGACACATTAAATGACAGGAGGCAAATCCCCCTGGTCTCAATAAATGCATGTAGATAACACGTCTGGATGTCTCATCTCAAAAAAGAAGCCATACCTAAGGCAGTTCTTTAAAGGAAAGAAAAGGTATTTTTTGCATTGCCCACTCCATCACTGCCTTTCAAAGGGTCTCCAGCACTTCTGCTATGAAATCAGAGGTTTAGATAAGTAAATGATGTTATAAAGGAGGCTCACAAACACGGACACAATTTTCCTCTCAGGATATTCTTACGCTGTCAGCACCCAGAGGCACATTAAATGCATCTCACAAAACAAAAAGCTGCCAACCTTGGCGCCTGTCCCAAAACTCTCCAGGCTAGGTCAAACACTTCAAACCCATCCCAGCACAGCTTAGGAAACTCAGCTACTCTTCAGTCAACAAGCAAAGGAAAGAGGAAGGAAGAGAAGGAAAGTTGTTGTAAAAAAAACAAAAACAAAAACAGAAACAAACAGACAAAAAAACAAGGGAAGTGACAGCACCCACAGAGCAATTCTGCCACATGGCAAATTGCATCGCCTTCATACCTGGTACCCAATTAAAATTAGTTCTGAGTTTTTTAAAGAAAACAGCAAAGAATCAGGTCTATTTCCCTCCCTGTCTGCCCGTGCTGAAGTCCCACTAGCGGTAAACTGTAAACAAAATAAACTAGAGCTTTAATTATACTAATGAAATCCTGCTACAACCCCCAGCAGAAGCAGCTGCACTGAAGGCAGAGCCCAGCAGAGCCACACCTGGTTGAGCCGGTGTGTGGACAGCCTTAGTCAAACAAAATTTGCACTACAGTAGCTTAGTAAATAACAGGTCTAGTTCAAAATTAATTAAATCAAATTAAAGCATACTCAAAGGAACGGTAAGATACAAGATAAAAATAATTCTCACAAGAGCCTACCCAATGAGGTAGAGTTTCACAGCACAAGTGGTACCTTTTATTTATCTGTTTTTAATAGTACATGACATCAGTTTTCCTAGGAAAGAGATCAAAGACAAGCTCCTGCTATAGCAACCAACATAGAGTACTTCCACTGCTAGCCTAGGAATCCCTGGTTGAATTGGGATGATTTTTCATTTAACTGTTTAAAAGTAAAAATATACTTCTTAACCCTGCCTCGCAGACTTCTTCAGGGGAGCTGGTTCTTTTCTTGCTTACATTGCCAGGTTTTGATGCTGCAGAGGAAAAAAAGGACAAAACCAAAAAAAAAAAAAAAAACCCCCCAAAAAAAAAGAAAACCTGAAACCTACAAACAGTAGAACCTAAAGGCTTACAACAGTAGAAATAATTAAGAATTTCCCTCATGCACATTCCTCAACTTAGAGAGAAAAATAAAAATATTGTCTTTGGGGCCTTTGTTGTTGGTCTTAACAAGAAGGCAATAACTTTTTTTTCCTCCCCTTTTTTTAATTTGAGTACAGCACTGTACCTTTGAAGTACTCTATGAAACTAAGTCATCTACTCCATACCTATGAATTTTCCCAGAAGTATACTTGCTCTAAATTTCCCTTTTGACACATGACCACAATTTGGGGAAAGAGGAAGTCTTGTAGCTACATACACCATCACCCTTAAGGGAACTACCTGTAGGTTCACCCCAGCCTGGAGTCACCATAAAGATTTTGGTGCAGCAACAAGTGCTAGAATAAGTTATGTGAGGAGATAAAAAGTGACTAGGAGAAGTTATTACAGTAAACACAGGATAACTCTGCACTCTGCTAACCGAACACATTAACTAACCTCTTGCCTATTTCCCACAGGATAAAATGGTGCAAAAGAGCAATCACCAAACAGCAGCTGATGCACATTTCACATGCCAAAGTTCTCTAACAGCATTCCCAAAAGGGTGAGTGACTTCAGCACACCACAAAAAGGATAAGAGCTCTCCCTAAATGCATCCATACCTTCACACAATGAGCCCATACGATCCACCAAGAGCTAGACCTACTTATGATCACTGTTAGACTGTGCAAATTCAGGCCATGACCCTAAACAAACATCCCTGAACATCCATTCAGAGCCAACTGCCTAAGTGGACGCTCAATACTGGTTTTATCAATGGCTGTTTGAATAACCTACTAACATGCTTTAACAAACAAGAGGAATACTCCCTCCTCGACTCCAGTTTTTCTTCTCGGCTGTCAAAATTTCTGGTCCCAGTGTTTAGCTGCTCACTACACATAAAAAGGGGGGAGGGGAAACCCCTGCACAGCCACAATAAAAAGAACAAGCCAGAAGAGCAGAATTACTGAATTAAGTGACACAACAGAAGAACTCATATGGCAACTACTGTGGCCTTTTCTTATTAAACCTGATAAAGTTACACATTGCGGCAAACCGCCGACTTGGGAAGTTTTGACAAAGTTGAGTGAAGGCTGCTGTGGAGATGTGTCTTAGGATGGGAAACTAGTCCAGACAGAGTTTGTGATTGAGATAGTTGCTACCTCCAAAAAACACCTCCACCGTGTCAGTGTTGTTCCATACTGTATCTGTTATGTACATATTACACTGGTAACTACATCGGGGTTTTTATTGACAATGTAAAGTGCAAGCACGTTAGCATAACATCATTACGTATCATTACCACTACAGCTTCAGACACACCAAAAAGCAGGTGCATGTAATGTTAAACCACTGCGTGTGTGTTAAACCCTCTCAGGACCAGAGGCACTGGCAGACATCACCTTTCTCCGCCCAGGGACCAGCACAGGGAAACTTCCCTCGCAGGCCAAGCACAACCGGAGACGCCTGAGCTCCCGCCCCCGGCCTCACAGCCTTTCTGCACGGCGTTAACTCACGCCACAGGGAAAACACTGAATCCTCGACACCGGAGGGGCTTCTCCTGGCACCGCTTCCCCGCGGAGCGGCCGGGACCACGGGAAGCACGGCGAGACCGGCACCCGGGGGGTCACCACATCGCCCTGCGGGGTAGAAAGATAGGCACCAGGCCTCCTCCCCGTCCCGGCCCGGCAGAGCTCCGCACCGAACCGCGGCTCCTCCCGGCGCGGGGGCGGCTGCGTGCTCCCGGCAGGCCCAGGGCAAGCGGCGGGGCCGACCCCTGCGCGCCGGGCTCATCCCGGCGGGGAGCGGAGCGCAGCCCCGTCCCAGCTCCCCCCCGCACTTACGCCATCGCCCTCCGCGGCTTCTCCCCCGCGGACCCGGAACCGGCGGCGGCGGCAGCCGGGGCCCTCCCGCACCTCACGGTGAAGTGCGGCCCCGCCCACGGCGACGCCGCAGCCAACAGAGAGGCGCCGCCGGCCCGCGCGGCCAATGGCGGAGCCGTCCGCCCCCCGCGGGGCGGGACCGAGGCGCCGCTCCGCCAATGGCGAGGGGCGGCGCCTGCCCCGTGTGTGTGTGAGGGGAGCCGCGCCCGCCCCTCCGCGGCGCGCGCAGGCGCGGGCACAGCTGGAGTCGCCAGATGTGTGCGGCGGGTTGGGGGCCGTGGGCGTGGCCGCAGCCGGTACCTTGCGGGGCTGGCGGGCACACGGCCCCGAAATTGGACTCTCGCTAATGGAGCACGCCCCCGGCGCGGTTGGCTGCCCGTTACATCGGGAGAAGAGGTGCTGCCCGCCCGGCAGCGGCAGGCGGAGGGAGCGCCTGCGCGCCCGCGGCATCTGCCGCTCGCCCTTGTACTCGGAGAGCTTAACTGCGAGGCACCGGAGGGGTTTGTTGGCCGAGCCGCCCGGTAACGGGCTGTTCGTTTTCCCGCCCGTTGTTTGTGCCCTCCGAAGCAGGTGAAGAAAGCTGGCCCCCCGAAACCAGATAAAAAGTGAATTTCAGACATTTTTGAGCACATATGACCGTGATTTGACTGCCAGGTGTAGCCAACTATGATAAGTAGACACATTTCTTTAGAATTGCCCAGACATGATAAAACACATAGATTTCTTTAAAATCACCCGCGCCTGCATCCTCCAGCCTTCCATAGCACACTAGAGGAGACCAAAACAGTGACTCTGTGTGCGTGTGTACATGTACCTTCTTCCATGAGGTCTTTGCACACTGTCAGCATTGGTGCTGAGCTCCACGTTCCCTCAATGCCCCCGAGGTTTCCAGAAGCTGCACCACTGCGTGTCTCCTGAGGGATACCCATCCTTGGGCACCTGGATCAGAAGGCTGGTTGTACCCCCCCGTACCTGCAAAATAAATCCTGTGGGTGAGAAACACAGATTCCCTAAGCCATGGTGTTGCTCTCACTGGCCTGACAGTGAGACCTGTCTATGGTCTGCCTCGATTTGCTTGGGCCAAAGTGAAACTGAACCCAGCAGAGCAGAGGGCTCGTGGCTCCTCTCTGTGAGCCACATGTTCCTGCCTCCTGGCTCATGTCTGCTCAAGCATTCCGCATGATTTCCCCTGCAGAGCCAACTTTCAGCTGTATCGGCAAACAGCGAGCGTGAACCCGCTCGCTGCACAAGTGCATGGATGCCCCTAGGGGCCTGGCAAGAGCTCTTAACCTGGCACAGAAAGGCACTGGCAGGATTATCCCTTGAGCAGTGCCACAAACCACAGGTGAACCCTGACCCCAGCTGCCTCCAGCACCCTGCTGGACAGAGCCGTGCTCAGAGCAGCTCCAGGCATCCTCCACCCAGCAAATGAACCAGAATCAAAGCCAGCATTACCTAACAAGGTTTATCCTCATTGTTGTCATTACATTCCCATCATACTAAGCATAGTAAGAAAAATATTGTTTAAGTATTCCTGGTTTTCATATGGAAGCCCCTCCTTCCACCTCCTTCCTGGTGGTGTACTCCAGCACTCTTCCCTGATCTGCTGTGCTGAAGGGACGGAGTCTTGGGAGGCTCTTCCAAATGTTTTGATCCACATGGTGCCTAAAGGCTTTAATGAGGTGCATGCAGATAAGTCACACAAAGAAATTTTAGCTCAAAGCTATCATTAGAACTTGGGGAAGGTGGTCCTGTGCCTGCTGTAAGAGATGGAGGTTAAAGCTTTAATGCTGATACAGGACTGGCTGGAAAACTGAAGTATGGAATTAACATGAGAAAAAATATTTACCCCTCTACACCTTTGAACTTATTTGTTTTCCAAAGGACACTAATATTCACATTCTCTGTAAAATAAGCGTGCACTTTCTTCTCACAAAAATATTTTTATGTTTGACTAGACTTATTTTTAAACTCTTATCAATACAGGGCAGAATGTGTCCCAGAACAACCAAAATAAGGCAGAGGGAGAAATTATTTCTATTCTTAGTGTAATACCACAACTTAAAGTTACCAGCTTTGAAATAGAAAAGCCAGGCTAGCCAAAACTCTGTGTCTTATTCCAATTCCATTGGTGAGCATGAAATGGAGGGGTTTTAAATCTACTTGTGCAACAGATAAAATCAAGTGCAGAAGTTATTCCACACAGTATTTTTAAGCAAAAAGTCAGCTTAAGTCCAAAAAGTCAGCTTACCTAAAAAATGAGCCCATGTGTGTATTTGTAATCTGTGATTTAACAACTTCACTTTGCCTTAGGACAGCCAGCAGCACTGTAGTTTTCTATGTCTTTGATCCTTCCTTTGTTAATGCAGCAAGAATAAGAACTATTTCCGAAACTGGTAACAAAGAGCAATTTTAACAATTACTGCCAACAATTCATATAATTTTTAGATTTAGATTTGTTCTGTTTTCTGATCCATCTATTTTTATGCTTGAGAACTATTTTTTCAGCATCATTTTACTCAGTTCAAGAAAATTGGTTCATCTCAGGCTCTCACCGTGCCTTGCACATGGACAATGCAGTGAGTCACTGCATCCCAGCCTGGGACCATGGAAAATGGGTGCCAGGGTTTTCTCTTTTCTTGTGGGCTCTTGGTGTTATGTGCAAATTTCTTACCCCTGAGTGCAGCTCCCTGAAGCAGGGGTGTTGCCTGGGTGTGACAGGGACTGGACCTGGTGCCTGCTGTAGGTTAGTGCTGACGTGAGCTTTGTGGATTCTCACAGCACCCCTGCCTGATTGCCTGCTGCTTTCTTGAAGATTGCATTTTTGGGATGTTTGCCTCTGATGCTGATTTCCATCACCAGTTTCATTCCTTCCATTGCCTCCCATGACCTTTTGGGGGAGTGTCTACAAATTAGCTCCTGATATTTTCCCCCTGCTTTCTTTTCATTCTCTCTCTTCTTGAAGGAGTTTTTCCTTCATTTTCTTTCCAATAAGGAATGATGTCGAATCACTTTTCTCAGCCCTTCCTTTTCTATGCTGATTCCAGACAATAAAATATATTTGACATTTGAAATTTATTTGTAGAAATTACTTTTGAAAGAGTAAACTAATAATCAAAGCTTCAAGATATCTTAGCCACACAAACATAAAAGCTCATGTCATAGCAGAAATGAATTGATTAATTACCTTTGTCTTCTGTAACCCAGTTGATGACTCAGATCTGAAGCACCAGGAAAGCCTCTCCTGACACACTGAGCCATTCTCAAGGCAGCTTGAGATTAACAGATGAAACGTAATGCACTACAACACAATTCAATACCTTTAAAGCAGAGTAACAAATTACTGTAATATCTAGATCCATATTTTGCAGGCTAGGGCTAAATCAGGGGGTTCGTACACTCCTGTCTGCTCTGTAACATACCAGAGGTTCATTTCCTTTTTGGGGTAAAGCTGGCAGCTTCTGATTGTGTTATGTATATGCACACAGCAAGAATGGCCCAGGCTTGAATGTTGTCTCTAGGGTATAACTTTTCAATCTTGCCCAAATTTTTCTCATGGTCTAGAAAACAGAGAATATTTTATCCTTAATTCTTCCCAGAATATGATGTTGCATCTCTAGTTATCAGCATGGCAACTGAAAAGAAATTTTGTAAATGTTGTCTCATTTTATAACTATCAAGTTAAGGACAGTTACATCCTCTATGCTTTAACTTGGTTTACATTGGGTGGCATTACCATTCACCTCATGTTTATTTTCATGCCTGAAATTTCAGGACTTTTTTTGTAAGCAAAGAGGAGTAGTTGAGTAAAAGCGCTGTCTTTAAATTATTTATGCCTTTTCTGCTTTGCAGTGGAAGACGCTTCTCTGAACACTGTTCTAAAAGCTCCCAAGTCATTTAGCCCATTGCTTTATCTTTGGGTGATGTCATCCAAGGGTCAAAGACAAGCTGATGTTGAGGCTGCCAGAATTTATTCAGACAAAACCAGAAGCTGCTGGGTACTTGACACTATTTAACAAAGGCAAAAATATGACTGTGAATATTCATAGTCTTTTCTGGGACTTAAGCCATTTACCTTGTTAGGGCAGCCTTGGCATTTTCCAGGGGAATGAAGCAGTCACTGCCCAACTGGCATTAAATGACACAGGTATGACAGCTCTAAAAATCCTGCAACAGCCCAGTAAGCAGAATCAGGCATTCACCATCGTGGAGCAGGAAGCTGATTCAGTGGCATCAGTTACTTGAGGAGACAATTCATTTAATCAGGAGGCTGTAAAGAGCCCTTCCATAGCCTTATCAGATTGAAAAGCCCTTGTCAGGCAATCCTCTTGCAGGGAGTTCTCAAAGAATACCAGGGAATTGTTTTCCTGATCCTGTGTTTGGTATCAAAGGAGGCTGCAGTGTGCAGACATGAGCATCTCACTCCTTCGGTGGACCAAGAGCAGCATGGTAATTAACTCAGAATTCCACATATTTCCCTCTTCCTCCCAGCTGAGACAACAATTGCAAATATATAGGAAAGAGAAAAGCACATTACTACCACTCTGTATATTATGAAACTTTATTCTGTCTTCAGTTCTGCTTTAGTGAGGGGTTTGAAGTTGCTGGAGCAGTGAGGATATCAATGGTTGATTTATGCTTCCTCTAAATAACATCAGCATTTACTATAAGAGTTCATTCTAGATTACATTAAAAACAAACAAACACTGAGCTTAGAGATAAAGAAATATAAATACTCCTTATGCAAAATATTCACAACACTGCGAAAACTCACTTCAACAAACCAGAAGCTGCTGGGTCAAAACACCCACATCCTTTAACTTCAGGGCAAAATCTTAAATTCCTTGGTTCTTTTCATCTGAGGATAAAATCACAGACACTTAGTTCAGAAAACAAACAAATATTAATAATTTGTTTTAAGTGCATCATTTGCCAGAGCTGGAAGTTGCTTGTTATCAATTACAGAATTAATTTATTCCATACTTGACCTTTCAGTACTCAGTGTCTTCCAAAGCATATTTATTCAAGGAGTTTCACTGAACATTGCCTGTCTTCCAAAGGACTTCCCCATTCTGTGGTGCACCCAAAAGCTGATTCTCAGACAGGTTCCTTAACTGAGGAAATCATCCTTGCTCCATGAATAATTTACTGGTCTCTGGATCTGTGCACCCAGATCTTATGTGAATATAAGAAAAATGTAGAAAGATCAAGATATTCTTCATTCAATCCCTAAACAAAATGCAAAGGAAAATATACTTACCTTACATAAAGGATATGCTGTCATATTCCTCTAAACTAAGCAATATAATTTTCACTTTGATCAGCAGTCAGAGTAGACTATGAGAATACTAACAAAACATGTTCAGTTTTATTAATTTCTTCAAACTATCACTTTCATAAACTCTTTCCTTCTGGTGTAATTAATGAGTGTGACTGTAAACCAACACTGACAATAAAATCTGCATTTCAGATATGCGTGTTATTTAGCCAGATTCTCAGCACTGTTCTTGTGCCTCTCATTCAGACCTATTGGACACAGATTATCCTGTGAGGAAAGAGGCATCAAGCACACAAAATTAACAGTAATTTCAGCAAGCCCTGGGTATCACTTGTAGAAACCAAAAATTTGCTAAAATTCATGGATCAAAAGTGTTTTCAGACAACACTAAACATCCTATTTCTGTGAAAAATTGGTACTTTTAAGTTCAGAAAATGACAGATGAAAACAAGCAAACAGGTAGGGATTCCATGAGATCTCATTGCTGTATTTTGGCAGTCCCTAAAACACACTTGAGTGCCCTTGTGTTACACCTGCAACACTGCACACATTTTTGCACCAAATCCTTCTTTTAGTATTTTAAAATCCCACCTTTCTACCCCACATCACTTGCTGGATGGGCACACGTGAAGTTCAATTGTGCTACTGCTTCCTTTTTTCAGTATGGACTTTTTGGTATGGATTATAACTTCCTTACCCTTAATAAAATGGTTGCTCTTGTGTTTTGCTATGATCAGTTCACTGAACCCACTAAAATCCTGTGCCTGGCTTCAGGGCAGTCTTTGGATGTCCCTAAAGATCCTGGACATCCTTCCAGCTCCCTGACATGGCCCAGTGCCACCATATGCACCACAGGAGACAGCAATATCTAGCGGTGTAGAGCTCTTCCCATCTTGTTTCTGGGCAGTTGCATTCTTGATTTATACTGGAATTTATTGTGTCTCCAGCCCTATAAATAGTTATCTACAGGGTAACTAGAAGCAGCTGTGTCCATTCCTCCAGTGTTCATATCTTACATTTCACACACTGCATTTTATGCTGTTCTGCTGGTAATGAATGGCATCAGATGGTAGGTTAGCTTTAGGCTTTAAAATTTCTCTTATTTTTAGTTATTCCAGCTCTCAAGTGCATTATACTGAAACACACTATTATTAGACTTTTTGTGCTAGATGTATAGGCATATAGTATAAGCCTTTTGTCTAGGCAATCTAAAACCCATTTTGAGCATATAATGAGAAGTATTTACCAAGTAAAGTTTCTTTTTTAAACTGGAGACCCCATTCCTGGCACTATTAATTATCTAGAAGAATGAACTGCCACACAGCAAGTGGGTGTTCACTCTGTTGCCAGAGAAAGAGGTGCAAGCACATTCTTTTTGGTGGTTCATGACTATTTTTAACTTTCATTTCCTTTGTAATTATTTCCTTTCCTGGATTCATAAATCTGCAGTAGCCTGTTATATAAATCTCAGCTATCCCATGTTTACAAATGATTCTGGCTTATACTCCATGTTCTTTGCACTTTGAAAATTCCCACAGACTTGAAGTTTGGGTGTACAAAGACAGACGCAGGGATATCACCCCATGTTTAATACCAGCTCTGTACAATAAGCCTTTTTTAATAGCAAATATCCACCTACATTTCTTCTAAACCTCCTCCAGCGTTTTTGTTGGAGAAGCCACTTTTCACTTGGTGTCTCAATGACTGCTGTGTGGCAGGACCATACTGAGACTTTGTAGGAGTTTATTCCTTTCATTACTTGTTCATTTTTTGGCTTAAAAGTGAAAAAGATGGAGGAATCCAACAGTGAATTCTTCATGCACAAATATAACAGGGGTTTTAAGGGGTGATATAATTGTGCCACTGAGGGAATAATGATGCTTAAGTGCAGATTTTAGGAAAATTATTTAGCGGTGAAAGAAGAGATGTGAAGGTAATAATTGTGGCACAAAAAACCAGACCGAAGGCTGTCAAAATTGTGCTCATGGAGAGCCATTAAACACAGGAAACAGTGATGGTTTATTATTGTAAATTACTGTGCAATGCAACTTACCTGTGTTCAGTGCTTGAAATCCTTGTGCCCTAAGTGACCAAGGGCTTTGGAAGTTGCCTAGGAGATCCTCTGGCACTTTATATACCTCTAATGTCATCTTTTCCCAATCTTTTGTGGATAGCTGCTTGGCAGCTTTGAGGCACAGAGGTGACCACACTCAGCTAGAGCAGTGCCTGCTCCAGTGAATGGGTAAAGTGACTTCTTTACATGTATTTTCCAGCTCTCCTGTGTTTTCCAGGGTTAATGGGAAAAATAAAAGCTGTAAGGACAGTGTCTTAATTCACTGTGGATACCTCCACTTCCAAATGCTACAGTGTCAAATTGCAAAGATCCTGCATCTTACCTTCCAGGCTCACAACACTTGAGCGTGAGCAAGGTGACTTTAAAAATGTCACTAAAATAACAAGCAGCAGTAGAAATAGAAGAGGAAAGGCTTCAAGACATACTGCATCCAGGGAATAAATTAATGAAGTGTCAGCTGACCATGGAGCTCTGGCCCACAGAGACCTCCCAAGCCCTCAGCTTGGAGAGTGGGATCATGCCAGGAGAGACCAGAGCAGCACATGTGAGGCTTGCTCCTGTTCTCAGTGAAATCACTGGAAGTTGTGACCATGGTATCCATGGAGGCAGGGTGCATGCCATTAATATTCCCCAGAGACCCAGAGGAAGTGTTGCTGACACTTTCACAGTGTAATCACTGCAGATCACTGCAGATATTTATTTGCACCTGGGTAGTGCAAATAAATATAATGTTACTAGTAATAAACTATGATGATGAAAACTGGCTGATGGTAACACTTAGCATTGCTAATACACAGCTCACAAGCTTGGAGACATACGATTTTGGCGATTTTAACTAATAAATACTTCACTAATTATATTTACAAGGAGTAAGTAATTTATAAACAACCAATTTATCACATTTGCATTCATTAAACTAAGCAGCTTCCCTGATTATATTCTGACTATTCTGCCATTTGCCACCCTGCAAGAGTGAGGTGGTTTTTTCCTTCAAATAAAATCAGCTCTTCATTTTTTCCATCTCATGGGTAGCTGGCAAATGACAGGTCAACATTTTCTGTTTGCACAGTGTGTCCTCTCCATCTACCTGAGCCATCCTTGAAAATGGACAACACCAGCAGGTGCCCTGGAGCCACAAGTCAAAGTTACTGGAACTGTTGTTGTTGAAAAGAGAACACTGCTCACCATTTCTGTGCTGCCTCAAAAGCTGTTATCTGGAATCCTGGATGCTTCCTATGGCAGTGGCCAGAATGGAGAGATAGGGAAGCATTATCTTTTGGCAGAAGGAGCTGCACAGTTTCCCTTTCAGCCTGCAGTTATCCCACTTCCCTGGCTCAACATGTGCACAGGAAAGGGTTTATTGATAGACTTTGAAATGTGTTTATGGAGTTTACACTTTTAATTTTATTCAATTTATATTTGCAAGAGGAAGGGAAGGAAACCAAAAATCAAACTTACTATGGAAAGTGTTTTCAGTATTAACTGTGCAATATAAGAAACCCTGCTCCTACCAGATTTTACAAGAGAGACTTCAAAATCTTTAGAAACGGGGCTTCTGCTAAACTGGCAGTATTCCTTTGATTTTGACCATATTAGTCATTGCTTTTGCAGACTTAGCAAAAAGGAAAACTGCTGGCTTTAGCACCAGCACTCCCACAAAAAAGCAAGCCTACTCTTTTTTGGCCTAGTGCAATGTAGATGTCAGCTTAGTATTTCAATCTAAGAACAAGCATCTTCATCAGTCCAGAGTCAGCCCTTCCTGGCAGGGAGCAGCCCTGGATCAAATGGTGTCCCCTAGGTGTATTTCTCTTTGTCACTGTCACCCAGACACATCCTCTGAAAGTAAAGGGCCCAAGAGTGATGCAGCTGACTGCTGAGCAGGGGGAATCATTCAAGCACCAAAATGGCTTTTGACCAGCCAAACTCCTGGAGTTGTTCCTTAATCAACTCTTTTAATACTTTGTATTGATTACAGATCTAATCTGAAGCCCATTAAAACCAGTGAGGACAGGCTGTGTCACAGGGCTCTGATGATGATGACAGAAGTGATGGATGTAGTGTCTGCAACACAAAATCCTCCTGAATACTCATTTATTTTTTTACTATTTGCTCTCAATTTTCTACGTGTTTCCTTCTTTGGGAAACTTGCTGCTGCATCTCCCACCTGCCCCTCCCCAGCTCCAGAGCCCTGGATGTATCTTATGCAAAAGGATGGAGGAGGTTGGTGCTGAAAAATTGGAAAGAGACAGGGAGAGCAGAGACAAGGAGAAACTGCACACCACCAGAGCAGTGAGCTTCTGACAGGGTGACTTGGCAGCTCCTGCTCCCCTCTCCAAGGTGGATACAACTTCTGCAGAAGCAAGAGAGTAGAGGAGTTATGAGGGCAGGGAGTTCAGAAAGGGCTTGGAAACTGTACCTGGATGCTTTCCAGCTGTGTTGTTGATCTGTCTTCTGAACAAACAACCCCAGACTGAGACCTTGACATGGCCTTTTGGTGGTATTAGCAATTTTCCAGCTCCCAGGACACACAGGCCTCACTGTGGGTCTGACAGGGACTTAGAGGTGATGCCTGCTCTGCCTAGCAGGGGCATGTGCTGAAAACTTACAACTCTAATCTACCAGTCCCAGCTGAGGGTATCAGGAGTGCTGGGCTGAAAATACCCCAGTTTCTCTCCCAGCAAAGCTGTGCCTGATACACAACTGGGATGAGGTGTGAGCACACACAGCACAGCCCTTGATCTCATAGTTGAGACATAATTACCTTGAGAAAATGAGCATTGAGCTTCTTTCCTACTTCCTCAGTCACCTCTGATGGTCACCTCTGCCTCAGCCCAGCCACAGCAACCACAAAATGGAAAATCACTTTAAAACAGAGCTCTTGTGTTTTACAGCAATATTGAGTTCTTTGTGTGTTTCTCTCTGGGAAAGGTGTTTTCTTTCAGCCAGGGAAAGACAGTGACCTGAGAATTGAAATTGAGCATGATTTTACCCTTAGTGAGAGAAGGGGATAACAAAAGCTGATAACACCTGTAGGTAACAGCAGAATTCAATATACTCAGAAGGGCTGCTGTTTGGTGTTGGGATTTATGGTGGTTATTTGTTTGAGGGTGTGTGCTCTGTTTACATTTTAGACTCAGGCAAGGGAGTCCACTCTTGTGTATACTGTTTTGTTTTTCTTGCCTGAACTGCAGTGCTGTGTATTTTAAATTCAAAAAGTGGAAACTCCAGCACACACTTCAAAAGATTATCATGTATTATTTTACATTCGGTGCTGGATCTACAAGAAAGTATCAGAAAGTATCAAATTCTCTGAGCTGTGGAAGTCCTTCCTCAGCTCCCCTGGCCCAGCTCCAGTAACAAAGTGCCTACCAAAACCTTCTGTTCAGCTAAGAACTTCCTAAATTTCCTGACTGAACTTTATCAATGCCTTACTATTACCCATGTCCTCCTGTAAAAGACAAAGACATGCCATATTGAATTAAACACATTTCCTTTGCATATGCAATGTTAAGGGACAACTGCTCAGGCAATTTCATTTACTGTTTCAGTAAAAGCTTTCATTAAAAAATTCTGGTATTGGTGTACCTACATTGTCTCAAACATCAGCTTTATGCTTTTATGCTTTTCAAGCTTTTAAGATGTTGCTTCTGTAGAGTCTCTGGCTTTACCCAGACTGATAAGGAGCTTCTAAAGCAACTGGTATTGATTCCACCCTGACAAAGGTAGCACTGGCAGCAGCATTAGGTGTCCTTCAGATGATCTATGCAGAAAGGATATCTCTCCTATTTGTCAACAGCAGCTGCTTGAGGGCAGTTCCATCCCCACAGCTCAGCCAGGGAACAGATTACATGAGCTCTCCTCAGCCATTCCAGTGTTAAATCAGCCAAGTTACTTCAGGCAGCCACAGCAGCAGCACAGATTAGAATGGGCTGATTGCTGCAGCAGTGTTGATGAAGCGCACTCCAGTGATTCATTCCCCTGGCTGAACTGCTGGGGTGAGTTCTGGCACGGCAGTAACAGGCAGCTCTGTGTATCTAAAGCTGCCACCACCTTCCCAGCAATGATTGTCAGAACACAGACATAGTATAGGAAATGCTAAAATTGCTGTTGGGATTTAAACCCAGGTATCACCTTCTCAGGAGTACATGATGTCACCAAAGTTCTCCAGAGCCTTTTTTACATGCATGTCCCTAACAGTGGGTCCTTTAAAGGGCAAAAGGTTTCTGCAAATCCTCTGAGTAGTAGAGGATTCATTGCCACTAGCACCACTAACAGGACTTACTTTAGACTCAGATGCAAAATCATAATTAAACTGAAGAACAGCCCTGCAGTCCTCTGTGCGTATTCTCTGGCTCCGTAATTTCTTCTGCAAAACGGACTCTTTTCTCATTTGGTGCAAACAGAACTGGCCCAAGTTCATTTTTTGCATAGTAACTGAAAACTTGTGATAAACTCCCAATATATTTGGCAGTATCAGTAGGTAAGCAAGTCTGCTGGCACTTTTGTGCTCCCAGGCAGTATGTCCCAGGCAGATAGTCCTCAGATAGGACTATGTGGAAATGAGCTTTCCCACCACAGTACCTACATACCACACTCCAGGCTGGTAGTATTTGCTTTCCCTTCCAGTTTCCTGGTTTGTAAATTCTTCTCACAGCTCCTGACTCTTGCAGGATAATACACACCACCAGGTAGTTTGGTTTTGTTTTTTTTTTTTTTCATCTGTAGCTATACTTTTATCTTTCTCACCTGATTTTGACTGCATCTTGTAGGTTCATCCCGTTCTCTTTGCAGCTTATGAAAGAGAAAAGCAAATGCAGAGTCCCTCATTCACAGTACCCCAGAAGTCCTGAATTTGCTGGTCTTTCATTAAATTGATCTGTTTGCAAGTTCAGAAGAAATAAAAACTAAACTGACAAAAGAAGAAAAACGTTTTTTTCCACCTTTTTAGACTTCTCATAAGTTAATTACCACTGTCAATCTATAATCAGAAAGGGTAAATTGTCTTTTGTTCTTATTGAACCTCATACAAAGACTGAATTTTATTATGATTCAAAAGGAAAGAATTTATCATCATTAACTGTAATGTTTTCGGGAAGGAGGTCAGATAGGAGACTTAGCATCATTAAAGGTTTTTATCTAAAGATTTCCTGCCTCAAGTAATTGTTCTGAAGAAGTAAACACACAGATTATGTCATTAATTCTCGTTAATGAAGTTCCGTGGTCAGTGCTGTTTTGTAGGCTCATTTGAAGATTTTTTGAAAAAAATCTCTGGGATTTTGTTTATTTACTTACTTTGCAGGTGCTCTGCAAAACTGTGACTAAATAATATATTCTGTGTTCGCTTTATTGCTACTAGATTAGTTCTTTGAAATCAAATGGTGTGGCTGGTTATGGGGGTCCTTGCCATAATTACCAGTGGAGCCTCAGGAAGCTAACATGGATATGGCAAATTTGGTTAAAAAGATTATTTTTAAATTATCTTTTATAATATTCATTTCTAAGCATAAGCATCTGGTTAAGCTGCTGCACATGTCTGTGCAGTGCTGTAAAACTGTGTGGTTTATATAAAATGCCTGTGAAGGATCACCTACTCAAACATTATCAGGTATTCCATGTTGAATTATTCTGAATATTCCTCCCGTTCACTGGACAGTTCCTAACATTGCAGTGTCTGCATTTCTTTTTCTGAGAATTAATCCACATATTACACATAACCCTGATTGGGGCAATTTATTCCTTCTGGGTTCCCATAGCTTGAAATACTGAAGCAGATTAACAGAGACCAGTTCCTCAACATTTGAAATATGTATATTTTCAACTATTATGGGAGACTACAAAGAAATTTCAGTAGGTACTCTTCCTATCAGCATATCTGCAGCACTTTTAACTTTGTCTTTTTATCTGGTAGTACAACATTATAATTTTAAAAGCTATTTTAAAGAGTTTTCCCAAAGAGATTTCTCCTCCAGTCCCTCAATAAGATGTTTCTCTGAAGGAATCTCATGAGAACTTGTTGCCTGTTCTTGTACAGCAGGCATGGTCAATTAGAACTTAATTTAAAACATTTTCCAGAATGGAGCTGCATTCTAGCAGTTATTGGTGGTGCAAGCAATGCTCCATTGTGTCACCAATGAACTCTCTGATTATACAATTATTTTTTCATAGGTGTAGGACCTGACCCTCTAACAAAGTTTTAACCCTTCTTAATTTGTGGAGCAGTGTAAAGCTTGTCTTTACTGACTTCATTATGATATTACTTCTCACCTGTAACTCTTCTGGAAGCATGAAAAGTGAGAGGAAATAATCTGCCATTTGCTTTCTCATTGCACTCTTCAGTGGAATTGCTGGTAAGAAATCTGTAATGCCAATGATCTTTCAAGTGCTCCCATCTTTTTCAAGATTTCCATGGAATGTGGTTTCTTTTTCATCACATACATATGCTGAAAACTGGGTAAAATCTTGTGAAGGAAATAAAATTGTGATGAAAAGAATTTTATCACTTTGGAAAATACCTGTTTGCCAGAGTGAGATTCATATGAAAATAACACCTTGCTAACCATAATGACAAACCCTAAAGAATGCATTCTCTTTCCATACACCAGCATAAAGAATATTATTCCCCGCCTAAAACTTACACATGGGGAATGAATAAAAGCAGAGGATTGTTTTATTAACACCTTCTGCTCCCAAGTACCTCTGCAGGACCTGCACCATTAGTGAGGACATCATGGAAGAGGCTTGAGTGAAGGAGGTCAAAAGAACTGTGTAGCAAAGGCTACATTATTCCTCCCTTACAGAAGCTCTAAGACTCTGCTCCAATTTCAATTTTCCAATTTTCCTGCTTCTTTGTTCCCAAAGGCACATTAAAGAAGAGGGAGCATTTGTTCTCTGCCTGTTTCTTTCTGAATAATGAGCGATAATTTCTGTTATCTGATTAGGGCTTGCTACATTCCAAATTAATTAAAAATTAAAAGAAAAAAAAAGGAGGAAAAAAATTATTTTAGCATCTACGGGGTTGGATACCTTGGACAACACAGCTGCTTGGCTCTGTGGTTTGGGACGACTGCTCTTGGCTCTTGCTGCTGTGGGCAGTTGAAGGATGCCTCAGCCATGATGGTTTGGAGTAAGCAAATTCTCAGGATAAAGCCTGAGAATTTTACCCTCCTCAGGACAAAGTTTGTGCAGTTTCTTGGGAAGCTGAGCTAAGGTACTGCAGGTCCCTGTTCTCTGAGGTAAGGCTCCTTTGGAACAGTACAATGTGCTCTTTAAGGTGTTTTGTTAATAGCATCCAAGCACGCAGGTAGGATGTAGCTCTCTTCCCACAAAGCAAAATTACAGGAACAATTAATAAAAGGTCTCCAATTCAGGGGATTATTCTGCCTGTGATTTAAGCCTGAGGAGGATCATTATTGCCAGCCAGCAGAGGATCTATAAATAACCCACAGAGCTGAGTTTAGCCTCTCAGGGGGGAATTCAGAGCATTGTCTAAGTGTGGTTTGAGGCAAATATTATCGTAAAGCAACTTATTGTTTTACTTCACAGTAGCAAGGAAATCAGCGTTTCTTATTATCAGGACAGCTGACATTATTCCAGCCTGTCACCAAGACTTGTAGCAGAACAGGGAGAAAGAATGAGGCAAAACTGCAACTCCCCAGCAAGCACCTTTTCTCACAAAAAGGGAGGAGAGGACACCCTAATTCTGAAAATGCTGACTGATAGTTGTGGAAATAGGCCCAGACCACCCCTTCAGGGGCAAGTAGAGCAGGAGCAGCAGGCAGGCTTCTCTTCCACACCAGGTTCTGCAGAAATGCTGTTTTCATAAAAATTTCTTTCATGTGTTCCTATAAAGGCTGTGCACACATTCTGTCTGGCCAAGTATTTTCCATCTCCCTCAGCTGGACGGTCAGGAGATGAGGACTTGCAGGCTTTATCAGATGGTGAAGTTAGCCTATTAATTTAGTTTGTACATTCAACTCCATGCCTGGTGATGTGGTCCTTGCTTTAGTGAAAAAATGTTGCACGCCTGCCAGTGAAAACATACAGTATTTTTCTTGCTAAAACAGTGATATTACCTCCAGAAATGTTGATAAATCCATATACAAAAGCAAAGCAGTCCAATACCATGCTGCTAGAACTATGATCCCTTAAAAATAATGCTTGAGTAGGCTAGTCCATCTATTTTTATCAATTCAACGTTATTTACTTATTATTAATGGCTACAAAAATTGTTTTATTATTCTTAAGAACAAGCACAACGTCTTTGTTTTATCTGTCTAAAGATACCGAAGCAGCCTGATACTTCCCTGACTTATGAGTTGCAGCCAAGGGGGAACTGAGGAGAAAAAAAGGAAGCTTATAAATGGATGTCCTATCCCTGGAAGGGTTCAAGGCCAGGTTGGACAGGGCTTGGAGCAATCTGGTCTACTGGAAGCTGTTCCTGCCTATGGCAGGGGGCTGGAATGAGGTGATTTTAAGGTCCCTTCCAAACCAAACTATTCCATGATTGTCTGCAAAATACCTTTTTCTACATGTCGAAGCTGTACCACTCTACTTGGAAAATAGATACATAATAGTCCATCCAGTGTGAAAATAATTATTTATATACCAGTCTATGGAAATAAGTGGATAAAGCACTCCCATTGTGAGGTCTCTGTAGGGAAACTGTCCTTGAAGCTAATGATTCCAAAAGATTGCAATAATAAGGTGCCATGGTTGCACTCAGAATAGGTCAAATTAAGTTAGAATGGTTTCAGTCAAAAAATCCATTTTTGATCTACACATTGCACAATGAAATTAAAAATTAAAATAATAAGAGGAAGAGTAGGGAACTAAGTTAGCAAGAGCTTACTTAGCATTTTCAGGCCCCTGAGTGCACCAAGAGAATAAATTACAGAGTTTTCATTTTGTAAATTAAATCTACTTTTTCATGGCAAGGGAAAAATAATTTTAAAAATTCTAACTTTCTGACTACATTTTAGCAACATGGAGGTAATTTACAGAATTTGTGGAAGCAACACAGAGGTAATTTACAGATTTTGTGGAATCTGCATTGCTGGGCATGCATAAAAACAGGCTATACAAATATCTGTGTGAGTTACTACACTTGATCCCAGAGAACAGAATTTATAGCTGGGATTATACAGGGTCCTCCTACATATCTGTGGTTTCATAGACTTCTATTGTAGGAAAGTAGACTTTCATTTAAACATGGTAGCCCCTAATCAACCCCTGCGATATTATATTCTTTACCTTAATGGTTTTGTAGGTAAGAAAGCTTGATGCATAATTTATAAGTTGTTCTGAACACTAGTAATGGGTGTATATGAATATACATTTTCCACAGCCTGAGTAAGAAACTCTCATCACATTTGGCCAACCTATTGACCTTGCTGTCTCAAAATGCAGGAGAGGAAATGCATTCAAAAAGCAGTCAGACTAAGTGGAGTGACCTGTACATATTCAGTATTTCATAATCTGAAAGACCAGTTGTATTTACTGCAATCACAACACAAAAGTGTATTCCCAGAAGCATTCTCCGGAGTAGAGCACAGTGACTGCTAATACAGCAGCAAGATGGCCAATCCAAATTCAGAGCAAAGGAGCTGGGCAATGACCCAAATATACTTGCCTGAGCTGTGACTTAGTGAATGAGAAATGAACATTTTGGTTGGTTAACAGCAGCTCTCGCACAGAATGTGTTATTTGTCTTATCCCCAGCCTGGCCTGATTTTAGATGTATGTCAAAGTCCTTTTTTATCCCTGAAAATTCATTACAATTATTTAATTTCTCATGCACAGATAAAGAGGTATGCATCTTTTATATCAGCTACTATTTTTTGCTTTTTGCCAATGCTTTACTTAAAGGCTCATAAAACTAATGGGTTTGTTCTAATAAAAAGGAAAGCCCTTGAGACCTCATATTACCTGGCTGCACAGAGCTGCACAGATGAGGGCAAGCTTCTCATAAATCCCTTCAAGCCGAAAGATGTAGTAAAACTTAGGTTTTACTGTGTTTTGGAAGCCAGGAGGCATTTGCAGGCATCAGCAGCATCAAGGGACATACCTGTTTACTTCCATGCTCCAAAGAAACACGTCCAGAAAGCAGCAGGAATCATCAGCCCTGGAAACTTGAAAAGAAACCTCTTCATGTAACTACCTTGGCTTATTATCCACTATCTCCTTTGCTACCTCTACTTTCAGGGTTCTCAGAGATGACTTTAATTTGTGCCCAAGCTGTCATTAGTGTGAAAAACTACTACTTGGCTCATCGTTTTCCAAGTCTCACAAAATTCTGCCTGTCCTGTGACAGGGAAGTGGTTATTTGTGACAGCTTATGCCTTTTCAGTGTCTTCTTTGGCTGCTGTAAAGGGAAGAAATTATCATCATCTCTTTACAACTGCCAGCTATGACTGCTTTTGAAAGCACTTTCAAACCTTTTCTAAGGTACAGGCAGATCATCTGGCCCTAAAATTGCTATGAACTTAACATTTTGAGTAGTGGCTACACCACAGCAATTATTTATGTTCTTTAAGCTCTTTGAAAAAAAAAAAATGAAGCACTCTGTAAGCATTAAACATCTGTTCATATGGCAACACAAGCGTTCCCAGGCAAGTGCTTGCACAATGCTGAAAGGTCTAAAATGAAAACACTTTTAAGAAGCACAAAATTCACGTGGACTCAGGTCTCCTTTCTGCAGTTTGCCCACAGGCCTTGCTTAGCAGTGCCCACTTGTCATGTTCACATCACTCTGACAAGTGAAGCTCCCTGGATGAGTTGGGATTATCAGGAAGGAGGAAGCTGAACACTGCAAGCTTAGAATAGAAATCCAAGGTGGCTTTTGTACTTGGGACCTTTTCACCTTCTCCCTGATGTCCTCTACCTGTGTTTTCCCCAAGGAAGTGTCCAAGTCTGATAGGGATCAGAGGAAATTTTGCAGTTACCCTTTTGGCATTTAAACCCCCACTTCCAGCAGTGGATTCTGGTAGAGCTGCTGTTTCAAAGTTCTTACCATGCCTCTAATGTGCCTGTGATAATACAGGAAAACTTGGATAAAGGTGGTAAAGCAATCCCTTTCAGAGCTTCCCCTTTCTGACCATAATGTATCACCTGACCTCAGGGACCAAATGTAGGTGGCTAAACTGGAAAGCCAGTTAGATTCCCTGTTGCATTCCCTAATACAGGCATTTAGAATGACTGTTTGGAAGAGCTGCTCCTTTTCTCCACTGATACATAAGGGAGGTAGGAAGGCTCTTAATTCATTACTTAATTTAGAAATTATACAGTGTGATAGTCTTCTCTGCTCCTGCTATGGCTCACTGCAGGATGTTCACCTGAGCTCTGAAGCAATTTAATAATTATAATGTAAATTGGAGGGAGATGGATTTTAAAGGCTCTTTGCCTTTAATTCTGCAATAGTTATCTAGCTTGAAAAAATGACATGCACAAATCCACTGTGTTGCTGCATGCAGTCCCTAGACAACAATGGTGTTCAGCCATGGAAAATTATTTACTTGGACAAAGATGAAAGATTCTAGAGTAGCTTTCTAACAAAGGACAAGACAGAAGTAGGTAAAACACCTAATTACTTTCAAGACAAATCCATTTAGATTTAGGGAGAGCATTTTGTAGCGCTAATGGGTGCCCAGACAGCAGATGCCCTGCCTTGCCCTTTTTCTAAGGGTGTGGACCTGCCACAGAGAGGACAGAGTGGAAGATTATGTCATTCTGAGATACTTATCCATTCCAGCCCTGCCTTTGCCTGTAAAAAGGTTTAAATGGGATTTTTTTTTTTTTATTTCTTAATTCTGGCTTAATTCTGATAAAAGGTTTTATGGCTGTGGGCTCGGTAGGTTTATTACTTTACACTGGCTGAAAGGTTATAAAGACAGCCATCACTGAATTGTACCTCTGGTTTTCCAAGACTATTCCCTTCATTTTACCTAGAAGTACTTCTGTCACAAGACCACCACATGTCCCAGCCACACAAATTTTAACATCTTACATTATTAAAATACAGTAATAAAATTAATAATAATATTAAATCATGTGTCTCATAAATAAATCTGTAAATCAGAGTGATGCATCAAAAAATCAAGCTACATAAAATAATGAGTTTTAACAAAAATCATGCAGCTTGTAATTTTTTTATATAGGCAAGGCTCAGAAGAATACATACATTTACTTTCAATCCCAAATTTGTGTCTGGAACAATGCCCTCTGCCAGTCAGTTTTAATAGAAACATAGGATCTGCCATGCTCCATTAAGCCCATGATCCATCAAGTCCAATACTGTCCCCTCTGCCTGGCAAATGCAAGATGCTTCAAAGGAAGGCAAATTGTCCGTCATGCACTTGGCCAATTTTTCAATTTGGATAGTCCATTGTGCAAAAGCCACTCCATCCTTCGAGTCCTTGTCCCATGTGGTTGCAAACGTTAAAGTAATCAAATGGCATAAATGACCCAATGTACTGGTTTAATATTTTAATAACATTTAAGATTGTGTTTATGCTCTGGTTGGGCCTGTTTCTCTTGAACTGTCAATTGTATTTATGCACAATGCTGCTCACATTCATTCTCATTACCTCTCCCATTTCTATTTCAATTCAGCAGCTGAATAAATCAATAGTGTTCACAAATCTCCACAATTTTGTGCCACTATTAAAAATCACTTCTGATTTTAAATAGACTTTAGAGGATATTTCTATTAAACAGCTACAAACAGGATGCACTGATCAGAGCCTTGCAGGAGCGCTCCATAGAATTTCCTTCATTTGAATCATATTCTGTTGCTGCTGAACTGGGTCCAGATGCCTCAGTAAGAACTACTGATAATTATTGCTGCATTGCGTGGGGATGGCAGCAGAGGGAAAAGAGGAAAGATGGGCAAAGTAAAGGAACATAAGCAGGGAACTTCCATGGGAAAAAGCAAGCTTTGTGTGTCTTGGAACACAAAATTTCCTGCTTATTTTTCTTCATGGGATGTACAGTCAGGTTTAACATCTCAGTAAATGACAGGGATTTTTCAGTTCCTGCAAGTCAAGGTCATCCTTGTGCCTTGTATCTGGATTTTATTTGTGGTTTCCACAAAACTGGATGCTGATTATTTAATTGGCTTTGCATACCTGATCTAATAGGGCTGCAGGGAGACACTGCTCAGGACAGTGCCTAGCAGTCCTTTCAGGATCTAATGACCTGAGTTGTGTTAATTGTGGGAATGTCACAGGGAGAAAAGGGCAAAAATGCTGATATACTCATTATTCCTGCCCTCTCAGTATCTACCTCCTTTCTGTGGTGATGTCATCTCTGAAGATGGCTGAAACAAGCTCTTACCTCCTCCTCAAAATATTTCAATAATTTCCTATGTATCTCACTGGTTTGGGACAAGTCAGTGTATCATTCTTGGCCTTTTTTAGAACTTTGCTCATGTTCACAATAATTTTCACACTCCCCTTTTAATAATGCAAATGCAAATGTTAGAAAGTTTAAGTGCGTGAGGCTCTTGAAGTTTTCTTTTTTTAATGCAATACTGCAGGTTAGTTATTTTTTGTTGATTACATGTGTAAAAGGGATTTTATTAATTTGAGAACCCAATTTTGGCCATAATGCAAATTTTTAAAATGCTTCTGTAAGTCTTTCAACATACTGGGTTTACACACAGGATGAATACTTAATATATATTTACTCATCTGATTTTAACAAGCCCTTGAATAACCTTTGTATCTCTTCAAATGAATTCTATGCCCACATCAAAGTCCACAATGTGCAGGTTCTCAGTTTTTCAAAATCTCTGACTTGCCAGGCACATATTTTTGTCAACAGCCGTTCCATCTGATAAGGAAACTGTATCACTTTTCCCTTATGGACTAATTTTGATGCTTAGGATTTCAATTTTTCAGGGCTTACTCTACTTTTGGTTATTCAGATGAATTTCCTTTGAGCTCCCTATTGGTAAGAAATCCCTGTTAGCTGAACCTGGAAGCTGAGGGGGTGGGATTCCTAGACAAAGCCCTCATTGTTGCAGGCAGTTTCCACACAGCAGCTGTGGTAATATAATGAAAAATACTGAGGGAGATGGAAATACCTCTATTATAGGCATATAAATGCTTTCTGCATGAAAGACACTTCCTTGTGTCTGTCTGTCATGTTATCACAAAATACTTGGCCTTCTACTGAAGCTCTTCTGCTGAATAAGCACCTCAGCTCTCATCCTCTGAGTTTTAATGGGAGCTGCAGTTGCAGTTTACTCCTAAAAACCATGTCCTAAAAAGACATGGATGTTTTAAAAATTAATGCAACATGTGAGGGGCTCCTAAGTTTTACCTTTTCTCCTTAATTTGTCTGAGGTACCAGTCCAGCTGGACTTGGCTCTGCTCTGAAACCCTAGAAAAATTTCTCACAGCCTTTCATGGGTTACTGTTTCTACTGAAAGCCAAATATGAATCTCAGACTTCACTGAATGTGATTGCAATGGGATTGATGGAATTGACCTGAACTCACAAAAAAAACCCAACAACAACAACAAAAAAACCAAAACCACAAAAAACAGACAAGAAAAAAAAACACACACAAAAAAAAATAAAACAGACAAGATCCCTAAAGGGATTTTTTGCTTTCCTTAAGGTGGAAAGTGAAATGGGAAATGTGATGTCCATACTTCTCTGTCAGCACCTGGTCACACTTGCTGGGGTACCACAGGGACCACTGAAAGACAGAAGTGCTGAGGTTCTTTTTCCTTATTTTTCCCTCTACAAACCTCTTCCTTCCCAAAACACATATTAATTCAATGGGACATTACCTGCTATTGACAACAGAAGGGTTATTCTAATTTTCATGGCAAAAGATTTTGTATCTTCAATATATTCTAAATTGCCTGCAGGGAATAATTAATAATAACATCATATCTCCCTTTTCCCACACTTTCTCATCTTCTCTGTCAGTTGCTTCAAAGATTGTTACCAGCAGTGTAACAGGAATAGTCTTTTTCCAACTATCCTGTTTGCTTGGGGTTTTCTTCTTTTTGTTACTGAGCACCTCTCAATTGCTAGAAATGTTGGCATTGCCTTACTCCTTTTTATGAACAGTGCCTTTTCTTACATACAAGGCAGGACAACTGCAACAGAAGTATATATTGGATTTTTGTTTTCATTTCATAACACAGTATATGGGATCCCCAAGCTTATAGAACACCTTGACTTGCCATGAGTTAAACATGTTCTATGCTATGGAAAAGCAGGGTGTTGGCACCCATGGCTGCTTTAAACAGACTTCAGGCTTCAACATGTCTCTGATATAAATTCTGATTAATTCCTAATGAATGTCTCTGCTTCTTAGTTCAGAGGTGAGATGTGGCCTCTTTCTAAGAAGTTTATTACCAGGAGGCTTAAGACTAACCCACCAGTTGCCAATATCATCTCCTGCTCCCCTGGGAATGATGCATCTCAGAGTGCTCAGCCCCTCACTCGGCACTGAACAGGGTAGGAATTATTTGGTAGAGCTGGAAACATGATTTTTGCTGTACCAGACAATGAGGCTTTTTTTCTTTTGGCCCCAAATGACTCTGTAACTGCACAGGAGGATGTGCTCCCACTCACAGCATAGCTACAGTGTTTGATCTCCTCCCCCTCGTAGCTGTCCACCCCTCTGACACAGGATGGAAAGCAGGGTTTTGGGATGACCCCCTGAGTTGCTGTCACTCAAACAGAGAGCATCTCTGTTGGAGTGTTATCACCTATTCCACAGCAGCCCATGGAAGGAGAGATTACATTTTCAATCAACACTGTGCACTGTGGTATTTTCTCCTCTTCCAACCAGAGGAGCTTAATACTCTGAGGTACAGCAAGTAGTTAGGACCAGATGGTATTTATCCAATTATGAGATTTAAGGAAAGTAGGCTCTGAACTATGACAGAATGAGGCAATCTTTCAGTCAAAACTCCCAGACACCCTGGACAAGGGAGCTTAGAATGGTGCAAACCTGGATGAAAGGTTTTCTCCTCCTCAGGGAGCCATGCTTCTCACTCAGATTCGTCTTTCATACCAGTGAGACACTGTTTAAAGTTCTTTCTGCTAAGGAGTCAGAAAGTGAGAATGTGTCTACAGATTAAAACACATTACAATACAAAACAGCATGAAAAAGCCACTTGTTTCTGGGTTTAAAAATCACTGTGAACTGTTTGCATTCAGCACTTGACCTTTTTGCCTCTTGCTATTATTTTTATGTCCTGTTTCCCCTGTTCTGATCCCCACAGTGACTCAAATCCCCCAGTCAGAGAAAGATCAAATAATGTCCAAAAACATTCATACTTAATTACTCGCACAGGATGGAAATCATTGATAAGAGCTACTCTGCACTCCACACATCCACTGCAACACTCAGCCTCATTAGTTGAAACACTGGAGATATCCATGCAGTAATTTCTGCTATCAACCAGCAAGGGGACAGGAGGGCACATTGCACTCACCCACCCATATTTGCATCACTGTCAAAAAGAAAAATAATTTGTTAAAGATGTTGATTTGTGACAATAAATCTACTTATCATATGGTTCCCAGCACTCAGCTGTAGGCTAAGGTTCATGCTTACATTTTCAAGGAGTATTGGCTGACACAGGGACAGGGAAACCAATTGAGGGAAAAAAATCCAACCTTTATATATAAACGATAAGCAAATCTTAAGAAAGTAAACCTTATAGAGGTTATAAGCTAATACATTCCCCAGGGCAATGCAGAGATAAGGGAAATTGATTCTGCAGTCCCTTTCCAAGTGGCAAGTCTGCTAACTTCTAATTTCTACGAGTAGGACTGAAAAGAGAAGAATAAAACTTAATTGGCACAAGCTCAGGATCCTGTGGATTTATTCAAAAGTGGATTGGATTTGTCTAAAGACATCCTGGCTTGCCTTAGGAAAAAAGGAACTAATAGGTGCAAATATGCAAATGTACATATAGTTGCCACTTAATGCCAAAAAAAGAAAGAGCATTTGTCCATTTTATCTTTGAAAATGTAGCCAGTGTCTATATCATGGTACCACTGACACTTCAGTAGCCTTCTATTATTATAAAGTAGACCACATAATACCATTGCAATGCACAGCTCTGAGGGCCTGGTTTGCAGTAGGTGATTTGACAGCATTTTTTACCCACGCACTTCACATGGGCCTGAATGGCTGCACAGGGTGCCTGAAATTACAGGCTCAATTCTCAGGAATGTGTCTTTTCATCTCATGTAAAAAGCCTTAAACCATAATATTAGTTCTGAGGCTGAGATCTGCTTACAGATCAGTGACATCACATCACTCCTTTTTCCTTCATGCTGATTTAACCTGTTTAGACTTTCATAGAAGTCCTTGATGTAGGAGCTAAATGTCCTTGAAAACATTGGGTTCTTGGCAAGTAGGCAAATTCCCAGTAAGAGGTAAAGAAGGCCAATTTTGCTTTCATTACACTGTTGCTATTCCCACCAACTTCCCAATTTTTGTAAAAGTAGTACACACACATTAGAGAAGGGTTCAATGTACTGCACGACCTGGATTCTATTTCTAGCATTACCATAAGTGTCTTTTTGCTTCTCTTCACCTGTCACTTCAAGCAAATAAAAACCAGTTTTTTCTCTTGAGGGAAGTTACTCTTCCTTTTTTTTTTTTTAATAAAGCAGAAAAATAATAATTTGACGTGTATCATACAAGCTGTTCCACAAGGGAAGTTGTTACTAGAAGTTTCTTGCATGTTGCTGGTTCTTAACTCTAAATCACTTGGTTTCAACAAGGAGGTCTTTGCATCTACAACACAACTTTCAACAAACAGGTTAGATTTATTTTCAAATTAACAGTGTCAATGTATCTGTCAGAGAAGTTCTGGTAAGGGATAACCCCAGGGCATAATTCCCTAAATGATCTTTTTTCCCATCACTTTTCCCAATCTTACTTAAGTGCATATCTGCTCATTTAGGCGCCTCATAGACCTGCAAGGTCTTATTGCTATGGTAGTTTAGTCTAAGAACCTGAATATATTTCCTGCTATTTTATTATAATAAATTCTAGCTGTGCTATCTGTTTTCATAGTTCATGATGTTTACGTCATTCATTCATTTTAAAGAAGCTGAAAAAGAATGGGAGAGAGAAATACAGAACTCATGTTTCTGACAATATTTCAAGGAAATGTATTGCTGTGTGTTCATAGGAGACGCTTTGTTTCAATTTAGAAAAGCTGTTTCTTCATCATTCCCTTCCAGCTAAAGAACACTGCCAAGGGAAATTTTGAAATCTGAATTGTATATATCTCATAATTTTGAGAAGGACACAAAAATTCTCCTAGACAGTAATCCATCCATATAAACAAAGACCTGTTCCACTCCTATTCCACCCTGGCTTGATCAAGTCAGTCTGGTGAAAAGAATGAGGGATTGTAGTTTGACTGCAATTCCAAATCAAACATGAAATAGTTATGGCATTAAACCCATATTCTAAAAGAAAATGACAAATAATCTAGGACCTTTGGTAATAAAATACCACACCTGTTATATTTCCCTGTTAACTGTAACTCTTTGGGGCTTTTCTGCTCCTGCTCTGTCCTCAGGGTAGTATTCATTTCATTATTTCACTCCTGTCTAAGCAACTTCCAGGAAGCATTTTTCTAGATTAAAATGACATCACTTCCAAACCTTGTAAATTCAAGTCAGCATTCACAAAATATACTGGATTGGCAGCCTTTAACTGCAAAGTTTTTACCCAGCTGAATCTACAGCCAGCACAAGCTTGCCTGCCTTGCTCTGCCTGGTATTTCAAATTTATTCATCTTTTCTCCCTCACTTTCTTCAACTTAGCTATGTTGACATCTCTTTGATACTGTGATAACATGAAATATTTAAGAATAAGTATGTAGAACACTGACATTAATGAGATTATAAATGTTTTCAAAAACATGAGCCATGAACAGAAATCAGGTTTCTGGAACATTCAGCCCTGACCAGGATTTTGTAGGTACAATTTCAGTACTCTTAGATTTCTCACTTGTTTTTGCTGTTTCAGAAGTGCAGCTTCGTACATTTTATCTGTCTGAATCTGGTGCTTCAGAGCCTCAATTATACCACCAAGGCACAGCAATGATTATTAAATTCTTACAGTCAGGCAAGGCAGTGATGACTGAAGTTTAATCATACGAGGATTCTCCCATCCCTGTTCCAATGGTAACAGCCTGACACTTCAAACTGTGGTCAATTTCCCATAAACCATTTCACTGTGAACAAGGTAATTACTCTACACATTCCAATTAGAAATATGCATAATTTCTAACACTATAACCATACAAAGTACATTTGAGATTTGCAATGAATTCTTTTGTTGCCATGCTGCCTGGTTTTAAGTTGGATATCATGGAAAGAAACAAAAGGGACTATTACACTTAGTCTAAACGCATATTAGGAACTGTGTATTTCATCTTGGTGGTTCTGTAACAGTATGGGGAGAAAGAAAAAGGATTTGGTAAACTCTTTTTACATTACCCTTGTCCTTCAGTACTAAGATCACTCAGGGAGTTATCATCTTACCCCTTGAAATGGAGAGATGTATCATGAAGGCTTCTGCAAGGATGACTTCCAAGTCATCCTTCCAAGGATGAATTCCAAGGTATTATGAGTGACCTGGATAACAAAAGAGTGGACATTACCTTTCACTATAGGAACAGCAAACCAATCTCTTATTACACAATACTCAAATTATGAAAAAACACAGCCCACAGAACACAATTCAAATTAGTGATGGGAGGTGCAATGGAGAAAGCAAGAATAAAACTTCCTTAAAACTAAGAACTAATATTAAAACCATTTTCTATCTATTTCTGAAAAGCTAAAAAAAAAAACAACCCAAAAAACAAACATACCTTGATATGTGAAAGCCTTGCTCTGAGCATACATTTATGAGGCAAGAGCATTTCTCATTGACTTTCAGCTGTACTTTTATGTTTTGCTCTCAAAGGAAATACTCAAGGCAATTGAAAGTCCATTCCTGTAGCCACCCTGTAATAACAGAGGAATTTTCTTTATAAAAAGAACACAATATGGGCAGTACCATTTTTTGAGTCAAAGGATCCCTGCAAGAAGACAAGGTTTCATGCAGACAGATTACTGCATGGCTGTGCTTTAAAATGCATAACACTGATACAGATGTATAATTAAGTTAGACACCTAGACTGTCTGAAATTAATAACCCCAAGCACTTGAGAGTTACGGTAGCTACACAATATATTAGTTTCTTAGAGAGCAAAATTTGCTCTGTTCTGCAAATAGTTCCACTGAAGGTCAAAGGGCTTTTGGATGTGATGAAAGACATGAAAAACCACTTCCCTAAACAGTTCAAGATGCAAGTTAATTAAACGGATGAAAACAAAACCCTCTTCTTCCTTCAAAGCCATAGCTGAGAAAATTATCTCTGTGAAACTCTTGGCTGGCTTTTCCTGTACTTCATGATGACAAACTTTGTACATACAGAAAAAAACAAAGGCAAAACCAGGGATGGTATTGAAAACAGTATTTTTTTTTATTTATTTATACTAAGACAAGTAGTATTTCATACTAAGACTACTTGATGATGCTCACGAATGAGAATTTCATCTTAGTAGTGATATGTGGATTGAAAGTCCATTTTCTCTGAAGTAATTGGAAAGCTTAAATAAATTTCCATTTCAGCAGCACCTGAATGCAGATTTGGAATGTAGTTTCATGGAAATTTATACCAATACTGCTCAAAAAAGTTTAAAGCAAGAGAAAAATGGCATCTCAGCAGCATGTAGACAAACTAATGACTTTATTATATATAAATTATATATTTATATATAATATAAATTATATATATATATAATTATTTTTATATATATAAATAATTATATATAAATTAACACATGTACTCTATATGTACCTACCATTCTGTATGTTTTGTATGTTCTGCATACAAAAGCACACAGGCTCTGCCTTGAATTTAAGGGGTTGTCCTCACATCGTGAAATAATTTTCCCAGTGAAATAATGCACCAAAAAAAAAAAAATCTCCTAATAATGGAAGAAGTAATAGGTCTCTGTACAGCAGGAATCTTTGTGACTGGGCTCTATAGAGCATAATTTGCTCTGATTACATGGCATGGGCGTCCCAGCATCCTCCCACTGTTTTTCAGCTTGGCACCACACAGAAATATAATAGTCAAGCCTAAGGCAGAGACATCTGGAACACTTTGGGGAACCTCGGCTCGCTCGGTAAGTCAGTCAAAAGCGCCTCTTTTTTACCTGCAAATTTCAACTTCAGTTGTTTGCAGTGTGGGGCTGGATATTTCTCTAAGTACCTGCCGAGCTTTGTGCAGGTTTGGCCGGGCTGTTGGCCGCTTTTGGGCCGTTTTGGCCAGAATTACCTTGCTGCTGGCAGACCCCCGCCTCACGGGTCTGGGCTCCCTCAGGACTCGGCGCCGTCTTGGCGGGCACCTCCCGAGGGCTCCCCTCACGCCCGGTTTGGCGGGAGTAGGATTTACCTCAAGCCGGCGGCAGCAGCGGGCGGTTGAGGGACGTTTGTAGCGCTCCTGTGGAAGCGCACCGCCCCCTCACGCCCCCTCCCTCTCCCGAGCCGTGAGGGGCGGAGGTGGGATGGGAGCGTCCCCTCCTCTCCGGAGCGCTCGTTGCGGGAGGCGGGTGCGCTCTCCGTGGCCCGGCTGCCTCCGTGACGATGCCGGACTAGCGAGGGATGATGACAGGCAGAAGAGGAGGAGGCGGGGGGCAGAGTCGCCGCCGCTGCTGGGAGCCCTGTCTCTTGCTCGCCTCCCCGGCAGTTCCCGGCTCCCGCTGCCGGGCTGCGCATCGCGCCGCCTTGCCGACGGGTTTGTGGTGAGGGGTTTGTACTCTCCAGGTGCTCTGTCCCCCGCCAAGCAGGGCTTGTGTCTCCTTCCTCCTCCTCCTGCCTCCTTCCCCGTCGCACACGCTGCCGGACGAGGCCGGCCGGGAGCGGGAGCAGCGGCGGCCGCTGCCGCCGCCTGAGGGGACCCTGACCATGTCGAGCAAGGGCAGGAAGAGCAAGGAGCAGGGGAGAGTGACCTTCCCGCCGCAGCAGGAGGAGGAGGAGGAAGGGGCAGAGGAAGAGGAGCAGCAGCGCCGGCGCCGCGGCTGGAGAGGCGTCAATGGGGGACCGGAGCCCCCTCCGCCGCCGCAAAGAGCTGTCAAAACCCTCCGGGAGCCCTACGGATACTACCCGCCTCCCCCTTTTGCCAGCACCATGTAAGTGGGGCCCGGGGGGTGTTCGGAGGGGGCCGCCCGGCAACTTCACCGGAGCAGGGATGCGGCTCCCGGCGAGTTTTGGGCCCGGGGGCACGGCCAACCCCGTCCCGGCCGGCCCCGGCAGCGCGGGCGGGAGCGAGAGCGGCCGCTCGGCACCAAGTGCCCGAGGGCATCGTCCGGCCCCGGCCTGCCCTCGGCCCCCTCCCCAGCCCCGCGGCTCTGCTTCTTCAGCGTCAGGCAGGCACAGAAGTGTGTGCCGGGGCAGAGAAGAGTCCATCCCTTCCTTGTTTTCCCCCTAGATGCAAGTGCAGCTGCCGAGAAATTTGACCAATTATTGGCTCGGCTAAGGTTTAGAGAATCCGTTGCTAATGCATCCGCTTTATTCTTACTTATCTTTAAAACCTATGCTGAGATAAAACCAAATTACCCACAGAAATCTACGACACCTGTGCAGAAAAACCTTAGTTCTGGAGATGCACCTTATCCTGTTTGCATGTGCTCTTCCAAAATATCCGTTTATTTTCAAAGATGCAATCATAAACATCTATCTGTTTAGATATATAAAGAGTTGATGCCCATGCAACTAGACTTACTGCCAGATAAATTCAATTTTACTAGTAGGGATGTTAACTTTCTTTTCCCTGACTTGCAAAATGTAGGTTGTTCATGAATAATTCACTAATTTTTATTACATGCTGCAATTTAGGTAGACTTAACCTTAGAGGATTGCTTGACTATTTTATATTTTCATGACAACATTTAGTTCTTAATGAAATATTTTAATTACCAGATAGCAAACACTGAGTTTTAAGAGAAGATATTCAGCGTTTGTAGAAGCCTTAATTAAAATCAACACAGAGACAACTGTAAAATACAGAAATAATTAGGGCAGTGCTTAGAATGGGATAACCACAAATGAAAGTGGGGTTTACCATCCCTGTGCAGAAATTCTTCACCAATACCCTGTGCCTAGCAATTTGCACTTTGAGTGAATTGGTCTTTCACATGTCTTCAGCTGTCAGAAAGTTAGTTGTGCTTGAGTTACTTGTCTAGACTCCCATGTAGATGATGGAATGGGAGCAGAAATAGCAGTGGGAAAAGCAGCATAGCCATTTATCTTCTTTTTTGGAGGTGCCTGTCTTTATCTGCCATAAAAAGAGACTTGGACACATTATTTTTAGACAGTTGAAGCTGGCTCAGATGAATTGTAAGCTATGAGTCCTCAACTCCTGCATCCCAAGTGTCCTTCTAGAGAGGTTGACATATTCCTGTGTTGAAGAAATGGGTACTGCACCACAGGGGATCAAACTGGAGTTCAGTTTACACAGCTGTAGGTGTTTGAGCCTGGAGTGAGCTCTGTCTCCTGGATTTGTTTCTGGTAGATAATTCTTGATATCCTGGGAATCTGTGAGCCCAATGGACTGTCAAAAAGGCTGACATGGATTGATGTAATAGGAGTGTATTGAACTGTTGGGGCATAGAGGCAAAAGACACAGAACTAGATTTTGCCTGTTATGTGACTATGGTCATCCTTGGTGTAACAGTGGAATTTTTCTCCTTTAGTAACATTCTGCGTTTGGTGCTAGTGCCTAAAATCATAGTGCATGTTAATGAGATAAAGATGAGCATCAGCTTGCTCCTGATGTGCTCAGATTGACACATGTCAGGCTTTAGCAGTCACAGATGGAGAATCCTTGGCTGGAAGGATTTGTAGTGTAAATACTCAGCACAAGGTGTAAGGAGAGAGAGGCGGGAAGATGTGAAGTAGTTTGCCCAAGAAGGCAGACGTGGCTGGGTTTTGCAATCTCTGAAAGCAGTAGCCTGTGCAAGGTACCTGTCAGTGTACAGCTGGCTCCCTCCTGTGCCAAATATTGCTGGAAAAAAAAGTAATTAACCTCGGATTCCCACTAAGATTGCAGACTGGATGTAATACTTGTTTCACAGGGTACTATATGCCCCAGTGGGAAAAAAGTGGACAAAATCTGTAAATTAAATGTAGTAGGCATCAGATACCTGACTTCCTGAGTCTCTCTGAAAATCACAGCATAGTTTTCTGGCTGGAGAGATAGAACACAAAGAAAGGACTAAGTTTCAAAGGAGCTTTACAATTCTTTGTTGATACGGCCCTGTTAACTTGGTTCTTTCCTGGTGAGATGTTTGCCTTGTTCTGGGTGTGTATAGATGCCCTCCTGCCTTCAATATATAGTCCTTTTTTTCCCCCAGGAATTCAGATGGTTGGTATTTTCCTTTAAGGAATTATTGAAGGGTAATGGTCAGAAAAAGCTCTGCATAGTTTTATGAGGCAGGAGTTTGTTCCATCCCCTAAGAGCATATACACCTCCTCCTGATATCTCACCGTAATTTCTTTTTTTTTTTTTTTTTTTTCATTTTTTTGGACTAAATCTTTCCAGTTTGGAGCCAGAACTTCTGTGAGATGACATGAGGGCATTTTGGATGATGGATTATGTCATTTCAGACCAGTGGGAGAGTATAGACCTCAGTCAGATCTTGCATCTGGCCTGATTTATGTTCTGCTGTTCAGCTGAATTAGCCTCCCTCTTCTGGAAAACTCAGGCAGTAGCTCACAGAAAGGAAAAGGAAGCTCTCATTTAATGCATTTTGGATTTGGTGCAGGGACTCCCAAATTTTTTGGATCATGAGTCAACATGCATGAAGGAGATGCCAGCTTTAGTGGTGAAGAAACGAATATACCAGTGTCCCATTCTGATACATGGCTGTAGCCGAGCTTGGAGAGGTGGGAAAGCCTTCCTTTGGGAGAGGCAGTGAGGATGAGGGATTGCCCCTCCAGCACTGCTTGTGGTCCTGCTCAGAGCCAGGAGCTGCTTCCTCACATGGAAGAGCTGTTTTTTTCTGTGACAGTAACTAATAAAACACTTGAGATCGCTTAGTTTGAGAAATCTCAGGAGTCATTAGCTACAACGCTGCTCTTGTGTATGTGCGTGTCTGAGCACTTTTGTAAGGCAATTATGGGTCTTTAATTTTAAAACTGGGACCTCAGAGGTGACTTTCGGCAGAACAAGAGGCACAATCTGCATCTGCTGCTCGGCTGACTCCAGTGTCGTTTCTTTTAAATGTTATTGGCATTATGTACTTACCAGATCTGTCTGTTACTACTGGACTGCATTTCCTTTTCAGGGCTAGAACGGAATCAGGATCACTAATATACTGTAGTTTAGCAGCAGGGTAAACTGCTTGTAAATTGTTGATGCCATCTTTTATTGCATGTGATAGTTCAGGGAGAGTAACAGCCTGTTCTTCAGCACAAATTGCTCTATGGATCTGGGAAGACCCAGGATAAAATCTCTGTTTCTCTACCTACTCTCCTTTCCTTTAAAATTGATTATGCTGTGTGCAGTGTTAAAAAGTAGGCTTAGAAACAAGACTATAAATCCTTTGGATTGCTGTAGATAATGAGCTGGATAAGGAAAAGGAATTCTCAGGTCAACTCTTCATCCCACATTTCTTTTCTGCTGCAGTTCTAGATTGAACATGAAAAGGGATAGGCAGTGTAACAGAGTAGAAACCTGTAATTGAAAAAGCCCATGGCAGAAGCAGAGGGATTCTTGTGATTTTTCCAGCCCTTTGCAGTTGCTCTGCTGCTCAAATGTCTTGCTTTGTACATTCCTTGTAGGAATAACTCTGACCAGGCAAGGATATGATGCAATGTAAGGTCATAGTAAATGTGCTGTTTGCAGAAAACAGGAGACAAGTGGGCATTGATTCTTCAGTGGAAAATCTTTTTTAAAATTATTTTTTAATTTCCCATACATTTTAGATGAAAATATTTGAGGTAAGCATAAACATGTTATAATGTAGGATAGGTTTTTGTGTCTTATCTACGAGGTCTGTAATGAACCAATTAATTGTTCAGAGTGCACACAGCATTGCTCTGTCTGAGAGCTTGTGATGTAAAGGTCTTGAAAGGTGATGTGCTCCTTTAGGAGCCTTAGCCTCACTCATGTGGGAGTTCTGCTGCAAAGCAGAGCTGGGGAATGAGTGATCCTGAAAGTTGCTGTACAGTTCTTGACATTCTTCCTTCTTTCCAGTGAAGTTTTTGAGTTCCTAAAAAAAACTGCTTAACTGCTGCAGGCTCAGGGCCAAGTGAAACATGTCCAGATATGGTGGGACAGGTGTGCTTCATTCAGCTAACATGACTGATCTCCAGTTCCATCCTTCTTTATCTCTACTAACTAATAAATACAGAATAATTGAGCATTTTTCTTACTTGGTTCTTTTGTGGGTTTTTTTGCCATGCATTCTACAGATATTTTTATGTTTTTATGTATGTGTTCTTCCAACTATTTGAAACAGTTGGGAAGAGGAGCATCATGATTCCCATTTCTCCTTCCCTCTTTTTTAAATTAGGTTGTCAGCACCTTACAGAGACAAGACTGAGTATTTGAACTTTAAAGGCTTTGCAAATAGAACCCAAGTAATTAATGCACACTTAGTTCTATTTTATTAATATTTTAAAGCCAGTCTAATGATGTTGAGAGATGCAACTTGAGATTTTGCTGATTTGATTATTTCAGATGGCAAATAATACATATAAAATATGCTGAAAATGGTCAAACACTTAAAACTAAAATTCAAACTATTTTATTCATACTTTGGGATAGCTAAAAATATTGAACACAAGAAAAGGGAAGCAGAAAATTGAATAGGAGACCTTGTTGCATGCATTACTCTGACCAGAGCTATGCTGGCTTCAAGGTCTTTGAATTTTCTGAGGGAAAAGTGGAAGAAAAGAGGGGAGAAGTGTGGATGAACACAGCAGCTTCGTGGCCCTGTGGTGCTGCACAAGATTTTTTGCTTTTCATTTTTTTTGGAGATGTCTTGGCAATATTTTAGTCATTAAAATACCAAGCACCGTGCATCTATTTTGAGAAGGTATTGCAGCAACATCAGATACATAATTTCTGTCACAAAGTTTACAGTTAAGGGTATCTTCCTTCCTAGGAAGCCACTCTTGAAAGGACACTTTTGAAAGGATATGTGTCTCTGCAGAAGTCAGATGAATCACCTCAGTGGTCATTCAGATAGTGGGGTTTGAAAGGAAGTCAGATAAAATGAAAATAAAGGTTGTATTTCAAAATATGCTGAAAAATTAAACTGAGTATATAAGAACAAATGTATTGTGTATTTCGTAAAAGATAAATGAGATTCAAAGGGGCAGTTTAGAGTCTTCTTAAAGCAAGAAGTCACCATGAGTCAATTTGTTTTGTCTTTGTTACATTTTTAATACCTATAATTTTTTTCTTCATAACATTACAGTAAACACTACATTTCTGTATCTGTGTGATTTTGGATGTGGAGGATGAGTGGAAGTGTAACAGCAAAAAAGACAATAAGATCTTGTTTAAAAAGAAACTATGAGAAGATAAGGTACCTGGTTTTACTTCTGATTTTGTTGGGGAATAAGATAGCAGCGCACTGTGGCTGTTCACAATGTGCTCTCTGGGCTCAAGTCTTTATTTCTGAGTACTCCTAAGTGGGAAATATGCCTGAGGTTTAAGACGTTAAATCAATTCTGTGTTTAACAGAGTTACAAATACTCTCTGTTATGCAGCCCTTTTTATAGATTTAAAGAAAGTGGTACAGAAATGGAAAAAAAAAAAAAAAAAGGTAAGAATGGATCATGTCATGTTTGCCAGAGCAGTTTTGCCACATCTTTCAAAAAGTGAATAGTAGTTAGTATTGCTTATACTGTGGTGACACTCAGGCTATTTCAGGTAGTCCAGAAATGCCAGCCACAGATAACAAGGTAAAAAGATCAAATGCTTCATCCCAGGAGAGACCTGCCCTTGCTAATGAGTTTCACAGTCTCTTTGCTTGATGTGCAACTGAGCTGCCCATTTGTGTTCACTGAAATGTTCAGGGCTTGGACTGGGTTTTAGGATGTTTGTAGCTGTGATAAAGTGATTAAGATTGTACATTTTGATGTAGATAGCTGGAAGGGCAGGCCTATCCTTACTAATGGAATTAGTTATGCCCAATGAGATCTCCTAGGCTGGCAGTGCTGCATCCAGTGATGGCAGCGGACATATTTTGTGCAGTGTCAACAGAGCAAAGCTCATCGCTGAGAGATCACACCCACAAAAAATGACCCCCACCAGCTTAGGAGGCTGTTTCTCTGTGGATTTGAACCTGCATCAGTTTGGATGTTTACCTTCCAAAGCTGCCCATGCAGCTGTGTCCACTTTATACAGAGCCCTTGCATGCCCAAAGGTGCATGTGGCATTTTTCCCTTGGTTCTGTCCTTTTTGCAGACTGACAGGGTTTGCTTAAAAAGGGCTGTTTAATATTTTGGTTTGCCCTTGGCATTTATTACATGGACTCACATCTCTTCTAATGCACTGAGGGTAGAAGGATTGATTTCCTTTTCAGTTTTTCCATCTGGCCTTTTACTCCTGTGTCTGAGTTCTTCAGCAAAGTGAAAAAAAAAAAAAAAAATTCACAATGCTCCTGTAAGATGGGAGCCACTTGTTCTTTTTTTCTAAAGATGAGGAACAGAGGCACATAGGACCTAAGACACAAATTTGGAACTTGAAAGATCTCTTTATCTCTATGCATTCTGTGTACATATATATATATATACATACATACATATATATATATATATATATATATATATATATATATATATATATATATGATGTGTTATATGTATTCAAAGCACACCCTCCATTAAGTCATATTGTTTATCAGCAGCACTTGGTGTCTCCATGCCCATCAAATAATCTCAAGTGATCTCTAGTCCTTGAGCTACTGGATTAACTGATAGCAGCTGGAGGCTACCCCTCACTGTTGAGCTGGACTAGAAAAGGCAAGGAAGATTGCTGACTGGTTTCGTATTTATGTGCAGATGGCGGTGAAGGAAGGTTAGGGTATCCTGAGTACATTTTCAGGCCTTTGGCCTCTGCTCTGGCAGGCACAATGCTTCTGTTCTTCCCCCAGCTGTGACGACTGTAGCCTGATCCCATCCATTCTGTTGTTTCAGACCTTGCCAGGCAGTTGTCTCCTGCTGTAGTTTTCTCCAGCTAGGCAGTGTCTGTTCCTCAGCCTCTAATCCTAGGTCCCTTCTCTTTGCAATTTCTATCCAGTCTCACTGCTCTGGACCTCCCCACCCCTCTCTTGTGTCCTTGCCTTGCTAGATCCAGCTCAGCATCCAATCTGTCTGTTCTCTCAGTACATTCACTGGTTCATAATTTCAGTTTTTGTGTTTGCCAAATTATCTTGCTCACCCATTCTTTTCACCTGTTACAGCTGTTACCCTTCTCTTTCCTCCCTCTTTCTTCTTTTGCTACCGATTTCTGTGGAGAATTCATGGGTTCCCTGGTTCTCATTTTCCTTTAAAACATCTCACTTTCCTACACCTGTGTTTCCTCTTTCTAGTACAGTAGTTATCCCAGTTTTCATTCTTTAACTCTTTGACTTTCCTTTTTTTTTTTTTTTTTTTTTTTTTTTTTTTTTTTTTTAATTATGGTACAAGAATGTAGACACAGACCCTTTCAGTTCCTGAAATGGGTAATGTAGAAACAGGCCCAACACAATTCACAGCATTGCAGGAGTCCACTGGAGTGAGAGCTGATCCCAGTCTGTACTGGATGATTCCTGGTATCTGGAACCTGTGAGCAGTTTAGTTGCAGAAAGTCTGCTGAATGTGTATGTAGTATTGTTTTCCAAAAATCCGTAATTTGGCCAAAGTGACTTGTGAGTAGAAGCTTCCAGGTTTAACGTTTCTAGTAGTAACATGAGAAGCTGTGATCAGGCTTCATCACGTGTTGTTTGGCAAGACATCCTGAAGAAAATGTGTTTCCGCCTCACTTTTATGTGATCTACAACATGGTAAGCATTAAATATTGCCTTACTTATACCATCAGCTTGAATGCCTGTGATGGGTAATATTAATTACGACTGAAAGCAGTATAGTAGATGAGTTTTCATTTTATATATGGGAGGGATTTCTGAAGAGGAGCGATGTCTTAAAAGAAATGAAAAATGTTGATAAATATTGGCCATGCTAAGAGAATAGCAGTGGCCCAAAGCATTAAGCCTGTTGAGTGCCTTTAGATTGCAGACAAGCAAGAGCGATCCCAATACAGGATACTGCTTGTCAGGAAATGGGCAAAGGAGAAGGGAGAAAATAAGTTGTTGCAGCCATAGGATGGGAAGTTACAAATTACCACCATAGTGAAAATTTGTTACCTTTTCCTTGTTTTCTCCTTAGGTACATCGAAGAGAGCCCATCCCTGAGGCGTATGACCATGATGAGGGAGAAGGGAAGGCGACAGGCCATTCGGGGCCCGGCCTTCATGTTCAACAACAGGGGCATGAGCCTGACGGCCGAGGAGGAGCGATTCTTGGATGCTGCCGAATACGGAAACATCCCCGTGGTGCGCAAAATGCTGGAGGAGTCAAAGACACTGAATGTCAACTGCGTTGACTACATGGGCCAAAATGCCTTGCAGCTTGCTGTGGGGAATGAACATTTGGAAGTGACAGAGCTTCTGTTAAAAAAAGAGAACTTGGCACGGATTGGAGATGCCCTGCTGCTCGCAATCAGCAAGGGTTACATTAGGATAGTGGAAGCAATTTTGAATCATCCTGGGTTTTCAGTAAATAAGCGACTGACTCTGAGCCCTTGTGAGCAGGAGCTCCAGGATGATGATTTTTATTCCTATGACGAAGACGGTACCCCGCTTTTCTCCAGACATCACTCCTATAATTTTAGCCGCTCACTGCCAAAAATACGAAGTCGTGCACATGCTGTTGATGAAAGGAGCAAGGATAGAAAGGCCTCATGATTATTTCTGCAAATGTAATGACTGTACAGAGAAGCAAAAACATGATTCTTTCAGTCACTCTAGGTCAAGAATAAATGCGTACAAAGGACTGGCCAGTCCGGCTTATCTGTCCCTGTCCAGCGAAGATCCAGTGCTCACTGCTCTCGAACTCAGCAATGAACTTGCCAAGTTGGCCAACATTGAAAAAGAATTCAAGGTAATGGTGTTTTTGTGTTTTTCTGTCTTTGTCATTGTTTTAAAGTTGCTGCTACTTCATGTTGTCCTTAGATGCTGAAATGATTCCCTGTGCTTTTACTTTTTCAATTACAAATACTCTCATCTTATTGTCTCTTTTAGTCTTGATACATAAGCCTTTAGAAGGAATTTTTAATGAAATGAAATTGCTTTTGCACCTGCTATGTTTGGAGAAAATTGGTAAAATTAGAAACTGGAAAAAGTGTGCAAGGTTCTGATAACCTTGCAGCAGACAGAAAACAATTCTGATTGCTGCAGCACACAAGGATTGTTCTTAGTTACAAATGCTGAGTAATATAAGTGCAAAAAGCAGAAACATTTTGCTTTTCTTGGGGCCACTGCAGCACTGACCTTATTCCCTCTTCTTAATTTGTACCGATTTTGACTGATATCTCCAAACTGTTAAGAATACCCAAAGTGGATTTTTTTTTGGATGCACCTTTTAGGAATGTCACATGTTCAAAACCAGATATTAGACTGCTTACAGATGTTTGTCCTCTTACCTCGTTTTCAGCTCTACCTAGTTTTTTATTTCAATGCCCTAACTTCTTTATATATTTCAGCTTCTCCCTCAGACAATTAATGGCTTAGTTAAGTGTTGCCCAGTGCTTTTTAAAATTATTTTTCTGTTCAGTTGGATACCTTGAAAAGGACCATAGCAGATACTTTTCCTCTTGTCCACTCTTCTCCCCCTGCAGCCAAACCCCATCAAGTATCAAACCCCAGTAGACTGCTTGTAATGAGAAGAGCTTGGCTTGGGGAATGACAGATTGCTCTCAGTGGGTAGAGATATTCACAGCATTGTCTCTTGGTGTAGCAGCAACTTTATTGGGGTTCTGCAAGGCCAGTGTTGGGTACCACTTGCTCATTTAATATCTTCAAAAATTATCTGAGAGAGACAAAAGATGCATTAACCTCTCCAAACAGCAGCAAACACTGCTTACCCTGTGGAGTACTCAGAAGGAATACACAACAAGCTGGAGAAAGACAGACAGAAATTAACAAAGTGAAATTTAAAAGAAAAGGAAGAAAATTCCTGAGAAAGAATAGGTCCATATTCAGCTGAGTGAGTTAAAATAGTATTTAAAAATAAATTTTCAGTGGTGAGAAGGTGTTATAATACATTAATTATGAAGAATGTATTATAACACACACTGATGAAGTGTAAAATTCAACTTAAACCCTTCCTCCCCTTTCTTTGCTGAAGGAACTCACTCATACCATGCTGTGTATTGTGTAACCTGGCAAATTAATTGAATATTTCCTCAATGTATTTATTCGGGGGGAAAATGTCCGATTTTTCTTTTTCCTTGGAGGAAAAGCTACCCTGCCACCAAAAGCTAAATTAGGGCAAGCTGCATTGTGGTTTTGTTGGGCAAATGTAGATCATTAGAATTGCATAGAAAAATTACAGTGGAAATAGAAATTCATGGGAGACTCCTATCTCACAGGCACTAATACTGTGCATACAGATTTCATTAGAAAAACAAGTAGCTTGAAATTTTGGAGCAGAAAAGGTGAAGTTTTTTGATTGAGCTTCTCATTTCAAACCACAGCTTAAAAAAATTATTTCAGTTTTCAAAATGGTAATTCCCTCCTATTTTGGGATGCCTAAAACCCCAAGAAAATCACTATTTTCACATAATTCAGTGTTTTTGGATAGCACTTACATGGCTACTAACCTTGCCAGGTGTATCAGATGATTCAGCTTTGGCATCTACAGTAAAAATTGTTCCTGACTCTTTGCTGACATGGAAATTCCAGCTTCTCATCAACATCAAAACATTCCAGTGAAGTAATTACTCTCCTCATTGATGTCACTCATCTCTTTTTTTTCCTTCTGTTTCCATCAAGCCTGATAGGAGAGCTGAGTGTTTCCCTGGAGTTCCTCCCATCTGTAACTCCCTTTTCAGTGCTTTCTTCCCTACAGAGCTGTCATCTGAAAGTGTTTGGCTGATAAGTTGTGTGCTTTGTCACATCCCAGAGGAGAAGGCTTCTAATCCAGCATTTGCATTCCTGCAGACTTCTGCTGCACTCTCCTCTAGGATCATCACTGGAAATGCTCAAGTATTCCACTCAAATTCAATCTGTAGCACAGCACTGAGCAGAACTGTTTCAGGGTGGAGAAAAATGGGCAAAATACTTCATCTCCCTCACAACAAAGATATGGACAAATCTATTTAAATCATTATTTATTCTCAGTATCTATGGAATATTAAGGCCCATGATGTTTCCTGTGCATGCTCCGCTTCCAGGATACAGAGCACTCCTACAGAAAATACTGTTCTGGGTGGTTTTCCCACAGAGAAAGAGCATAGGTTAAACCTGTTTAAAAACACCTGAGGGCCAAGGCTCCTGGTAAATGCTTGTTAAATTGAACCTAACATCCATTGCATATGCAAAGTCCAGTCTGCCTCTCTTGCTTATCATTTACACCAAGAAATCCTAATGCACAAACCAGGGTTTGCACGAGTAAATTAGAAATGTGGGAAGGTGACTTAGGCCATTCTTTCATGACAGTCAGTTCCTCAAGAAAACCTGATTAATTACACTGATTTTTAGGATTTTGTTTTATTTTCCTTTTAGAAGTAAGGAGAAAGGATTCAAAGAAACCAGAGAGCCCTGATTTTTCTTGTAAATATGCAAGACACCTAACAAAAAAAAACCAAACAAAAAAAAAAAAAAAAACAAAAAAAAAAACAAAAAAAAACAAAACAAAAAAAAAACCCCTGAAAATTAATAAAAATAGATTAAGAAACTGGAGCCCCATAGATCATTTCATTCTAGTCCTTTAATCTACAAGCTTCCTTACTTCCATTTGTGAAATCCTTGTTTCAACCTGCTGTTTGTTCTTTTGCTCTTCATCTATTATATTTATTTCTTCTTGATGATCTTACTCCTTTTTGATCTTTGCATCCACTTGTCTTCTTCCCATGTATTCCTCTATTCATTTCTCTCATGGCCAGGGCAGGGAGTACAGTATTTCCCTGACTTTACTTGGTGTTCCTAGTCCCCCATGTCTCCTAATTCCAAAGATTGCCTGCAGGATTTCAGATGACATCAGGAATTTCAGTTTGATCTCGGTCAGGAATGCTACCAAATTGTAAAAACTGGAACTGTTTCTTGTGTTAATGTAAAAAGTCACCATTAACATAGTTGGAGAATTATCTCTTCCTTTCCTTTGTGTAGCACCACAAAAATACTTTGCAATACAAATATTTCCAATTTTTATGTTTTCCTGTTCTCCTATTTTTAGTAGACCATGGCCACTGCAGCTTGGCTTGGGGAGTGTCAGGGTTGGGTTACTAAAGTTAATTGATATTCACCCTCCTCCCTGAGAACTTTAAAGCTGTTACTGCCCAGGAAAGGGAGGATTTCTAGCAGTTAGAACAACTGATAGAGCTTTCCTTTGGAGTCACCATAGGAAGAGAGAGGACAAGGTATCTAAAAAGCCCCGTGGTTATCTCTTTATACCAGCTTTCAACTAAATACTGTCCTGTGTAAGCAAGCTCAGTTCTCCCAGCTGAAATTGCTCTGGCAAGGATCAAAAAGGTTGCAGTCCTGCTTTCTATAGGATAAATCCCTGTTCCCAGTTTTTCTAAAAGCTCCTACTGAACCAACGGAAGATGTGGACGTGCATCTAAAAGCAGAATCTGTCAGTGTTCCAAGTAAATTTACATAGTGTTATCTCAGCTGAACTAACAAAGAGTGTTGAAGCTTGATCTAGGTTTAGGCCCAGCTTTTGAAAGAATGGGGCCCAGATCCATAACTATTAGTGCAATTATGTGCTTTCTTTGTATATACAGTTACATGTGCAAACTCACCATATATATGATTTCAAAGTGGCCGTTTACCAGATAATAACATAAATTTATGATTCAGTATAATGACTGTGAATTAGTTGTGCATTGCTCGTGAGCTTTGGTGCTTGCAGGAGTGTGGCTCCTCTAAAAGAACACAGATCCCTACATTCTGCTTGACAGCATGTGATGGCTCAGCATAAATTTCCTTTGCAGTTGTTACAAATCTTGAGTGAAGGTTTTCTCTACGTGTGCTTCGTTCTTTGCACACAGACCGATACGTTCTTTGTCAAGACTCCAGATGAATTCACAGGGCAGTGCTTGATGTTATGAGTGAGAGCAGAGCACGTAAACTTGGGCAGGCTGATATCCAGCTTTTGATGTGTGTCAGAGTCCTCTGAAACTGCTTGTGAGATGCAGCTTTGCAATTCCAGTCGTCATCAGTTGCCCTGAATGTGCTGGAGTCACCTGCGAAACCTGGGAAATGCAAAGTGCAGGCTGATACTTTTTGATGTTACAAAGATCTTTGTGCAACTGTTAGTGTTGATCTGCTGGCTTAATTTGTGTGTTTTCAGGAGTGAGCAGAGGTGATTTGGATGACTGGGACCATAGATTAAAATTTCTGATATTCACAAAACACCCTAGAGGTAGAAGGTTGTTTGAGAATCAGATAGTTTGTCTATTTAATTCTGTAAAGCAATCAGATAGACTGGGATAAATTTGATTTGCTAATACATAGGTAAATAAAGACCTGGAGAGGGAAATCTGACAAGTTTTCCTGCTATAAGATTCATAGCCAGAGTGGGATATTAAGAATGCACATACTGGTTTTCAGTTCTCATAAAAGCATTTGTGAATAATGTAGGCTGTATTTAATCCTTAAATTTGACAGAATAAAAACTCATCCATTATATCATTAATCTTATCTGGCAATAAGCAGAATTTTTATAAGCTAATGCTGCATCTACCAATGAAGAAACATGTCATGTCTCTACTGTTATTCTCCTGCTATTGGAAGAAATCTGGGTAACTCTTGTGGTAGGCAAACATGCAAAGCATGGAAATAACTCTTGTTATTTCCTAAGTATTAGAAATTTACTATTTCCTCTTCTATTTCTTCACAGTTAGCAAAAGAATGAGAAAACACTTTGTAATTGAAGCCTCTCCCTGCAACTGGACAGCCCATGCTCATTCATACAAGGACAAAATTTGGGTTGTGTTATGTCATAAAGCACTTGAATAATACAAAACCATCTAAACTAAACTTTATGACAACTTAATAAGATATCACTTTAGACTGTAGGTTAGATACAAATAATAGTAAAACCAATACTTTTCTTGGTAAAGTTAAAAGTGCCTGTAAATTCAGGTGAAAAAGAATGTAGTTTCTCTTTTAGTTATGTTGTATTATTACTGAAGTCACTGCAGGAAGAGTATCCTCCCATGCACTTAGAACAGCGGATTTACAGTTACTTTGGACTGCTAGAGAAAAGTTGATTATCAGTCTTATTCCTGTTGAGTTAGTGTTAAGCTGTGTCTGATGATTTTCATGGCTTTTGCTCAGCCACCTCCTTTAGTAAATACTTCCTTTAGCTATAGTGAAATGTGTAAGCAACTCTTGCTTGAAGTTAAATGCTTAAGGAACAGTGTTCAAATTCTTACCAATATTTAGGAATTCTTTTGTGGAAAAAATATAAACAACATAGGACTTGAATAAACTGAAGGCATGGTATTGTTTTGAGCTTTATTAGATTGTCTTCAGTCACTCCTTTTCCTTCAGTGAATAAAATCCCCATTTTCTTTTTACATTGTGTCACCTTGTGGTGCTTTGCTTAATATTCTCCATAACCTGAATTCTAGCAGTTATACTTAGAGTTTTGGCCTCTGTGATGAAGCTCTTTCTTGACTAGGCTGTCATGAAAGACTGTTCCTCTTTGTTCTTCTTTTTTTTTTTTTTTTTTTTTTTTGACTGCTGCTATTTTCTAGCCACCATCCTGGAGTCTTCTTTTGCAAGGTTTTTATCTTTGTAGTGTCTGAGATCTAATCACATTTCATGTAAAAGCTCTATCTGCCTTCAGACCTCCATGCATATACAGTTACATATACATGCTGGCAAGTATATTTCACTCCCTTGATTAGCTTTTTTATGAGACTTCGCCTTTTTCAAAGTCCTAAATCTTGGTCATACATAAGCTTGCTTATCCCTTCACTGAATTTAATCACACATCCCAGTATTATTTTTATAATTGGCTCTTCTGTCCTGTTCTCCTTGATTACCAGAAACAAGTCTAAAATAACCTTACATCCTGTTGCTTCACTGACAACTGAATTAATTTGTCCTCTATGACCAAAGGAAATAACAAGATCCTGTTTAAGGTCTATGATTAGGACTGGTTGTTTCCAAGTCTGTATCAGAGATGTTAGTCTTGTGTAATAACACAACTTCTAGGAGTATTTGTTTGTCTCCAGTAATGTTTTGATTAATATCTGAATGATGGCTGATTCTTGCACTTACCCTATGCAGCCTCTTTTCCCATCATTTCCCTAAATAATTTGAAACTGCTGAGAACACCTTAGTTTCTCTGTCTCATTGTATAGATGCTAAGTTGAAAATTTAGCAGAACTACCAGTACGAGGAGGTAAAATTACTTAGGAAAGGAGGAAAAAATGAGGTTTTCAGGGGGAAAAAAAAGAATAAGTGAGAAAATTATGAGGGCAGAAGCAGTAAGGAAACATTTTTGAGAAGACAGGCACCTCTAAGGGAAATTTTGCACCCTCAAAAAGTGATTTTGAAAAGGCAGTGTCTGGAAATGAACAGTGCAGCACAAAAAATGGAGAGGCAGAGGGCTCAAATGAGTGTTTTGGTGGCCTGGCAGAGGAAAAAAAAATTAAGAAAAGCTATGGAGTAATTGAAAAAGGTGGTTGTGCTGTTTCTAGTTGGACACTGAAGGTAAAATTGGCAGATTCAGTCAAGTTTCCTCCTCCAGCTGTAGCCTCATGTGAGGAAATCAGGGATCATATCTCAGATATGGAACTTCTAGGAATCTGTCTGAGAGGACATGGACACAAAAATGAAGACTGAGGTTTCTGCTGAAGCAGAGATCAAGATAAGAGTTTATAGGTAATGTCACAGAGGTGGTGGGAGACATTTACAAGTGTAAACAAAAGTACAGGCAAAATTTCAGACAGTTATGCTTTACAGAGTTAGCTAAAAATTCTGAAATGCAGCCACAAACGTTTTGTCAGAGGAGGAAGAAGATTAGAGAGAGGCAAATATTTGATGTTGACATATATGATAGTCCTTGGAAAGTCTGAACAGGTATGAAAGATGAATTCTCCTGTTCTTTCCAGAGCACTCTTACATGAAATTTGGGGTATTTTGCCCACAAGGTTGGTGTCCAAATTTGTCTTGCAGTTACTCTATGCAGCTACTTTGTAACCCACTGTGCCAATTGTTGGGTATGAGATGTTCCAAGGGAAGGTGGGAAGCAGAAGGTGGGAAAGGTAAAAGGGAGAAATGTACCTGGTGTACATCAGAGTAATGAGTAATCAGCCACTTCAGCAGTGTAGAAAGAGCTGAAAGATATTTGTAGCCTCAGAGCCTGAAAGACATGTAGCCTCAATTATTTCATTAGTTTTCAGCAAATTTTTGCAAGAGTGAGGTTACTTTTTTGATAGTCCTGGTCCTGCTTTGTTTGTGAAATTCTTATATTTTCAGCTGGCCCTTGTTGCCCATCCAGGTTATTTTTATATAATGGTACATATTCTCAAGTTCCCATGCTCTGCTAAACAGCTGCTCTTAGGTGTTCACCTTGTGTCAGAGGATGAATGATTCTACTGTATGAAAATTCTATAATACCTGATACACTCCAAACTTGACACAGTAAAAATCAAACACTTCACTTTTATCAACTTGTACAGGTCCTTTTTTCCTCACCATTGACTCTTAAGCACATTTGTCACGGGCCATTTTCTGTCCCCCTCCTGTTCCAGAATGACTATCGCAAGCTGTCCATGCAGTGCAAGGACTTTGTGGTTGGTGTCCTGGATCTGTGCCGGGACTCAGAAGAGGTGGAGGCCATTCTGAATGGGGATCTGAACGCGGAGCCAGTAGAAGCACAGAGGCACCGAGCGTCCCTGAGCCGCGTGAAGCTGGCCATTAAGTACGAAGTCAAAAAGGTAACTCCTCACAGCTCTCAGGCACTGTGGCAGGAGGCCAGTGCACCTCCTCCTTCTGCAGGTGTTGTGAACCCATGGTCAGATGCACAACTGAGACATGGGGTGAGTAATCAAGACTCTCACAAGGCAGAAGGGGGCTGTAATGAAGGAGTTTAGTTTAATCTACTTCCCACCGCTGAGAAGTGGCAGGAGATTGTAATGACATAAATGAGGTGTGCTAGCCAGGCTTTGCACAGTTGGTCAGATCCTTCTCCTGATTAACCCAAAAAGTACTTTAGTAGAGCCAGATTTTCACTCAGTGGCACTCAGGCTGTGTCTTCCTGTCAGTCAATGCAATAATATCTACTACAAAGAGAAGGCTGTGTTGGTGAAAATGTTGGTTTCAACCCATAAGTAACTCATCTGCAACTGTGTCATAGTGAGAAATTCCACATGATTTACCATGCTTGTTCCTTTAAAAATATTTTAAAACTCAGCCCTGGAAATGCATGGAATGTGTCTGTGGCTGCTTGGTCTATTAATTTCAGTTCTTCACCTTGTACCTGTGTTTATTGATGTTTTGGCAAGCGTTTTCAGGAGATGCCTCTCTCAGAGTAGTTTGTAGTTTGTGAATTAATGTTATGTGTTGAAAAATGGAGATATGCATCACATATTTGACATAAATATATATCCTTTCATTGTAGCTATGTTGTTCTCCTCAAGATGCCACTTAGGCTAGCAAAGAAAATAGTTAATACTGTGCCCTGTTGTGAGAAAAGCCAGGAAGTACAGCAGTGCCTATGTATTATTTACAACTACCTTTTTGTGTGATTAGCATCACTTCCATTCCTTACAGCCATTATAGTTTCATCATCTCCACAAGAAGCCTTGTGTCTCTCAGAATAAATAACGCTGTGTTCTGTGGCCACCTCTTGAGCCAATCTGCCATATAAAACATATTGTAAGGACCCTGCCAGAGCAACTGGGGATTGCTGGTGTTTATGATGGCCCCAAAAGATTGATAATAAAAATTGTAAACACATATTCCAAGCAGCAAATCATCATTTCTAGTAAAGGATTGGTCTACAGCAGATAAATGCATATTAATTACCAAAAATCAAGGTAAAAATATACAAGCATTAAATTAATTTAAAAGACTGGAACAGGGGGGAAAAAATCAAAGTGCATAAGCATGCTTTAGTGTCTAAATAGATACTTCTTTATGCTATTGCAGTTTAATGTGTACCAAAACTTTGTTGATGGTCATGTCTCAGCTTTCACATTGAAGGCTGTGGTTTTCTTTTATGAGTTTGTTGTCGCTGATGAAATTCACTACTGAGCAAAGGGCCACACAGATCTGTTAAGAATAGCAGAAATCTAAATAATGAAAAAAAAAAGATAATTCCTCATAGCAAACTTGTTCTCTTCTTTTGCAAGAGAGAAACTCAGAGTGCTGGCTGCAGTTCATGACAAATACAGTTCAGAACCTACAAGAGGAATGATCTTGTTGGGAGGAAATAGATGTTGTAGAGTTGTTACCATGTTCATACATGTGCAGTTCCCTGTAAGTGGCCATTACACAGGGCATGGCAAGGAGGGAAATGTCTCTGCCATGGCGGTCCTTTCATGCTGGGATTTGCTGTCAGAGCTGTGACAGATTCTAGTGATATCCTGACTGGAACAGATTCAGATGTGGGAACTCCAGGGACTACTTCATGGGACTACATGGGACTACTTCAACCCTCTCACCATAGGAAGCAGACAAGCATGTGGCCTATTTCCTTAGCTTTCTGTGTGTCTAGCTGTGCTTCCAGGTCAGGTCCATCAAGGTCAGTTCCTTGTTGCCAGTAGTGCAGCCAAACAGAGCAGCAGGTCCATGAAATAATTATGAGCCTATGCCCCACCCAGAGGGAGGAGAGGCAGGAAAAAAAGATAAGACAAGTAGCAAATGTGCTCAGAATCTCACTGTTAGGGAAAGGGAGTTTTTAATTCTATTACTAATGAAACTCTTGCACTTAATGCCCTAGGTTCTGCACCAAATTGGAGCCCATCTTTTAAACATTATGTGATTTTGAAGCTAAGGTTCAGACTGAAACTGCAGCCCCAATAGAGAAGGACTAAGGGAATTAAGGGAGGAAAAAGAAAATAAAGAAAACAAATTAATCTTGCTCTGTATGCTGAATTAATGTTTTTAGTTTTGTGTCTCAACTCTGTCTTTAGATTGCCAACAAAATTCCAGAGAAGAGCTGACACTGGACCAACTAATATGCAGTTCTTGCCGAGACAAAAATCAAATGGAATTTCCAAGTGAAATCAATAAGAGCTGAAATAAAATCACAGGAGTTAAGTTTCAAACCCTGAAGTGTTCAAGTGATAGATAAGAAAGAAGATGCAAAATTCTTTGTATTTTGTGTGTTAGTGTATCAGAGTGTGCCAGGATTTGTTCTTGCTCCATCTAAACCCAGCCATTATGATGACAGAAATAAATAACATAATCACTCTGAGTCATACAGAAAAATATTTACATACTGATGACTTGGTTCACAGTCATGAAACTGAAAACATCAGAAGTGTTACTGTCAATTATGCTTGGAAAAGCAGCTACATTAAAATTGGGATATTTTTTCTTTAAGTGACCAGATACTATTCTCATGCATTGTATTTGTTCACTGAGGTTCTGCTTGGAGATGAGAGTATTAGATACATGTGATAATAAGTTCAACATATGTAATGAAAAATGAGAAACTGCATGGAAAATAGAGTGAGAGGAGAAATGCAGGAAGAAGAAGGTTGTAGGATGATGTGAGCAGTAGGTAAAATGTGATGTGAACCTACTGTCCTTGGAGGAGATAGAGCTGCAGACAAATACAGGTAATACAGACACACACGCCACAGGGGTGGGCATAGTTAAAAGTTGCTGAAAATAAAACAAATGCAATCATAAGCTGAAATAGTTCAGTAAAGACTGAGAGAGGAGGGATGAATTTCAGAGCTTTTATGGATGAGAAGTGACACAACTCGCTCCAAGGGCTTGGAAGTGGTGCACATTGTGCAGTTGCCAGCAGTTAAATAAGTCGCTAAGATTATCTCAAGAGCCTTTAGACTCACTGCCAGAGAAGATCTTGCCCATAACTCTTGGCATCTTATTCACTAAGTCTCTAAGTCTTCTTTTTTTTTTTTTTTTTTTTTTTTTTTTTAATTATAGCAGATCTCCTCTTAGTGTCAGATCAAAATACTGATAGATAGGAGAATAAACCAGCACAGAGCTCTGGATGAGGTGCCACAGGGCCCATGGGCTGATTCCCAGCCCTGGCTAAACTTCCCTTAAAGCTCCTTTACTGTTTCTTCCCATTCCCCATGGTAACAGAAGGAATGATGTGGGTGTTTCTTCCCTACAGTTTTAAGCCTGATTTTAAAAATGTCTTTGTAATTTGAAATAATTATTTACTTTCCTGCCTTTGTCCATAGTTAATCTGTTGTGGGATTTGTCCCTTTGATGTCCTGAGTTGACAATGAAATTTATCTTGGCAAAAGAAGAGGCTGGGGGCATATGTCAGAATGCACAAACACACAAAAAACCAATCTCTTCTTCTCAAATGGGCCAGGCTGGCAGTTTTTATGGTACATAAGCTGCAAAGGTGACAGCCTAATAAAAAGAACAGAAGCAGTCAGAGTTGACATTAATTTCTTAAAGAACTTTTTTACAATCTCTTTATTTATTTCTCTTGGCCACTCCACTTTATGTACAAACCACATTAATATGTGAAGTAACTGCTTAATGCATCACGCATCAAAATGCTTAGGGACTTTAATTTTACAGCAAAGTAGATTAAAGTATGAAGATTGCCTCCCTTTTTAAAGTTCATGCAGCAGTTTCAGATTGCTCTTCTTGAGAGGTTTAAGGTTCCCTGTTTTCATTGCCAATGATTTAATTTGATTTTCTTTAAGAAGTCTGTCCTGTTGTACTACTCTATGCACTTTTTAATGAGATTTGGAATATTAATAGAGTTTTGCAAGCAAGACCTGGCAAACAACAGTGTATGTAGTACATAATGATCTCTGAAGAGTACAAGGGATAATAAAGTGGGTATCCAAGGTTTACAGTATTTTCATTCTTTTTTCCAGAGTATAACCAACTGATATCAAATCTCACTCTTAACCCAACACAAATTATCAGTTATCAGATTTATTTTCAAACCTTTTTTTTGTGAAACACCTAGCCTTCTTTATTCTGATTCACTAGTTATTGATAAGTGTATTACCAGATTTCTTCAAATTGCTGTGAAAACCAGGCTGCTCACCCTTGTGCTTAAATGGTGTCCCACATGTTCTTGTGATGTGGCAGTTTCTTTTTTATTTATTAACCTTTGTTGTAAAGGCAATGAGAAAAAAGCCATGGTTCTTAAATATCTGGTGTTAATTTAGACCTTCAGGTGATTGCAATTGTGCATGTGGCAGTTATGTAATTCTTCTTATTAATGACAGCATGTCTTGTTTTTTCTTTCTTTTCCCTTTTCTTTGCAGTTTGTGGCCCATCCAAACTGTCAGCAACAGCTACTGACAATCTGGTATGAAAATCTCTCAGGATTACGGGAGCAGACCATAGCTATCAAGTGTCTGGTGGTGCTGGTTGTGGCATTGGGCCTTCCCTTTCTAGCTATTGGTTATTGGATTGCACCATGTAGCAGGGTACTGAATTTTATAAATTATGTGTCTTGTGCTCTTCTCAGAGCTGCTTTTCCTTTCCTGGCAGTCAACATGCAACTTCTGCTGCTTCCAAATTTTAAATAATTAATGATATTTTTAGCAATCTTTAACCTTGTGCCAAAAGATGCTAAGGGGTTTTTTGTTATTTGCACTGTAAAGAGGGACCACAATGATTAAGCATTGAATATAAATTAACATTAAACTGAAGGAAAGAAAAATAACCTTCTCTGAGAGCTTTTTTTTTCTTTTTTAAATTTCCATAGGTTATGCTCACCTCACAGTATCTGCTATGTAATTTATTATATTAGTAACATGGATTTTTTGAAAGTCACCACTCAGATTCTTTATTAAGTCTCCTCTGGTGGTATCCTAAGGTCTCATGCTGTTCCCATATAAACCATTAGCAGAACATCTGTTGACTTTACTGATGCAGAAGTTAATCTTAAGTAAAACATTTGTTATCCCATCCCTAGGAGGTCTGTTTGCCAGCTGAACCATAGAGCAGAAATTCAATTAAATTCATCATTCTGACCATGTAGTGGGGTGTATTTGTAAAAGAGCATAGCTGTGAACTCTTACCTTTTTAAAAATATGCGTAAGTGTAAGGGTGTTCCCACCTTTCCTGCTGATTTCACAAGGAAAGGAACAGCAGTTTCTTTGAAATCCTGATGGTCTATAGCACATAAATTGTTTGCAAATCAGATGTATTCATAGATCTTTGGTATATCAGATGAAGGAAGATTTCTCTGTTGTATTAACATTTTTTAAAATTTTAAGTACATGTACTCCTGTGCTGAATGTGATCTTTCAATTTTATTTCCTTTGCAAGTGTAAAGCAAAGAAATATGAGTTTCTTTTATATTTAATTCTTTTAGTTCATCTCAAAGTGGATAAGGTTTTTCTCATCTACATATTTGAAGGGAACCTGATCTTTTCTCTGGATTAAATATTTATTTACTTTGAAGATAAACCTTTATGAAAATAGTGTAATTGCTACTCTCATTATCATCTGAAATGTCACTTTCCATTAATATATTTAGTAAATATATTCCTCACAGCTCCATATAATAGGAACATCTTAATATATTTTTAGCTGGTGTCTAATATGGAAAAGTGACATTTGTCCTTGAGCTCTAATTCCCAGTAGCAGAAACATCTGATGTTTTTCCCCAGTGCTCATGTCAAATAAAAGTGCTATACATTCAGGTCAGTGGTTGGATATTGCAATTACAAAATGCTTTCTAAAGGTCAGGAGTAGGAAGGGAACCTGAGATTGTTTGCCCAGGTTGTAAGCGCAGTTTAATGTGTGCTGGTTTGCTTAGTTCATAGTAGCTGACCCAAGTTTCAAGGAAAACAATTCCTTGAAATAAGGAAGCTCATGTAATCTTCTGGAAGCAGCTGGTCCCCTCTTCTGGTGCAGACAGACTGCCCCTACTGCTGCTGTTTTGTTCTTTTACTAGGTGCAGATGTGAATTAAACCTGCTGAATTTATTTTAAAAAAACACTTATATTTCTGACCTTATTTTTCTTAGTCCGTTTTGTGGAACAGTCATTGGTTGTGATAGACACAGGTACTTACTTGACACTTAGAGCTCTGAACATGTGTTCTGTGGGTGGAATATAGAAAACAGAGATAAGAAAACAACTAATTCTTCCTATAGCTGTAGTTATAGAAAAGTTAATAGTACACTCTTGTTGTTAGGGAAAATGTTTTGCTGGAGTTGGAGATTTGAATAATTTTTTTTTCCCTGGGTTTGCTTTACAAACTCTTCCTGGTCATGGCCATTGTACATTTGCAATTCCTTGGAGTGTTTCCCCTCAAACATTGCCATCTAGAGTTTGTGGAATTACATGACCTCTCACTAACAGAACAACATACTCTGTGAGGCTCCCTGTGGGAGCCTTTTGTCTGAAATGGCAAAGCATCACAGCTGAGTGCTCTTGAAAGAATATCCTTTAAGAATGAGGTTTCTGGCTGTCCTAAGCTCTGAGGGCCCATTTATGCTTCTGGAATGCCTGGTGTTTCTTTGAGAAAACTGAGTGACTGCTTTCATTCTGCCTTTGCAGCTTGGAAGAATTCTTCGAAGCCCTTTTATGAAATTTGTGGCACATGCAGCATCCTTCATTATTTTCCTAGGCCTGCTGGTGTTCAATGCTTCAGACAGATTTGAGGGCATAACGACGCTGCCGAATGTCACTGTTACTGATTACCCCAAGCAGATCTTTAGGGTGAAGACCACCCAGTTCACCTGGACAGAAATGCTGATCATGGTGTGGGTTCTTGGTAGGTATATTGCCCCTTCATCTTCCTGTTTTCCTGCAGATAGACATTCTGAAAGGGAGGAGAGAAGCCCAGGTCCCAAAGCATTGATGCAGCTGCTGTGTGCAGCAGATAATAAACCCTTAGGGCAGGTAACAGGGCATTAGAACAAATTTTGAATAACTTGTATCTCCTGGTTTAAGCACTGCTTCATCCTAAACTGTGTCAGTTTAGGGAGGTGAGTATCACTTGCATGCTGCCTTTTGGGAGTTCCAAGTTAATTCTCTTTATTTGACAGAAGGCAAGGACTGGGATTTTCCAATCCAATGTGTGGCTGCTCTGAGTGTGATTGGGATGGCAGCAGCAGCCCCTTTGAATTACACAGCCAGGGAAACAAGAAGTTTGTGGGGTTGTGATTTTGTTATTTGTTGGGTTTTTATTTTCCCTAAGAGGCCTCTTTGAATCAAGCAAAAAGTCTTGATTCACAACAACCACATCTCATGGTTATGGTGAGGCTGTGATCTGGATTAAATCCACATAAATTAATTTCTGAGAAGAAGTTTAAGTAAGAAAAGTGAATTACACCTAGCCAAATTCCACTTTCTATGCTGAAAAGAATCTTACTCTGTAAAGTGAAAAAACAGTAGTATAATTGCACCCTTTATATTTCATCATCTGTGGTTTTGGGTAGTTGTGTTCTTGTGGAAAAATTAAACCCCCTGATTTAGAAGTGGCTTAGGAATGTAAATGGCAAGAAAGTAAGATGACGTTTTTTCCCCACACTTTATTTTTTCTCCTTTGGAATTACAAAGGTTTTGTTGTTTGGCCACAATACTTTCACTGCAAAGTCAAGGCTCTACTCTGCTCTCTGTGGGGTGATGTCTGAACTGTATTTCCATTAATTAATTTCAATTAATACCTTGCTATTTGATCAACCCTGTTGAAACCACGAGAGAATAATCTTAGTGATGATGCTGTGGTACTGCAAATAAGTGAATCTCTGCTCCACTGGTATCATCCACTTCCATGAAATGGGAGAATGCAGGAAATTTAAATGACAACAGTTTGGCAAACATTGCTGTGCTTTTTCATTTCTTGTTGCAGGTATGATGTGGTCAGAATGCAAAGAGCTGTGGCTGGAAGGACCCAGGGAATACATCTTGCAGTTATGGAATGTTCTGGATTTTGGGATGCTGTCCATTTTTATTGCTGCTTTCACAGCCAGGCTCCTGGCGTTCCTTCAGGCCACAAAAGCACAACAGTATGTGGACAACTACATTGAGGAGAATGACCTCTCCGAGGTCACGCTTCCTCCAGAAATTGAATATTTTACTTATGGTGAGCTTAGTTTTTCTGCCAAACAGATCTGAACATAGGAAAGATTGAAGGATGCATTTAGAAGCCTCTCTTTACCCTAGAGCTAACTTTGACCCCCTTGATTTTCAACTTTTGGAAGTTACATTTTATTCCTGGCTAATTGCACAACAGATAAAATGTTGCTGTGATTCCTTTCTCTTTTTTTTGGTTCAGTTTTTTGAGCGTTATTCATGTTCATAAACATCTATCAGCATTTCCTCCTGAAGGAAGGATGCTGGCCCTGTGAAGGTCTGTTTAAATAGAATAAAACTACTAAATACTTATTGCAGTGCAGAAATTGTCAATAAAGGTGTGATTAATCTGTCTTTACAACATATGAAAATGCTGCTGACAGTGTATTTTAGGATGGACTTCAATATATTGTAACAGCAGACTTGGTTTTGTTACCTTAATTGCACTATAACCAATCTGAACTTGTGCATATGTAAATACACATTTAGAAACACAGGGTATTTTGATATGAAACACATTTTAATTCAGTGTTGCTCTGCTAAGATGGTACATGAATTCACATAATAATTTACAAATTTCTGCATAACTCAATTGTTTCTGTGCACATTGTGTGTAAAACCCAAAGTCCTATTTCTTTTGAGGTAATTGTCAAAAATCTTTATGGTCACTATGGGAACTAGGTTATATCCTGCAAAAAGCAAAAGCTTAGTGTGACTAATAAATGAAATTGTTCATCAGGCAGCCCTTAACTTCCCATCAATAAAACACCAAATAGGAATAAATTTCCCAGCTTTAGCGTAGTGCTTGTTAAGATAGCTAATACAGACAAGTGAAAAACTGCAGTAAGGGATTAGTTACTGTCTAGTTCAGGTAGAAATGCAAAGTGAAAAAGAAAATGTCATGTTTCTTCAAGTCACTTCTAACAGAAGTAATGTAACTCAAATTCTTAATTTGTGATTTAAATGAAAAAGGAATAGAGCAGCAACTATTAGACTCCTCAAATATTTGTCTCACTTAAATTCAGACATGTCAATGGAAAAATCCTATCAAGGTTTATTCCTCAGGATTGTGATAAATGAGTAACCCCTGTATTTCATATCTTCCAGCTAGAGATAAATGGCTCCCATCTGATCCTCAGATAATATCTGAAGGCCTTTATGCAATTGCTGTTGTTCTCAGCTTTTCTCGGATTGCCTATATCCTGCCTGCAAATGAAAGTTTTGGGCCCTTGCAGATCTCCCTTGGAAGGACTGTTAAGGACATCTTCAAGTTTATGGTCCTTTTTATTATGGTATTTCTTGCATTTATGATTGGAATGTTTATACTGTACTCCTACTACCTTGGAGCTAAACTAAACCCGGCCTTTACAACGTAAGTATGAGGTTTCATTGTAGGTAAAAAGCCAATCAAAACTTCCAGGTTTTTCACTAAGATAACAAAGTCTGTGAGACATTGTGTGCTCTCTCTTAGCATTAAAATAAAACTGAAGACCTCAGAAAGCAGAACACAAAAGACCAATTGTTCCCTGTTTGTATAATGGAAGCTTTCATTTCAGCCTGAAATAACTTCACCTGTATATATTTCAATCACATAGACTTGTGGGCAACCAATTGGAAGAAAATATTACTTGATATAAAATACCTTTCTAGTTCCTGTTGTTCTGCATGTATTGTTACAGCTCTATTAGCTGTAATGGATAGTGGAACACAGAGGACAAATGGAAAGTGCTGTGAAAAATGCTTCCTTGCATGTTTGTTGTTTTGATCAGTGTTCTGATTCACAGACAAATTAATTGAGGTTGTTTATCAGTCACTGTAAACACAACTTTTATATTTCTTTGTGTAGTTACTAATAATGCCTTCCTCTTTTTTTCCCTACAGAGTGGAAGAAAGTTTCAAGACCTTATTTTGGTCGATATTTGGCTTGTCTGAAGTAACCTCTGTTGTCCTCAAATACGATCACAAGTTCATTGAGAACATTGGTTATGTTCTTTATGGCATATACAACGTCACAATGGTGGTGGTTCTGCTCAACATGCTGATTGCTATGATCAACAGTTCATATCAAGAAATTGAGGTGGGCTCTGTTCTCAAGTTTTTCTCTTCTGTTATGCTGTAAAAAGGGCAGAGTTAATAGGAATGATTTCAGTGGTATGCAAAAAGTACAAAGAAGAGATTACCACAGGAAAGGATATCACAAAATATATAAAAGAAGGCTAACTTTATCTAAAAACTCAGCCAAGCTGCAGAACCTCAAAGGATCTAAACGAGTTTATCTCATGCCATGTACACACTATATTTGGCATCCAACTCCAGTTAAAAAAACAAATCAGAAAATGTATAGCGTTGAAGATACTTGGGTTTCAAAACTAAATCTCAGGTTGCTGAAATGAAAGTAAAAGTGTATTTATAGTGCCAGCTTTCCAGAACATGAGTTCAAAGAGCAGTACATTCACACAGATGCAGGCACACACCACACAAACAGGAAGAACAATTATCTAAGACATAGTGTACAAATGGATATGTCATTCCCAGTCTTTTCAATGATTTCTGGGACATGTTAGGGAATTCAGCAGGAGAAAGCTAGTTATAATCCAGCTTTGGAATACTTCAGTAAGAATGTATTAGGACAAAATAGGTTTGTCAGTATTTAACACAATTTCTTCAGGACCACAAAGTTTGCATTTTCTATACTCCATTATAAATCAGAGTTGCTTGTCCTGGTTATGTAAAAAGCTGCGAGTACAACCATTTTAAGCCATTTTTTGCCTTGAGTCTAATACTTCAACACTTGTGCAAGTACCAAGCCCATGTGACCACTTTAATAAGAAAAGCAAGACTTGAAAAACCCCTGAAAGCTCCACTTTAAATAGCAGGGAGTTTATATGTTGGCTTTCACTTGATGCAAAAATTATGCTTGTTTAAATGCTTCACATGCTTGAACTAAGTATTCTCAATGAAATGTTGCCATAAAGAGACAACTGAAATTTGGTTAAAATAGACTAAGTAAAGTGGTTGCATTTTTGCAGAACTGCTGGAAGTCTTACTAGCAAGAAAATAATATTTTATCTAAAACCAGAAAGATATTTCAAAGCAGTTTCATTTGAAAGAAGCTTTGCATTTCATAAAAACCAAGAGCATCGTCTGTTTTATTTTGTAACACAGGATGACAGTGATGTGGAGTGGAAGTTTGCTCGTTCTAAACTTTGGCTGTCATATTTTGATGATGGAAAAACGTTACCTCCACCCTTCAGTCTTGTACCAAGCCCCAAATCTTTTTTCTATTTCATCATGAGGATCATTAACTTTTCTAAGTGCAGGAGGAGACGGCTACAGAAGGACATTGAAATGGGAATGGGCAACTCCAAATCAAGGGTAGGTTCTGAGATCTTTTCATTGCAGTGAAGAATTGTGTGTCTATTCCAGCAGTCTTCTTTTCTTTTTAATTTTAACCTATAATCCATGATTCTGATAATAATAGAGTAATTAATAATTTATAGCAATAAATCTCTACTTCAGACTGCCAAAATATACTGCATAAAACAAGAAATAGACTTAAATTTTATTAGAGCAACCAAATCTGGGGAAATAGAATTAAAACAAAAATTGATGAGTGTTCAAAGATGCAAATAATTCCTACAAGGAGTTACTTGAATATTGATTAAAGATACTTTAAGTCTATTTTCTGAGAACAGGATGGCTAAAATGATCAGCATTATAAAAAAAAACCAAACAAAACCAAAACCAACATATAATTCAAGGCAATCTCATTTTTTTAAAAAATAATACTCTGATATAGTAAAAGGTGGGGAAATCCCCAACATTACTAAAGGAAAATAATAATGGAGCTGAATCCTAACTGTGAATTCCATTATTTATTTTAATTTTATCTTATTTCTTCCTAGTTAAACCTTTTCACTCAGTCAAACTCCAGAGTTTTTGAATCCCACAGTTTTAACAGCATTCTCAATCAGCCAACACGCTATCAGGTAAGTACATACAGTGATCACTGCCCTGAGTAATAGAACAGTGAGAAGGTTCTAGCAGAATTTTGTGTTTCAAGTACAATTTGCCTTCACCAGATAAATAAAACCTCCTGTAGAAATCAAACTCTTGGATGCTCTTTGAAAAAAAAGACAGTTATTGTCCAAGCCCTTCAAACAGTTATTTGAAGCATTTCAAAACTAGCTCATGCAGTACTTAAAATTGGTCTTTGATGTCCCAGTTGGGAAAGTGTGAGGAGCAAACATCTGAAACTGGTGAAGGAATATCTGATATGGGTTTCTGGGTAAGGGATGTGAAAGCTGACTAGGTTGGCTGTTCCATTCCTTTCTTAGCATGCCCCCAGAAAAGCCCCTTTGAGGCAAGCACTTCATCTGGGGCTGTTCATTCTTTCTCTTAGGTAGATGTGACAGAGAGAGCTAAAAAAGAAAAATGAACAATGTTTAATTATATAATCTCACCTGATTATATAACTATTTTAATCTGTCAGCAAATAATGAAGAGACTGATAAAACGTTATGTTCTGAAAGCACAAGTGGACAAAGAAAATGATGAAGTCAATGAAGGTAAGAAAGACACTGCAATATTCAGAGGCAATTTTTTTCATGTTGTATTAGGAACCAGTATTACAGGGATGCATGGGAGTTTTGAGTGAAAAGAAGGATTGTTTCCATTTCACATGCACTGAGGCTCAGATAGTAATGGAAGTATGCCAGTGTCATCAAAAAAATGGAAAAGTAGGACTAAAGAAGTAGGACTGAGAAATATTATAGGCCCCATTTTACAGATAGAAAATGAGAGTACAGACATAATGCACAGAGGAAATCTGTGAAGGAGCTATTAACTGTATTCGCACTTCCAGACTCCTAATCAAAGCTGCAGGATCTTCCTCTCTGTTTCATTCAACTGAACACACAATTATACACAATCTACCACTTTACACCATGAACTATTTGTCCTGCCTTCCTTCATAAAGCTTCGAGGAATAATCACCTGTGAAGCTGCCCATCATTAAACAGAGCCCCACAGTCAGCTGCATGGTGATAAAAAATGACAAATATTACCTCTATTTTAGTGGGAGACCTTTTGAGAAACAGGGGATCTGAGCTCCCTGGCAGATGTGAGAGGTGCTTGCTCGAGGTGCACGCCCTCACTCACCACTGGGATGAGATTATGGCAAAGGTTGTCCTCCCTCCAACCTTCCAGGAATGACATGCAGGTCTGCAGTCCTGCAAGGAAACTCCTATGCTCTGTGCAGATCCCCAAACAAAAACTCTAGCTAGAATGTTATCAAGCAATAGAGTGATGCAGTGATGGACACCTTAGGGTCAGAAGATGTTTTACTGGCATGGCAGCATCAGGCAGCTGTGGGCATGTGTGATGAGGGGCTTGAAAGGGCTGCTCAGCTCTCAACTAAGGCAGCAAAGCTTCTGTTTTGCTCCTTAGTTGCTCTCTGCTTACCTGTAACTCTCTGCAGCGAGAAGCAGGGAACAAAAAAGATTAAATTAAATCCCCCTCAGTGCCTTCAAAAGGCAGCATTGTGCACTGACTGTTATCCTGACACTTCCCCATCCTGTGTGGCTGTACAGAGTTGTGATTGTCAGTGACAAAAGCAGAAAGGCTCCTAAAAGTGAACCCTCTCAGTGTGCTGTTCTCCTGAATTCCCACTGCTTTCCTCCTGTTCCTGCTCTGTGATGTAGGAAATCATACCTAGTGACTGATGTAAAGACTGTTCTGTCACCAGCAGTGCCAGCCCTTTCCAGGTCCCTGATGCCACTTTGGTGTTGGCAGAGATGTGTTTAAATTAGAAAGACAGTGCAGAAGAATCATGGTTTACTGACACCAGGGTTCTGGCTTTGGCACCAGGTTTTATAGAGGAAAGTCCACTTTGAGCAGGGCAAGTAACCGTTGAGTTTCACTCTTCAGCTGCACAGCCAAGTGCTCTGTGTCCTGAGTACCTCATTGGTACCCAAAGCACAGACCCAGCCTCTGAAGACACAATTCTTGAAGTCTGCTATACCCTAAACAGAAAACATTGGCATTTCTATGTACTACAACTACTTTAACAAAAGTCTAGAGATTGTCCCTGTTCTGCATCACTAGAGAATTTAGGTGTCTCTTCATACTCTTTTATTGTATACATAACAAATCATTTCCCGAGGCAGATGCTGTGTAAGAATTCACATCCCTCACACTTGCTGGAAGAACAATATCTGAACATTTTAAAAAGCTTTTGCTCTTGAACTGAATATCCTACAAGGGAAAACATGCTGCTGCTTATTACGAGTCTGGCTTTGACTGCTGTCTTTGTTTAAATGTGTTTTTTGTATTTGTGTCAAATTATAACATCATATTAAATTGGTTGACTTTTTCTAATCCCAAGGATGTTGGTAAGGAAGAGGAGAGAGACTCAGAAGCTGTGAGTTTTACTGCCAGCTCTGTCACACCTTTCCTTTGTGATTTTGGCACATCCCTTCAGAAAAAAAACTCTTTTCCTTTTCTCTCTAAAAAGGGGACACTAATATTTACCAGCTGTTCAGCAGTGTTGGTGTGATTAATTCATTAACCTTTGTACAGCCCTTTGGGAATCTTTGGTGGTATGTATACACATGGAGCACAATGCAAGGCCCCAATGGACTGTTAAAATTCCTTCGGTGCTATTTAGGGCTGGAGACATATCTCACTGAGAATGAAGATGAGGTAAATCCTCATCCTGTACCTGCTCTCATGAACATTTTGGGATGATGATCTGAAATAGGCATTGATGTGACTTAACAGAGGAGTATTCACTGAATATTAAACTTTGCTAACGAGTGTTTCTTTCCATTATTGATGCAGGTGAATTAAAGGAAATCAAACAGGACATCTCCAGTCTTCGCTATGAACTGTTGGAGGATAAGTCCCAAGCAACAGAAGAGTTGGCAATTTTAATACATAAACTCAGTGAGAAACTAAATCCTAATATGCTGAGATGTGAATGATTCAACGAAGGAACCGTGGCTTTGACTACAGCACAATTATTTATTGGCAATAATATTTCAGTATCTCATACTTGAAAAAAATGTATTGTAGATTTTTAGCACTAAATAACTTTATGTACAGCTTCTCTGGAATTTAGTCTTAGGATCTTTTATTAACTCACCACAAAAAGATTGCTCTCTTCATTTTAATTGCCTAAAGCAAGAACTATCATAACTTTTTTCTTTGCATTTATGCATTAAAAAGGTATAATGGTATCGATTGCTGATATTTTAACAGATTTATGATTACATATGGAGAATTCTTTGCACTAAATTTGCAAGACAAAAAATTAACAGATACAGCATAATACTCTCTTCCTTGCAGTGTCCAGGTACAAAATAGGATTTTTCATACTACAATAAACCAACTAGAGATGAGTGGAGGATTACTTGAAATCTTTGTTCTTTATTAGTGGTGCTAGTAATGCGTGTAAGCCCAAAACTCATGGTTATGACCACAAGGAGTTGCTGAGAACCAGGTAAGTGGGAATGTAATGGCAACAGAGCTATTTAACATGCCTCTGTATACGCGCACCCGCACCGATCCTTTCTTATTTCAGTGTATTTACACTGCGAAGAGTAAGGATTTTTTTTTTTAAACTCAGACCCTGTGCAGGGCAGGTATTTTTGGCTTCGTTGTTGAATAAACCACTCCTCCCTCACGGTTCAGCACCGAGCCCGGCGCCCCCCTCGCGACCGCTCCCGCTGGGGCCCCCACGGGGTGCTCCCGGCTCTGCCCGCCCCTCGCCCCGCCCCGGGGCATTTCAGCCAATCGCAGTGCCCGTCTGGCCGAGGCCCCGCCCCGTCCGCCCAGCCAATAGGAGGCGGGCCCCGCGCGGAGGTTGCCGCGGTGACGAGCGGCGGGCGCGCCGTGCCCGCGGGAGGGACGCGCGTCCTGCGGGAGCGATGGAGCCGAGCTTGGCACGCGTGGATTACCTGCAGGTGGGCACGGCAGCGCCCCGGCAGCGGGATGAAGTGGCACGGCCTGCCCGGGGCCGTGGGGCGGGGCCTGCGAGAGGCCCGAGGCGCTTCCCGGCGCTCCGGGCCCCGCTCTGGAGCGTCTCTTCCATCCACAGGTGGGAGTCACGGCGCAGAAGACGATGAGGCTGCTGCCTGCCTCCGGGAAGAAGGCCACGCAGAAGGTACCGACCGCTTGATGCTTTGCTCCTGTCCTGTGCCTCATCCTATCGTTAATCATCTCCAGAGTTTCCGTAGATATAGGACGTCATAGGGAAAGACCACGACCCCATTTTGGCGGTTTGGAAAACATTTTTTGTGGAAAAAAAAGAAAAAAAACCCTGAATTTATGATTGGAAAACTTCAGAACCGGGAAGGAATTTTTGTAGTTTACAGCGTTTCTGAAACCACGAAGGAGTTCTTCCATATTTCTCTATTTCACTTAAGCCTAGAGGAAATGGCCTGAAGGGAGATTCAGATTAGATATTAAAAGAAATATTTTACTGTTAGGATGGTCAAACATTGGAATAGGCTGCCCAGGGAGCAGGTGGAGTCACCATCCCTGGAGGTGTTTAAGAGGTGTCTGGATCTGGCACCGGGTGGGTGCCATGGTTTAGGGGTTACAGTAATAATGACAACTTGATGGTTGAACTTGATGATCTTAAAGGTCTTTTCCAACCTTGATGATTCTATGATTTTTTTTTTTTTAGTTCGCCTTAATATAAGTTCAAATTAAGGACACCTTGTTAGGGAAACTCAATATAAATAGCTGCATTTTTTTTCTTTCTGTAATAAAGTCTTAGTGTGAAAACATAACTTTCCCCAAATACATCTTCACCTCATGGATTTTTAAAAGTAGAAGCAGGAAAACGATTGCAAATGCCTGTACTTGAACTGCTGTTCAATATCCTATCTATAGCATTTTATATAGATCTTTAAAGTATACTCCCATATGTAATTAAGTACTCTAGAACTTTGAGTCCTTAAATATATGAAAATATCGTTAATATTATAATAGAGGACTATTTACAATAGCATGTAGTGATAGGAGAAAGGGGAATGGCTTCAAACTCACAAGAGAATAGGTTTAGATTAAATATAAGGAAAAAATTCTTCCCTCTGAGGGTGGTGAGGCACTGGCACAGGTTACCCAGAGAAGCTGTGGTTGTTCTATCCCTGGAAGAGTTCAAGGTCAGATTGGATGGAACATGAGCAACCTGGGATAGTGGACAGTGTCCCTATCCATGGCAAGGGGTTGGAGCTAGGTGATTTTTAAGGTCCCTTCCAACCCAAACCATTCTGAGATTCTATGAATACAGGAAGAGCATTATTTAAAACCACTGTTGGGTGTGTAATAAAAAATAACAATGTATTATACTTTTGAAGGTGGTTGTTGGAGATCAGGATGGGGTCGTTACGTGTTTTGGCATAAAAAAGGGGGAAGCTGTGGTAAGTGGAAATGTTCCGTTTAAATTTTTGGTTTTGGAATGTTCTTCCCAGTGAACTTTGAAAGTTCATTTTTTATTGATGAGGCAAATAAGACGCCAGTGGAAGGTGTCTAGGTAGAGCTGTGGACTGATGCCTAACTGTGGTGAGGGCATGCTGATCTCATGCCTGATCAAGCACAGGATTCTCCACAGTTACAGTCAAAAACTAATGTGGAAAAAAAAGTAATTTCCACACATTTTGCACTTTAGTTAAGTTGGGCTTAAGCCTGGGCACATACACAGTTACTGTAATGGGACAAAACCTGCAGAGATTCATTAAATTGGCTTAGGGATTTGAACAAACTGATTACTTTTTATGTCCAATTCAATAAAAAATTATTTTCTTTCATGGGTTTTCTTCTCCAGGAAGTTCATGGTCAACTCATAAGTATTCTATAGCAATACAAATAAATCAATGTAGACTTCTGGAATAAGAATGTAACATGTGAGAGGGAGGGAGTGTGTGGGTGTTGTTCTTTAAAATAAAAAACAAACCACAAACAAAACAGCTGACAGCAGTGCTGAATTTTTCCCATGGATGAATTAATAACAATGAAGTAATGAAGTCTTAATTTATTGTGTTTTAAAGCTTTTTGTTTGTATTTACTGATAAAATGCTTGATTGCTCTGTGTTTCTGAAGATGAATATGAGATTATTTTTGTCTGTGTACAACCCATTGCATCTTAGTTTTGCCAAAAATTGTAAAGTAAATTTCTTATCCTTTATGTTAAAAGACTACCATAAATATGATATTGTGATGATGAAAATTGCTTTTCTGTTGACAGCCAGTGTTCAAGACACTACCAGGACAAAGGATCTCCAGACTGGAGCTGGGAGGAGCTCTTAATACACCACAAGAGAAAATTTTTGTGGCTATAGGATCCGAAGTCAGAGGTTTCACAAAAAGAGGGAAGCAGTTTCTTTCCTTTGAAACTAACCTTACTGAAAACATCAAAGCTATGTAAGTATGATATTTTGCATTTTTTGACAGCTATAGCAGGTTGTTAGTTTATGATTTTATGCAATAATTTTAAGCATATTGTGTACGTGACACTAAGTGCCAGTCCAGCTTCAGCTTGTGCTGTGATCTGTAGGAGGAATTTGGAATATCATGGAAGTGTGGGCAGAATTGGGAGTGGTCTGGACTCACTGCACTCACAGCAGTGCAAAATCTGTTTGAGCAGAGCTGGGATTATATTGATAAAGTGTGTCCTGTCCACATAGCTCCTGGAGCAAAATCTCTTTTGGATTGTGTTGTAAGGTGCTGCCATAGACAAATCAGCATAAAAAATATAGTAATGAAATTTTTTTAAAGATATTCTTAGGACTTTACCTGAAGACAAAGTAGAAATGTCAGAGCTGTAGAAACCACGTGGCTTTAATATTTATAAGGAACTCTAAAAGCTGGAACAGCTTGCAGGGCCCCATAATACCTTGGAGCTGTAAGCATAGTAAGGCATAAAAACATAAAGGACTCTTGCTGCAGCAAGATGCTACAGGAAGTGTTTTCTTCTCCTCAGGTACATTTCAGGAGCAGATCTCTTTCTCTGTGCAAGCTACATCTATAACCATTACTGTGACTGCAAGGACCAGCACTACTTCCTATCAGGAGATAAAATCAATGATGTTCTCTGCCTTCCTGTAGACAAAGTGAACTGCATCACACCGGTGCTTGCATGTCAGGACAGAGTTCTCAGGGTGTTACAGGTTAAAATGCCTCCTTCTTTATGTTTTATGTATGAATGCTATGGAATTGACTACTTATTAAGGGAATACATATCAGCATGGCTTAAATATGATAAGGATCAGTGTGCTGTGCCTTACTTGGCAGTGCTGCTGCTGGTGCATTCTATTTCTGCTGTTTTTCTAAAGGAGAATCGTCATAAACTTGTAAAGAATGAGGATTAATGAAACCACTATAAACAGGCTTTGGAATACATAGGTGGAAGTAGATGACAAATTGGTCCCTTCTAACTAAAAGTGCTCACATATACATCTAATTTCCTGAAGTCTTTATCACTTTGGGAATTCTTGCTCTCATAAATTACTGTTGCGACAAGTCTTGAGTGATACTAAGGGGTTTAACATATTAAATTGCCAGCTGAGCTTCTGGATCATTTAAAATTTTAATAACATGGTTCAAGAGTCCTGTGGTTTTTTTTCTACAGGCTTCACCCTGTTTTTGGCTTATAAATCATTTTCCCATAGGAGTTTGAATAAGTAAATCTTACCTTTTAGTATGATCCATAATACTTTTGTCATTGTGGGGCTTTGGTTTGGTATATGGCTGGTGTTTTGGAGATGTTGTTGTTGTTTTGATGGTGAGTTTTTTTTTTTTTTTTTTTAATAAATTCATTTAAGATTGTTCTCTTTGTCTTCAGGGATCTGATTTGCTGTATGAAGTAGAACTTCCTGGACCACCTACTGTTCTTGCTCTGAGCAATGGAAATGGGGGTAACAAGATTTGAATACACATATAATTAATAATACTATTTTACTGTGTTTTTAAGATTTTGTAGCTTGTCTTTCTTAATTATTTTGTCTTGATTTTTAAGCTGATGTTAAAAATGCAGCAGAAAAGTGACTGTGCGAGGTAATTTTTTATGTATAAGTAAACACAGAGACATGACTGTTTTAGACAGTTCTAAATTATATTCACATTCAGTTGAAGACCTCTTACAACACTAGTGAGATCTGAAGGGTCTCACTGTGTAAAAACAAATTGGACTTCGGGGTCCATGTCCAGATTTTGGGTTTGTATTTCCCTTACACATGGATTTCCATAACTGGAATACATGGATGGAGGAGAATATTGAGTAGAGTTAACATAAACTGAGACTGAAAGGTTCAAACTTAAAATAGTTTTGATCATCCTTCTTGCTAATCTGCTCTAACCTCATAGAAATCGCTTTAGGGTGTTAATCTGGTGCTTAATTTAGTTTCAGTTAGATTGTGTGACAAACATCCTGAGCTGGTTTGGAAAAGTAGTTCTTAATTGCTGAAATTTTGGCACAACATTCACTGCTGGGTGTGTGTTGTGAAAGGGTTTCTCTGTTTTTCTTCTGTAAAGTCCATTGAATAGCCTTCATACTTCAGCCTAACTTTGCTGAAATCCATAGTAATAGATTCTGACTGCTTTTTAGGCAGAACTCAAGTGCAAGGGTGCAGCCAAACACAGAATAGTGATAGCCCCAAAGACATTATCAGGATGGGTGCAGTTTTCATGGATTTGTTTTTAGGTTTGAAGCCTGACAGTTCCATTGCACGTCACTAATTCAGTGTTTCCTTTTACCATGGGCTTCAGAGTGTAGCTACCCAACATTTTGAAGTCGGTGTGCTTGATTTTATCAATTCTAAATTCAGTTTCTGTGTTCAGGTGATTCTGGGGAAGAAATTGTGTATGGGACTTCTGATGGGAAATTGGGTGTCACTCAGATTACTGGTGCCAAGGCAATACCAAGGTGGGAAATTGGAAATGAAAAGAAGAGAGGAGGTATGTGTCTCAATTTCTCACTCTTTAGCTTTCCAGCATACCTGAGGCTTTGTTAAGGGTAGGGTAATCAGGAAATCTTATTCATAGATAACTTTGGAGACATACTGTGATTATGTGATATTAATATGACTAAGGTCTCTTTCATTCTCCTGATTTTCTGACAAATAATTTGAATCAGTTTGTCTTGCTTTGGATTTTGTGTTCATATTATTTCCAGTGTTTTAGCAAACTTTTGTTTTTACACTATTTTTAAAGTGGTGTTTGTAAAACTGTGCTCATTCAAATATGATTCATTGAGATGTTTTTAAATTTTCTATTTCTAAGTGTGTGTATATTTGGCAAATACACCTGCCAAATTTATCAGATGCTCAGTGATTTTAAGATCTCTAAAGAGTCATAATAAAGGGTTTTGTCTGAAGGTGGAAAATGTTTCCACAATAACTGATCAAAACTCTCCCAGTTTTAGCCTTGGTGTGCTGCTTGTGGAACATCTATTAGCCCCTACTGCTTTGTAAAGGACAAGATCAGGAATGGAATGTATAAGTACATTTTTATTTAATTATAAGAGTTATCTTCACATTATTTTCTTAAAATGCTTCCTAGTATGTCCTTAGTTTTTCTGTGAAATATGGAGCCCAAAAAGTTAACCTTGAACCTGAAGCACAGGGGAGGGACTTCAGCCTTGAGGACTCATCCAGAAATCTCATTATTAACACCTTAAAAGCTGGCCAGGACTCTCTTTCTGTGTAACTGAGTGTGGCTTGTGTATTATTGTATCATAAACTAATAAAGATTAAGCAAATGGCTTTGTTTTCTTCTTCATTAGGTATTCTGTGCATTGATAGTTTTGACATTCTGGGAGATGGAGTTAAGGAATTACTTGTTGGACGAGATGATGGAATGATAGAGATTTATAGCTTTGAGAGTGCTGATGATCCTGTCCTTCGACATGATTATGTAAGTCCTCATTCTTCATACTCTGCTGGAAAAAAAAAATTAATTAAAAATAAAAATCTGTATTTCAAAACTTACATGATCGCTATTGCTAAAATATGTGGTTTGTTTTTAATTTAAGAGGTTTGTAACATTGACCATATGAACGTGAAATCAGTATGGTAACATGTAAGAACCAGAAAGTGAAGTGGTTGTGATTTGACCAAAAATCAAAATAATGTAGAGACTGTGTGTTAAAGTTTTGGCTTAGTTGACTGCTGGGTGAAACCTAATACAGAGTTGCTCTCTGAATGAAAAACCCAAGAGTGTTGTGTATAGTCTGTGATTTACAGGTTAATAAATGGAAGTTGTCAGGGCTTCACTGAGCATAATTACATTGGCTATCAATTGTTTAAAATAGTAATTGGATCCTGAGGGATCATTTCACTTCACTCAGATTGCTAATTTCTGCTGGAAAAATACTGTCTATCAGTGTTTTGCTTTCAGCTTTTCAATATGTTTGCTATGTGGAGTAGAATCTTCTAAAAACTTCTAAAATGAGTGCAGTGATATTTCACTCTGCTTGAATGTGTTTATTTGAAGGCTTTATCAGAGAGCATTGCATCAATCCAGGGTGGCTGTGTAGGAAGAGATGGCTATGATGAAATTTTAGCAGCAACATACTCAGGTAAGCTTCATATCATTGACACAATAAATGTTATGTGTGGTGAGGTGATAAAATGAAGCAGGTTATGTTAGTGCAGCTCACATCTCTTAAAATTTTGTGTTGAAAAGATCTCTTCTGATTTAATATTTACACTTAAAAAAAAATTCCTACACTTAAACTGTGGGGATTTTATATTTTAAGATATTCATCATGCGTAACACAGTGGTTGACTATATTTTGGTGTAAACTGCTGCCTTAATGTGATGAATTAATAAGTATGTCTGAAGGAATTATTTGTGATTTTTTAATATACATGAAAAATGTTGATATACAAGCAGGTTTTTATTTTATTTTTCTGTCTTATATGTCATTTAATTCCTTCTTCAGCTTCACAGTCCTTTAAATGGGGTTGATTTTGATTTTAGGAGGAAATAAAGCTCTCCCATGTGAGGCATCTCAGCAGCTCCTCTATAAGTCTTGAGCTATTGACCTGTCTATGACAGGCCATGATAAAAATGCTGCATATGTCAGCTGCTGGGAGCTAAAATATTGCTAATTTTCTTTCTTTAGTTACCTTCAGTGCTAAAATTTAACCTATTGAAACTTCTTGTAATGAAAATCATGTCATTTGGCAAGATACAATCCTCGGTCATTTACTGAGAAATAATGGTGTTCCAAATACCTCTTTTAAACATTTTTAAGTGATCAAATGACCCTTACACCTGACCTCATATGAATTGGTTTGTTATGATTGGCAGTACTTAGTACTGTTGCAGTCTAAGTCCTTCGTGGCTTCTTTTAATGGGAATGTTGTAAAGATTCATGGATCATAGAAGAAAGGGAAAAAGTGAAAGCCCATGTTCCTCTGTGGGCTTTCAAAGGTGAATTCTGGTAGGATGTGCACTAGACTGATTTTGGCAAGGAACCAGAGCTATAAACACCCATTCATGTCTGCATATCATGCCTGAGGTATCAGAGTATAATCAATTAGTATTTTCTTTTAGAAATAAATATAATTTAGTAAGCAAAAGTATAACTTTTTTCAAGCAGCAGCATCCAACTTTTAAGCCCACTGAGAAGCATCCAGTTTGCTATAAACACATTGCACAGCTTTTGTTTTGTTTCAGTACTGCCAGTAATTCAAGGTTTTGTGAGAAAAAAATCCAACTGCTCAGTTAAAAACTGTTAAAGAAGAATTTATTGCTCAAAGTGCTTAATGAAAAAAAAATGTTTTCCAATTTAAGCATGAAACCCATAAAAATGGTGCTCAGTGTCTAGGATTAACTCTACAAAAAAGGATTAAATTGGGCTCAATTCTCTCTACCCAGTGTGTGGAACAAACATGACTCCATACATACAATAGTTGAGTGTAGAATTTTCTTTTTAGCTTATAAGGAATATAAACTTCATATATTGGTTTAGGCTGGCTGACAGGACTGACTACAGAACCTGTCCATAGAGAAGGTGGATCAGGTGAAGAACTTAAATTAAGTCAAGAAATGCAGAACAAGATTTCATCCTTAAGGTAATTGTGCTAGAAAGAAATTTAAATGTAAGAATGGAAATGTTAGAAGCTGAAATGTCATCTCTCCTTCCTATCTCACTGAATTTTCTTTATCACTAATATATCTAGAAGTAGAATCAGACCTTTTCAAAGTAGAAATGAATAGCAGCCTCATTTCACAGTCTTTTTCTATCTTGCCTTCACATAATGATGTCTTAATGCTTTCTGCCTCAGTATCAGCAAGATGAGATTCCTTTCTTCCTTGCTGCTTTATAGCTTCTAAATGATGGCAGGAAAGAAATCACCACCATATTATTCAAAATGCATTGTACTCTTGAAGGAAAAAGTTTGTCCTTTCCTGTGTCTCAAAAACTTCTTTTGGCAAGGAACATGTAAAATCCACGTGTCTGTGTGATAGAGTTTATTTTTTATCTTTGCTAAGTACATCTAAGGGGAGTCACTTCTGGCTGGAAAAATGAGGACAGGAGATAAAGATGATTGCCTTGCACATTTAAACTACTTAATTTCTAGAGTAGCTCTATAGTTGCCTTTTTTTTTTTTTTTTTAAGACATTATGAGTGGTTTCCCTTTTCTAGGAATGAATTGGAACAGTTGCAGATAAAAGTACTTCAGGAACGGGATAAATACCAGCAGTCCTCTCACTCCAGCACTGCAGTTTCTTCAGTACCTGCCTTCAGTGTGAATGAGAAATTCACACTGAACAAGGATGATGCCAGCTACAGCCTCATCTTGGAGGTGCAGACAGCCATAGATAATGTCCTGGTGCAGGTCAGTGGGGCTTTGTTCTTGTTGGATTTCCTGATGCATAAATAAAACACTCAGAGACTTTCTAGTTCAAAAAGCCAAGTTACAGCATCTTAAGGACATGTTTGTTAGGGAGCAAATACAACAACTTCATATTGAGCAGAGCAGCTTTACATTACCAAAATAGACCAAAGTGGCTGCTGTAACAGAAGATTTCTTTGTAACTTTGTGTTTGCTTTTGCATGTACTAATTTAAACACCAATTAAATGAGGTGCACATCCTCACTCACAAGTTTAGTGCCCTCTGTAATGGAAAATTAATTTCTGAATGTTATGGGCCACTTGTTAACTTCCAGTGTGGAACAGCATCTGATTTGTGTGCAGCTGGGGAGAAATAGTCCTGCCCATTACAGCAACCTTAATTAATTATTCCTCCTACTATATCAGCTGAAATTAATACCATCATTGGTAGTCAGAAAGAGTAGCAGTACTGAATCACCTTATTTTGGGAAATGCATGAGGAGAAAAATGTGACAAGGAGGAGTTTATGAGGTAATTTTTCTATAACGAATGGGAATGAAGTATCATAGGATTTTATTTTCACTTCTTAATAAAAATCCTGGTTTTTTTAAACAATGTTACAGAGCAATGCTAAACTACAGCTGATTTGCCACTGTATAATATCAGATGTTTCCATTGCTAAATGAGAAATAATGAAATTGTTTCATCTACCTTTCATGTCTGAAAGACAGTTACAGATTTTACACTGAGGTTGTGGTAAACCAGCCCCCCAGGAGTTCAGGACTCTGTAAGGGAATAAGAGAAAGATCATCGTGTTACTCCAGGATTAAGTAGTAAGCTGCATGTCTGTTAGGATTTTGCCTCTGAGATGAAGCAATCTCCTTGCCTCTCTCTCCTTACAAAGCTTGATGACAGTTAGAGGATAAATGCACTTGGAGCTACTCAGGAATGTAAGCTTCTTATTTTTCCTTCCTCCTGTATTCTGCAGAGTGATGTCCCACTGGACTTGCTGGATGTGGATAAAAATTCTGCCGTTGTTAGTTTTAGCAGCTGTGATTCTGAGGTGAGTGAAACCGAGGAGGTGATATCTGTAGAGATGGCGCGATGGAAGCTCTTCATACTGCGTAGTAAAAATAGAACTTGGATGTATATATCTCTGTTTTAAAATACATGCAGTTAAACTACTCATCTGATAATTGTGGAGAGCACAGCTTCATTAGAGATACTGCAGCATTAGGAGTTATAGGCAGGTCCTGACGTAAGGCAAACCTAAAATATGCAAAAATATCTGCTCTCTTCCTTTTTTTTTTTTTTTTTTTTTGTTCCTGGGGAAGATTGTGAGACACAATCAGTATTGCTCTCTTCTCTGGATTTCAAAGACTCAGGTACATTTGCTTCCTAGCAATTTAGGTGAAGAGTGTTACATTTCTTTCATTTCTAAAAAATACCTTTAGAATGTGACAGTTCTGCTGTGTGGGGAGTGAAATGCTTGCATGCCTTTTTTTATATGTAATAACTACAGACTTAAATAGTTACAGAATTAAAATTGACACTGAGGGCCGGGAGAAAATCCTGGAACTACCTTAGGATTTATGAAAATATTCTGTAAAATCTTTTCCCTTCTAACAGTCCTTTATTTTAGTTTTAAGAACAGAATTTGCACATCATTGTTCTGCCCTGGAGCTCCCAGAAATCAGCTTTTTATTTTAGGTTTTGTGCCATTTGTGATGATTAACTTAGAGCTTTTTTCCTGCTGATCCTGCTTTAGTTTTTGAATGTTGAACTAATTTTGTAGATGAGTGGGCCAGGCTGACATGCATTTTTCAGATGAAAAGTAGGTATCTATGTAATCTTTGTAGAAATATTAAAGACTGTAAGAGGCTTTGGTTGTATTCTCCTTATAGAGGGATTTTTATTTTTATTAACTCTATCATAATTAAAGCTAATTGGAACGTTAAGGGGAACCAAGGATTGCTTTTTTGCACTTAACTCTTGTAAATAGCTGTACATGCATAGCAAAAAACTTCACTGTAACATAGCTACAGTTACGTTAAAACAGACCAGTAGAAATTTTGTGAATACACAGACCTATTTTGTATTATTTTCCTATTTAGTTGGTTTTTTTTTCCTTTTTTCAGCCAAATAGCAACTTTCTTCTTGCAACTTACAGATGCCAAGCAAATACAACAAGACTTGAACTTAAGGTAAAGTGCTCATAAATATGTTCCATAAAATTTGTGGTTTGTCCTGCTTTGGAATGAAGAGTTCTCTACGTGGATCAGTCCAATTTCTACTGCTGTTTTTTTCCCGAGACCTTCTAATCTGGGGGTTGTGTTCCTTTTTATTTGTCTTTAGGATTTCTAAGGGCTTTTAAAAATATGTCAGAGGAAAGCGTGAGATCTTTTTGAGTGTCCCGAAGATGAAAGCAGTGGGGACACCACAGATTGGGAAAATACAGGATTCTGAAGGCAATGTGTGCAACTTACAGCTGAGGGAAGTGTGGGAAAGAAAGCTCTGGCACTGTATATTCTCTGAAGTGTTTGAAGGAAGTTATATTGGGAACTAACAAGGGAATGTAGGCTCAAATTGTATTTTGGAGAGGAAGCAAATCCTGTCATCCCATGCTTATTACACTTAAAGGCATGTGGGTGTTTTGGAGTTTATTTTTAAGGATCCACAAAATTCACACATTTTATGGCAACCACCACAGGAAATAATGAAGGAAATAGTGATTAGGAAAATCCTCAGCATGCACACAGGTGTGAAGTTTTCTCTTTTTTACTACAGCCTCCTAATCTGATACGTGTTTACATAAAACTCTCAATTTTTGAGGCTTTTAATTTTAACTGATCAGAAAATGAGTTAGAGGGTGTTATTCTATTAATATTTAATTAATCTAATACAGCAGCACTTCACTGGACTATGCTCCATCTAGTTTTAAACTCATCTGCTTTAATTATAGTGGCACTATCAAGTAAATATAGTACTATAAATATTCTTGAAATACTAGAGTCTTTCTTTAACACACTTTGAATATTCACTAAATTTCCAAACAGTGGTAAAATAATATTTTCCCTTTTCTTCTTCTCTGTGGATTCTTTCCTCTCTGCAGGTTCGCTCGATTGAAGGACAGTACGGGACACTTCAGGCGTATGTAACTCCCAGAATCCAACCAAAAACCTGTCAAGTTCATCAATATCAAATTAAGCCACTTTCACTTCACCAGAGAACTCATTCTATTGATCAGGACAGGTATGCGCAAAGAAAAATCAATGCCTTTTTTCACTTGGAAAAAATGACACAAGGCAGCTGAAACATTTGCTCGATAAACTTAAGTATAGAATTTCTAACCCCTAACATACACTTTTGAGCGTGTAATTCCATTTCATGGATTTCCTAATAGAAATTATGGATTAAATGGGTTCCTTGCCACTCTTGTTTTGGGGCTATTTTTCATTTTACTGCTCTGAGTAAAGAAGTTCAGCCCCATGTGTTAGTATAGCTGAGGGTGTGGTAGAATGGAAACTTTCTGTAGGTAACTGTGTCTTTTCAGTTTCATTCTCTGCTCCACCCTTTTCCTCTGTTTTTTTTCTCACAGCTAACTTGGCCCCAAAAGTGAGCCAAGACTTTTTTTACCTTTATCTCTCTGTTATAGGAGTTTTGTATTTTACACAATTTCTGATGGATTTTTGCCTACCTCACTAACATCTCGTATTGCCTCCAAGGATCTGCTTGTTCAAACCAAAACTGAAAGACTGAAGGGAGATACCAAAGGCTTCAATGTGCAAATGAGCTCCACTATGCCTTGTTGTTGATAAAAATGCTATACCTGGGGTTTACAGCACGGGAGGCTCTTGAGGCTCTTAGTCATATTTGCTCTTGTCAGTTATTTATCTTTGTCCTAAATTTCAGGTTTAACAACTTGCAATGGGACATCAAAAACTTCCAACTTTTTTTTTTTCTAGTTCTGACATGCCTAATGGGAGATAAAACTTGAATGTGCATGTAGCTTTGCATTTTGAAGTACAGAAATATAGCTGTAATCTGCAATATGTGTCTGTACTTAGGGAGAGACCTGGTTTTTTACAGTGTGCTGGTTAAAAGGAAACCACCACGTAGAACTATTTTTTTTTTACATGGATAGTGTCCCTCTTTCTTAACTATTAACTGTCCTTTTTCTCTTTTAATTTCACAATGTCACAGGCCCATGAATACACTGATGCTCAAAGGCCAGTTCAGTTTTGCTGAAATTCACTCCTGGGTTGTGTTTTGCTTGCCTGAGGTGCCTGAAAAGACTCCTGCTGGAGAGTGCATCACCTTTTATTTTCAGAACACTTTCCTGGGAACACAGCTTGAAAGTACCTACAGGTAAAATACAATTACTAAACCTAATGCATGCATGTGTGTTCAAGTTCATTAATTTAAAATTTTTCTTCTTCAATAGAAAAGGTGAGGGATACTTTAAATCTGACAACATCTCTACAATATCCATCCTCAAAGATGTGCTTTCCAAAGAGGCTACTAAAAGGAAGATTAATCTCAACATATCATATGGTAAAAATTCTTCTGTATTTTGTTGTCCTTCCATTCATTTGTTTTTCCCATAAATGGATTATGTAATATTCATTTGCTTGTTGGGGTTCTTTTTTACTCACTGCTAGATGTAAATGAAGAATCTGTGAGGCACACATTAAAGCTTATCCACCCTAAATTAGAGTATCAGCAGCTGCTGGCCAAGAAGGTTCACTTAATAGATGCTTTGAGAGTAAGTATCTGAACTCTTGGGGTTTGATTTTTATGAAGGGGCTATGCTGTCAGACACCAAACCATGGCTCAAGTCAGGTGTGTGTCATGTGGGGATCTGTTGTTCCCTTTCTGTTCCCTTAGATTAAATTATGTATTTTAAGTGTCTAGGAGACAATTTTCTTTAAGGAAAATTCTCCTTTTTGCTATATAACTAGTGGATAACATGTAGGATTACTGAACATGCTTAAATTGAATGGTAGAAGGGCAGCCAGGTTTATCATCTAATGTTCTCTCCTAGCCTACTGTTACTTTCCAGCTCCTTCTGTCCCTCTTCCCACTAATATTTATAGGTTTTTAGGTCATCCACGCCAAATGCAACTTTGCTTTGGAACTTCATCCCAGTGTCTCATAATTTCTAAATCATCTGCTTTTGAATCTTCTGCTTAATACCTTCCTCAATAGGTTTTAGGAGGTACCAGTTAGGCAGCTTATCTCAGTTTTTGGACTTTTTTTCCAACAACCAGGATTTTCCTGTGAAAACTCACCATCATTGAGTTGGTATTTATTATTTAAAGGGAGGGGAGGTGAAAATGTTGAACCAGTTCTCTTTTGTCCTTTTGGGGGAATCAAATACTTGTCAGAGCTCTTTAGACAGTAGAAAAGCTGGCTACCAATGAGAACAGTGTGAATCTTTATTATCACTAAAAGGGTTTTACTTGGGCTTGGTTTGGCAAACCAGGGATGTAAACAATAATAGAGAATTTATTCTTATGCATATTGTGTTTCTGCAATAATAATGGTGTTGTACATCTTGCTTGCTAGACAGCAAATCTTTGACAAATTTTTTGGTCACTCATTTTTTGGATGATAACTTTATTGACAGGCAGTAAAATAATCTAATGATCGATGAAAGCTGTTATCCCAGCAGACTCACAGTGCATAACTAATTACTACTAGTAACTACTATTACTAATTACCTCTAGTCTAGAACAGAAGTGCCTTCCTCTGGAGGATAAAAAGATCTATACTATTAACCATCCCAAACTGGTCTGATAGACTGAGGCTTTTTAGAAGAGGCATTCAAAACTTTTTGCTGTCACAAATTGAGTGATACTTTCAGAGTTTACTTTTACCTTCAGACTTCTCTGAGTGCTACACTTTTTTAGGAATCCACTTATTCTAAAAATGAAGGTATGATCAAGTCTTGAGTCTGCATGGTGTGATCCTGTTCTGGCTCAGAGCTGGAAGCTGAAATACGGAGGATTTTGAGAATACAGTCTATGAAGTGACATCTGGTGTTTCATTAGAAGACTAGAAAATGAGGCACTCTGAAAATAACACTTGCTAGTTTGGAAGGGAATTGTCTTCCTTTTGAATTATTTCCTTCTGACATATCTAAGCTTCATTTCTTCTTACTTACCTCCTCTTATGATACTTACCTGCTGTTAGTTCTTACCATTTTAAACTGTCTTTGAGGAATTACAAGTTCACGAAGGCAACATGGACTTCCTGCTCCCAAAATACCGCAGCATTTTGGAAGAGGCAGATCAGCTGCTCGAGGAATACAAGAGACAACCTGCACATCTCGAGAGACTTTATGGTTTGTTGACAATTCAGCTTTATTTAAATGGGGCTTAATGTCCAGAGACATGGCTGAAATAGACAGCTGCTTATATTTAGATGATTCTTGTCTTTATGGATATGATTAAAGATCGTGTTCAAATTCTGGATGGCATTTAAGAATGTATAAAAGTTAAGTGGCTTGGATTTGTTTACAATTAAACTGTTGTTTAAAATGTGAAGTTTAAAAACTCTTCTAACAACTGGAATATTTGGTACATAATCATGAATTAAAAGTAGAGATATCTCCTACTGAAAATAAATAGTAATTCCTGGAATTCTACTTTTACAGGTATGATCACAGATCTCTTCATAGATAAATTTAAATTTAAAGGCACCAATGTGAAAACCAAAGTTCCTCTCCTTTTGGAAATTCTGGATGGCTGTGATCAAGATGGATTGATCGCTTTTTTTGATGCTGCCTGACAAGGAACAAGCAGAGTAATTTCTCTGGTTTTAACCAAGGCATTTCAGTATCAAGTCAAAAACACTTTTAATCTTTTGTTGTACTGTCAGCTCTTAGGTTTTATTCATATTTATCATATTGTTTACAGTAGTAAACTTCATATAAACTGTTGTGTATGTTAACTGTGTGCAGAGGTTTTATGTACAGTGTTAATAGCTCAAGAACGATCAGATGTAAATACCAAGTATCCTTTTTTGCAAAAATGTTTTCACTACTGTTTAAGACAACATGGAGTAGCCTGTCCCACAGCTGCAGGAGTGGATGAAGAAACTGTTTTCCAGAGACTTGGATGGATTTGGAAGAAATCTGTGTGTTTAAGCTGTACCTAAATTAGTTTTTCCTGTTGTGTTGAGAAGGTGGTGTGAGAATCTCACCAGACTTGATGTAGCTGGTGTGTGCAGAGGGGGGAGAGCTCTGAATTTTAGACCGATGACAGCTCCATTTAAAGCCACATTTGTTTAGTAATGGATGGCATTAAACTTCCTCAGTGCTTCTCCAGCCTCCATGTGCTTCATTTCAAAACTCCACCTCCTTTCTCACTTGGTTTTATTTAAAATTAGAAGAGATGAAGCAGCCAGTAGAGACAGAGATCTGTTTGCAAGTAAAAAGGATCAACGCCATTGAAGTGACATAGAATCATCAAGTGTGGAAGAGACCTTTGAGATCATCAAGTCCAACCATCAACTTGTCATTATCACTGTACCCTGTAAACCACATCCCCCAGCACCATATCCAGACACCTCTTAAACACCTCCAGGGACAGCGACTCACCCAACAGCGGTAATTTTTTCCTAATGGTCTCATCTGAGGGTGGGGAGGCCCTGGCACAGGTTGCCTGGAGAAGCTGTGGACGCCCCATCCCTGGAAGTGTTCAAGGCCAGGTTAGATGGGGCTTTGAGCAGCCTGGTCTAAAATGAAAGGTGTCCCTGCCCAGAACAGGATGGTTGGAACACGAGAACCTTTGTGGTCTGCCATTCTTTGGTAATGGAAATATTATTATGGTCTCAGCCCGAGGCCATTTCCTCTTGTCCCCTCACTGCAGGCACTACCCCCTCCTTTCAGGGAGCTGGAGAGAGTGATGAGCTCTCCCCCCAGCCTCCTTTTCTCCCGACTAAATTCCCCCCCATCTCCCGGGACATGTTCACGAGCCCTGCTGGGCAAGCTCCAGCTCGTTTCCCACACACGTTTCCCAGCGGGAACGCCCGAGGCTCTTTTCTCCCTCCCTTGGGCGGGCGCGGGGCCTGGTGTCCCCGGCAGCCGCGTTCCCACCCCGTGGGCTCCCCGCCCTCTGTATCCGGCCGTGTCTGTTTGTCCGTCCCTCTGTCCGCCCCATCCGGCGCGGCCGTGACGCCGCGCGCGCCCATTGGGCGGTTCAAGAGTCGCGGGCTACTTGAACGGCGCGGGCGGCTCCAGGCGCGCCTGTCCCCGGCCCCGCCGCTCCAGCCCCGCCGTCGCCCCGCCGTCCCCTCCGCCGTGCTCCCCCCGCTCCTGCTGCGGCCATGCTGGCGGAGCAGGACAACCAGGAGAACGTGCCCCCGCCGGCGGCCGGCAAAGCCGCGGCGCCGCCGCCCGCCGCCGGCACCCGCGTGGCGCTGGGGCTGCTGCGGGGAGCGCAGCAGCGCGCCGGGATCCCGCTGCAGGTGAGGGGGAGCGGCGGGAGCAAGGGGATGTGGAATGGGCAGCGCCGCTTCGGCACTGCGGGAGCTGTCAGGGGCCCGGCGCTGACGGCCGCTCTCCCCACAGGCGGCGCGGGGCGGCTGCGAGGGCCGTGGAGCGGCGGCGGGGCTGCAGCAGCATCAACATCAGCCCTTCTCCATCCATGTGGACGAGCCCGATGGGGAGCGGGAGCCGCGGCGGCAGCGGGGCGTCCCGGCGGGGCAGAAGGAGGAGGCGGCGCTGGGGCTGCGTGCGGCCGTGTGTGCCCTGGGAGAGCGGCGGCCCCTGGCTCCCCTGGGCAACGCCATGGAGCTGAGCTTTGGTACGTGACACCCCGGCCCTGGTGCGCCATGCAGGCCGCGTCCCACCTGCTCCCCCCTCAGGGCCCTGCCCCCGGGAAGCGCGGAGCAGCTCACCCAGGGAGTGGTTTCCAGAGCCAGCTGGAGGGCTTTGGCTTGGGACGCGGGCTGGTTTGGTTCCTTTGAACCTGCTACCAGGATTGCTCAGCTCTTCCCGGCAGCTGAGCCTCTGCGTTCTTATCCCCTGCTATTTTAGGCCGTTTTGTACTGTATTACTTTAGCTATCAGTACCTCATGAGAGAAGCCAGATTACAGACAAAATCAACCCATAAAGCCTTGCCCTTTGCTACCATTACAGAGTTAGAAGGGGATTTTACCCAGGCAGATCCCAAGATGTAAGAGGTTTTTCTGCCAGTTAGCAATGCAAGTGTTTTGAGTTCTTACCAGTATGTGAAAAATGGGAACTGCCAGATCCATCTTCTGTAGCACATGTCTGAATATCTGGGGGCTGACTTCCCTGTGATCCACTTCTGCAGGCTACGAAAAGCTCTGGCACCCCTGCCTTGTTTTACACCACAATCTAAGCCTGCAGGATCTGCATCTATGTTACAAGGTAACAGAGGGTGCACTGAGCACTACATAATTGCAAGAGAGTTTTACATCTCTTTATTCTTAGCAGGAAGAAGAGAAAGGGGAAGGGGAAACTTCCCTGTTGCTGTAACATTTCACTTATGTAAAGCCTTCCCAAATCCCAGTCCAGCCGAATGAGCCTGCACAAGGTTCCCTGTGCTGTGAGGAAATGATGTGATGGTGCCCATTTTAACATGGCTGTTATCCTCTGCTTAGATTCTCCAAGTATTATGGATATTTCAATAACCTCAGAAACAGAAGAGAAAGCACCAAATGTTAATAACGTGCCAGATTATATCAGCGAAATCCATACGTACCTGAGGGAAATGGAGGTGAGCTGCTGTCCCTTTTCTTATTTGCATACAGATCACGGGGGAAGAGTTTGGGGTGGAGAAATATATCTGAACATGAGTTACCAAGACAGTGACTAAATTAGAGCTTGCTAGAAAGGGAGAAATAAGAGCACGGGACTGGTTTATTGTGATAAAGTTTATTGTGCCATGCACAAGCTGGAAAGCAAGATTACATAAATAGAACTTACTGATTCTAAACTCACCAGTGTTTACTTCTGATTTGTTAAACTGTGATAAGCGGAGTTTAAACAGTTGCTTCCCCAGCAGCATGTGCTCCAGCCTCAACTTTATCTATCATCTAAACCTACAGGTGAAGTGCAAGCCCAAAATAGGTTACATGAAGAAGCAACCTGATATCACAAACAACATGCGGGCTATTCTTGTGGACTGGCTGGTGGAAGTTGGAGAAGAATACAAATTACAGAACGAAACCCTGCACTTAGCTGTAAATTACATTGATAGGTTTCTTTCTTCCATGTCTGTTTTGAGAGGAAAACTTCAGCTTGTGGGTACTGCAGCTATGCTGCTCGCATCGTAAGTGAAATTGCTTCATTTCAAGTTCCACCTGCTGGTTTCATACAGATGAAAATCTTATGGCTGTTCTGTTGCCTAGAGCAGGACTGACCTGGGAGGGCTTCATACTAGGATAAAAATCAGGAGTTATCCACCTAAAAGCTTATCTTTGAAGTTATCTTTGAAGTTTGCCCCTAAAGTGAGGATCCGTTATTTCCAACTGCAGCAGCCAGCATCTACAACAGTATTTGAGGGAATATACATAAGGCATGCTAAAAGCAAGTTGTGCTTGCCCCAGTTACTAATTTAGTGGGTTATTCTGGAGTTTCAAAGACTCCAAGTACTAAATTCCTTAGTCCTAAATTATCATGCTGTTCTAGCTCTCTAATTTCAAATCCTGGTGATTCAAGAGCTACTGAACCAACTGCAGCAAACTTGCTTGGCACCAGTGCCCAGCTCCTTGCCAAGTCAGAATATAAATTAGCATTTCATTAAATGCTGGTGGTTTTCTAGGACTCAGTTATTTAGTCATAAACGTTTCTCCTGGCAGAAAGTTTGAAGAGATCTACCCTCCTGAAGTAGCCGAGTTTGTCTACATCACAGATGACACCTACACCAAGAAGCAGGTCCTAAGGATGGAGCACTTAATTCTGAAGGTTTTATCATTTGACTTGGCGGCTCCAACAATCAACCAGTTCCTCACCCAGTACTTCCTACACCAGCAGACAGATGCTAAAGTGGAGAGCCTGTCAATGGTAAGTAGGAATTCCTAGCTCAACCCATGTAATTAGAGAGTTTTATTGCAGATACTTATTACACATATATATGTATACCATATATACACCTTATGAATTGTGCTCCTCCAGAAGTGGTGCCCCACTGCTTGAAACTAACACTCTTACTACCACTTTCTGTCTGGGATACTCCATTCTTATCAGAGGCTAGCACTTGGCCTGGCTCAAGTATGCACACTTACTCAGAGCAGGCAGAGATTAATGAACTTGAAATTGAGGTTTGTTGCACTGCTAGATAGATGTCTCCCTCTCTCTTATCTACAGTTGCCACACCTACCCCCACACACTTTGGCAAAAAAAGACTTTTAGTTTGGTTTTGTCCTCAACCAGCAGAAAGCTCTAAATCCAGAGGCTAGTTTCTAGAGCAGAGAACAGACAACATTTCAGCTGAAGTTATAGTAAATCCTAGCTGTATGGTAGGTACCAGATGTCCTAAACACAAGCCTTTGTCTCACTGTGCAAAGGTCAGACCCAACTACAGGCTTCCGACTAGTTCTTATATGTTTGTAAATGTAAAATGTGCTGGGAAAGCATGTGTTGGGAATGCTGTTTGACAGTAGCTAGCAGGAAGTGCTTAAAGAGAAAGTAAGTGGAAACTGATAAAAGGTGTCCTTCTAACTGATGGCAGGATTGGAAGCTCAAGTTAGGGTTCTAAAGCATCTGTTAACATTTGGAAGCAGATGATTATCTTTTTCATTTCCCTTGCAGTACCTGGGAGAGCTGAGTCTAATTGATGCTGATCCTTACCTGAAATACTTGCCATCAGTTATTGCTGCTGCAGCATTTCATCTGGCAGATTACACACTCACTGGACAAACCTGGGTACGTAGCACTCCAACATGAGCCTTCACAGGCCTCTGTGTGTGTTCAGTGTATTTCTACACAGTTCTGAGTGCTGGGCCTGGGCTGCAGGAATTGCAGCCCTTCTGTGCTCCTAGGCTGTTAATTAGGGATTGCTCCCTGTGGCATTTGAAAAATGGGATGGCGGGGGTGAGGTAAATATGGTTAAAAAGGAAGCTAAAAACTACACCACTGATGATCAGCATAAGTGAACTGCAACATTCAAATGTCCCTCTTCCTTTTTTTTCCTCTCAGCCTGAATCCCTGTGCAAAGTAACTGGCTACACTCTTGAAGACATCAAGCCTTGCCTCATAGACCTACACAACACCTACCTCAAAGCAGCCCAGCACACGCAACAGTCCATAAGGGAAAAGTACAAGAGTACCAAGTGAGTATCTGTGGAGGTGTTAAGGTGTGAGTTGTCCAAGCATGTAAATGCCTGGCAGGGTGCGGGTGTAGGATGTATCTTTTGAGTTTTCAGGCAGATTCAACTAACCAAATTCACCTCTTCGGTGAGAGGGTGACAACACTCCCTGAGGTTTTTACATGGTGTTCTGTTGCTGCCTGAACTGTCAGGTAGAAACTGGAGGAATTATCTAGGCATTTCTACAGTTGGTGATACCTAATGCTCCTAAGAATCTGTGTGGGGCATGACAGCCAACAAGCCCCAGAATGGTTCCTGCCTGGTAGGAAATGTGCTTTGCTCTTTGTGGCAAAGAACACTTGAGTAACATGACATCCTGCCTCTTTTGTTCCCTCTCTAGGTACCATGGAGTATCACTCATTGACCCACCAGACACACTAAACTTATTGTAATAATCAAGAGACTGATCTTTTTAAGAGATATATATTACCAGCAAATTATGTACAGTTTTAAACATGGTTCAGGATTCTAGATATGATCACTCAGAATATGAATGCAGGCTTTTACTTCAATTGTAAAGTTTAGTTTCATGTGGTTTTAATGTAAATCTTTTGTACATGCAATCTTGTTAAGAGTTTTAGCTGTGTTTTTACCAAAATGTTCTTTTCAGGCACAGAATTAACCATGCAGGCAACGTGAAGTCTGAGAATGCTTATCTAATTATAGACTAAATGTTAATATTAGCAGTGCATTATTATAGTAGGGCTTTTTCTCCTTCTGGGTAAGAAAAATTTGGTCGCCACAGAGTATTGGCGGCATTTTATACTGTCTAGTTTAAACTGAGACTTAGATCAAAAGCATTGCCTTAATGGCTACAAAACTGGAAAAACTATGGCCATGAGGAGAACTCCTTGCTGGAATCGACTCATGAGGCTCTTTAGGACGTGCCCCAGTTGCTGTATAATGCAGTGCCAGATCTTCATCAGGGGAAAGGCTGAAAGCTCTGCTGCAGGGACTGCACAGTTAAAACCCCTGCACCAGTTCATACCTCGCGCTTCCACTATGCAGAAAATGGTCTTGCTGTCAGTATTTTCTAGTCCAAGTGTAAAATTGATACTAATCTAAACCCATGGAGTTCCCACTGATGTGTTGGCTGTCCCAAAAGTCCATTGATGCCTACTGAGAAAATTAGTCCCCAGTCTGCTTGCCTCGTACCTCTTGAGGGGTGGTGGAGGGATTCAAGTGCAGTGGGTGAACTGCTGCTCTGTGGCCTCAAGAGCAGGGAGTATCATCTGACATGGATGGGCTGCATGCAGAGCAGCAGGAATTCCGTACGCCCCTCACGCTTGGGAGGAGCTCCTCTCTGGCACACAGCAAAAATGTGCCATGTTTTTCCTAAGCTCTGGAACTGTTACATAAGCAAACTGGCATTCAATCAGCATTAGATCAAGTGGATGTTTACCCTCAGCCTGTGTAAATGGAGTGATGCTGCCCTGTACCGCTGCTGTTTGCATGTAAAGCAGTGAGTGCACAGAAGTGGGCTGAATTGAGCCATTTTCAGGTTGGCTAATAAACAGCTTTTGTATCTGATGTTAGTGGTCTTGCCAATAGCTTAAAATCACTGAGGGGTAGTGCTGTCATCTTAAACTGGCATTCTAAAGACTTTTGGTATGGGCTGCCCTGTGAAAACTCTGCCTCTTCAACTTGAAGTTGAGTCGGCGCTGTCTCTGATTATCTGGGCACCCAGCAGTATAAACTCCTCCTCACAGCTGTTAGGGTGTGGGCTGTTTGAAATAACTTTTTTAAAATAGTCATCTCCATCAGGCTGAGCCCAGCAGTTAATAAGAAAGAACTCTGTCTTACCTCAAGCAACTACAAAGTTACTACTCTGCCCCCACCCTTGTGCTCCTGCCTGAGCCTTCCCTGAACTACCTCAACTACAAAACCAATGGAGTAGAGTGGTGGTCAAAATTCTGGTCAAAGTAAGCAGCAGGAGTGGCCTTTTTGGCCAATCTGATCTTAGGATGCACTTGGACTTTTATGCATGTTCTAATGGTTAATGAAGAACTGCTTTTCATTGGCCATCAGCCTTTATTCAGATTAATTTCAGTGGGCTGCTACAGAAATGCTAAAATTAATTTGGGACAGCCTGTCTAGCATATCATGTCTGGTGCTTGGGGTTGGAAACACTTTAACCTTGCAGGAGAGAGAGTTTATATAGGGAGGAATGTTTTTCACTTTTTGTGACCTTGGAAGGGTAACTGGCAATGCTGACTGTAGCAATTACTTGAAGGTAACAGGCTCTCTTCCTGGGAAACTGCGTTCTGCCTTCCCCTTCCTTTCTGTGGTGTATTCCAAGACCACTGAGAAATATCAGCATTGGAGGGGTAATTTAAAGGAAGCTTATGAAGTATTTTCTCCAGAAAAGGAGCAAGTAGCAGTACTTCAGGTGAAAAGACTTCAGTGGGTTTTAGTATTAATTTAGTGCTTAATCAAAAGAGCTGTGCTCAAGTTCTAATGGAATTTGGTCCCTTACTGTTCCCATAGCAGAGAAAAATTCTTCCATGCTCCCTGAGCTTTACCTTCACCATTATCAACATGACTTCCTCTGCAGCCTAACAAAAAATCTCCAGTCAGGGGCTGGCATCTCTGCCCAGCAGGATAATGTTCCTCCTTCCTCAGGGCAGCTCTTGCTTTTGCTATTAAATGCTGTCTTTTTCCACCTTTTCATTTTCCAAATTCAATATGGGAAAATTCCAGCTTTTGCTTCTAAGCCTTGAACAAAATATCCCAGGTTGTACTGTACTACTGTTAGGCCTATCCAGGTTAACTTCTAATCCGTTCCAACTAAAGGCTCTAAGGAATATAGGGATGTTATGTGTGAAGAAGGGAGAAACAGCTGTGCAAAAAATACTATTCTTTTTTCTGAAGAAGTTTACAGTCTTGTGATACTACAGAACCAAGAAGGAACTGCATCTTCACCCATTTTTGTACTCAGGACAGTGACTTTGGGTTGGAAGAACTGACACGAAGAAAATGCACTGGTTTAGCTCCTGAACAAAAGAGGCTTTGTGTGCTGGTCCCTTCCTGAAAGAGCACAACTTGAATCACACTTTGCCTGGCTGGGAGCAATGTTATATGCATATGGTTTAGGTTTTTTTACATTAAGTTCTTAATCTGATTTGGGGAATGTAAAATCTGCAACAGTAACTTCTCTCCTGTTCATAGCTCATGTAACACTGAGGTCACCTGTAAAATAGCCCTGCTTCACTTTGTAAATATGTGTGTGTTTCCAGGGTCACTTGTTTGTAAACAAAGTGCCCAGATCAGGCATTTTGCAATCCTCCTTGTCTCTTTGTTTTGCCTGATCCTAAATTCAGAGCATAACTCTTTGCCTATAGTTCAAGAAGCATTCCTGTCTGTTGCATGTAATATTTAATTAAACTTTTAAAGAAACTCCACTGCTGAAGTTCTGTGCTAGTTTGTGAAGTCCATGCATTTCTGGTGATTTTCACACAAAGTGGTTTGAGTACAAGGTAAGATGTGGACTAACAGGGGCAAGAAGGTTTTAATCACAGCACATTGATTTTCCCCTGTGAAGAAAGCTCAGCTAGGTGTTTTTGCTGCAGCTGGATGCCAAACCTAGGATTCCAGTTACAGGCACCATTTTTTTAATTTAAATCTGTGTACAATCATTTAACATATACGTAAAAGCATAACCAGATATTGGATGGGGAGGAAATAAAATTATCTACAAAAATAAGCTCAGTAATAATACACCAAAATCCATATTATACAGCATTCCTGCAGGAGTGATGATGGCTTTAACGAGAAGTTCTCTTCTTTCTTCTCCTTTTGTTAAATGCTTTCTTACTTGGATTTTCTTGTTTGGAGCTAGTCTGTGTTCTGTCAGCAAACAACAGTTGTATCAGAAACATACCAAATGGTTTTTCAAAATAAAACAGGCTGATTATCCATAACTTGGCAACTACCCACCACGCCTGGGGCCAAGGTGTAAGTTAATCTCTTGAAAGTGTACTAACAACAAGGGTTTCCATGGATACAGCAGCAAATCTCACTTCTTGGAGGTAAAACTCAACATCAGCTCTAGTACAGCACACAGAATGTCTGCAGCAGCTCTAAGGAGCCACTGACTGTATGCTCTCACTCCCTCTGGAAGGACTAAAATGAGTCAAATGGCCAAAACCATCTCAGACAGCTGCAGGCCAGCCAGGCTCTGGCCGCTCAGGACAGAAGAGATTTAGCCTAGATTGCTCTCAGCTATATCTGTATTCCCTTTGATCAATTGAAACCTTTCTTAGCCTTGCCAAGATACTGTCCTTCCTGCAACAAACTTTTATCCCCTCCTAATTCCACTTGCTAGTTACCTTGTTTTCTGTGGTAGTTCCTGTGGTTCCAGAATGACAACTTCTTCCTCCTCGCTGTCAGACAGTACAATGGGTTCATCTAAAAAACACACAAACCCCACCAACCCCAAACTGCTGGTCACTTTTGTACAAACAACCCCCTGTAAAAAATAATCACAGCATTTTTAAAGAAACACCCAGAGGGGCTACTGATTCATTTTGAGCCCTCCCTATACTACAGAAATCAAGTTTTGAAAAGAACTGACTGGGTCAAGTGGAATTAGCAAATGTGTAAAATGGCTACAATGGTTCTTTCTTCCTTTGGACCTTTCACATTTTAATTATGAACTGTTAATAAAGTGATATAATAAGATCTGATATTAAGAAAAACAAATACTTACCACTCTTAGTTTCCCTCAGTGTACTTGTATCCTCAGTCTCCACTTTTTCACATTCAAAAGCAGCTGCCTCACTTTCACCTTCTTCTTCCGCTGCTTCTTCCTTCTCAGATTCTTCAAGGTCTCCCCAGGAGCTCTCTATTCCTTCCCCAATCTGGGCTGTCCCAGGAGTGTGCAATACTGGATTGGCAAAACTGCAGGAGTTAAGAAAAACCTTGGTGTTTGCTGGTAAAATTCTTTGTATTCTGAGAGTAAACCAGGTGGTTTATAAGCTGGGGAGAACAGCCCTAAAGGGGAGTTCAGAATGCCACTTCTCCAGTCACTGTAATAATCACAGCTCTGACCTCAGCTTTGCACTTTAGGCAAGGAATTAAAACCAGACTGAAGCAAGACCAGGATGATGATGATGAGGATGATGGTATTTCCTCTCAAGGTTATATGCCTACCTAAGCTATGAGGAATACCAGATGTGTGTTTAGGCTGGTTTTCCCCTGAGTAGTACCCTGGAAAAGATACACTTCCGAAGGAGGGTCAGCTTTAGCAATGATTTCTCCAGCCTGTTCTTCCACGTCATTGGTGTCCACAGCAGCACTCGCCATTTTGAAGGCAGTGATCCTTTGGTTGGGGATGGATTCCGCAAAGCCGAACTTCCCGCCTTCTTTCCTGGTCATTCAACAACAGACATTATTTCAGGATAAACAAAAATTCCTTCTGAAGTTCAAATATACAAACGCTTGCTATTTAAAAAAAAATACAAGTGAAGACAATTTGCTGATTGACATTTGTTTTTTACTACATTTCTTTAAAACCCCCATTTCCGTCCCTTCCCAAAACACTCACCTGGCTTTTTGGTCGTTTTCCAAGGCTTTCTGAATCAGTTCTGTTATTTCTGCGACTTTAACAGCTGTTATTTTACTGCATCTCAGAATCTGTTTGTTACACATACAAAAAACAGCTTACAACCAGGAAATCAAGAAGTTTTTAACTGGAATTATAGAGCATCATAAGAATCACAAACATTTAAATCACAGGAACTTCAAACACTTAAAATATGGCCCCTTAGCATGAGGGACTGGATTCACCAAGACATGCAAAAAGTTAACAACCTCCAGAGTGCAACTGGAAATAATCTGCCATTTTTTTCAGCCGGATCACAGGGAAAATAAAAATATGCACATCTGACCAAAAACTATGCATTTTCTACATCCCTTCAGCAGCATGGTACACAGTACTATGCTCTTCCACTAAGACAAAAAAATACATAATATTTTCCAATAAAATCAGACAGTTAATTGGTTTCTCAGCTTCCAAATGTCATGGATATTTACACATCAAGACTGCAGCACAGGAATCAGTCTATACACCACAGAAGGACTGGTCAGAGCAAAGGTTTACCTGATCCTGCAGCAGCATGACCACTCCACTGGACTGGATGGTACAAATTTCATGGTGTTTATTCATGGCAATGACAAGGAGCCCATCCATCACCCGCTCCTCACGTTCAGTTGGATCCACCAATAAATAGGTTCTAGAATCAAGGTTTGAAATATGAGGCAACAGTAGAAATTTCAGCATCTTACTACCCTTAAACACAATTAAACAAAGGAGTTGGTTTGCATATTAATAACTATGGGTTTACAAGGTTTATACCCCTTATGTGGGTACATAGACCTCAAAATCTTACCCTTGATGGAAGAAGGCAAAACTGACACAAATGGGCATGTGGTGGATACTCAAGGGGACAGGATCACGTTCCTCAGGAGTGTACTTTGAAAGGAATTGGCCCAGAATACAGTTATTTATGAAACTCGTGTGATTTTAAAATGACAAAGAAATTTCAGGAAAATTTAAAACAAAAACTCAACTTACCACAGTTACTTCCTCTCCTTGCACAGACACATCTGGCCTACGAAAATGACACAGAGCTACAATCCCTGCTATGCTGGCAGCATCAGTGATGTTGCCATCATGGTTTAACAGGTGCATGTCCAGCCGAATTTGCCAAACCTAACAAAAATACAAAAAATATAAAACTGCTTGATTCTACAGAAGCTGACTTTTTTTTTCAAAACTAGTTCATTTTTTTGAAACAGAAAAAGAACCAGTATATTTTCCTTAGGTCTTTGATTAAGAAGATTAAGAGATCTTGGTATATTTCAAGATACCCACTGTGCCAGATTTAATTATGACAAAATATGCAGCACTTCAGCACAATTTAAACAGCATTCTGTAGGGTCCCAGCTACTTCAGAAAGCCTATGCAGACATGCAAAGTTAAAAATACCTCTCAAATCAGATGCATGCATCTTTACATTAACCTAAAATCAGTATTTCTACTATCCAACAGAAGTCAGAGACCAACTTAAAATTGGACTACATGTATTTTTTAGTTTAAACCCACCAGAAATGAAGAAGTTTTCCTACCTTTTCACCAGCAACAACGCAGAGAGATTCCGTTTCAATGCATTTGGAATCTCTGAGGCATCGCTCCAGTAGTCTGTTCAGTGACACCAGTAACTCGGATTGTCTGTTGGAACAAAATTAACCCAAAGTCAATAGGATTACAGTGGCTTTTATGCCATCCCTGCTTAGTCCTTTTAAGACATTAATTACCTGCCAGGCTCCAGCCCAGGTGCAGCCATTGGTGAGAGCTCCAGATTAAAGAAGAGCACACCTTCCGTGGGCCGACTGGGCTTAGGGGGAACAAGTTCACACGAAACCTGTGCAAGAACCCTGCCAAGGCAAATAAAGCACCAAGTCACAGAAAGTACCAGGGAAAATCTAGAAAAAAAATACATACTTGAGGGGAAAAAAGTATGTGGTTAGGGTTTTAGTTTGTAATTCTCACTCCTGAGAGTTTCTTGTTCAACGCCTGTCATATGTATTTAAAATTTGGTCAACAACTGAAGGAGCCAAATGGTAAGAACTAGAACATACTCCTGTCTTTTAGACTAAAAATTGACTCGAACACATGAGGAACTGTAATGACATACTTATGCAAGTGCATATATTTCACTTTTACACAGGCAAAAAAGGTTCGTTTAGTTTGGGGAAGAACGCAAAATGTGAGATCACTGAATAAGCAAATGAAAACTTGGGAACAATTTTGCATTTTATAAATTATTTGCAACTACAATCATCACGGAAACTCCATCCCTTTCCCGCTTCCTTCCTTCCCATCTTCTCCTCTTTGCTCCTACCCTTGAAATACTACGACTTCAAGGCTTGAAAGGTTAAAATCTGTTTACAGATATCTCTGCAGGCATGGGAGCCCCGGGCTCTATTTAACCCGGGGCCCGCGGCCGAGCCCCCGCGCCCACCTGGTCCTGCCCAGCTCCACCATGCAGCAGCCGCGGTCGGCGCCGAAGGAGACGCGGATGTTCCGGTAGTCGTAGCATTGCCTCCCGTCCAGGCGCTGCGGGAATACACGGACACAAACACACACATGGAGAGGGTTACTGCGCCATGTCCGGCATGCGACGGGACCGCGGGGGGGCGGATCCCGGGGACAGCCGCTCTCCCCGGGCGGCGGGCAAGGGGATCGGGAAAGGGGCAGGGAGGGGGATGCTGGCGCCGCACCTTCTTCTCCTGGATGGCGCGCAGGAGGAAGCGCCGCTCGCAGTTGGAGAGCGGAGTCGCCTTCATGGCCGCGCCGTGAAGGGGCAGCGCGCTCGGGTGATTGGGGGGGAGAGGGGGAGGAGGGAGAGCGCGCGCGCGTGCGTCATCGTCGCGCGCCGCGCGTGCCTAGCCCGCATGCGCCGCGTTACCGCCCTCGCGCGCGTCTCCCCAAGGAGGGCACGGCCCTGAGAATGTTGTAGGCGGGCGCGAACACGCTCTGCTTGGAAAAACTTTTCCTGCTATCCAAGCTAAACCTGCCCCGGCTCAGCTTCATGCTGCTTCCTCGTGTCCTGTCCCTGGTCACCAGAGTGCAGAGATCGGCATCTGCCCATCCTCTCCCCCTCCCGAGGATGCTGAGGTCTCCCCTCAGTCTCCGCCAGCTGAACACACCAAGTGCCCTCAGCCACCCCTCACACCCGGAGGTTTCCCCTCCGGGCCCTTCAGCATCCTCGTGCTCTCCAACAGCTTCATGTCTTTTCCATATTGCGATGCCCAAAACTGCATGGGCGGCATGCAAAACAGCACTGCAAAACAGCACCCGAGGAGAAGGCGCGCCAGTGCAGGGTGTGCACCTCAGCCTGAGGTGGCACGTAAGGGACAGAGGCAGCGAGAGCTGATGCCGGAGTGCCGGTCGTCGGGAAAGCCATCTGGAATTAAAAACAAAAACAAAAACAAAACAAAACAAAAAAAACCCACAGAACATGCATGCCAGACATTTCGAGTGGTTAACACTATTGTGGTGCCCAGCCCCCAAGGTGCGGATGCCCCGCAGCCCTCAGGAAACAGCCGGGCCGGTGTCGGGAACACGGCTGTCAGTGCTGCGGGCAAAAATGCAGCCAAGACATCCAGGCTGTGGGAAGAACATCCCTCCCTGCTGTTCTGAAATGTTGCCCGTAAGTAAAAAGGCCTTTAAAAGTGGCTTTTATGCTTTGTTTGAGCTAAAACGAGAAAATCTATTCTCTTCCCACCAACATTAAACCCCAGACACTGGCATATTCCACACAAAAGTGTTGAAATATCTCAGTTATGCTGTCTTTTCAAGCCTTTGTTAACACACTACAGTTCTAGTACAAACTAAAATGTAAGTCGTGTTTCTGAAATTCACAAGTTTGTGCTAGTGAGGACAAGTGCTGTCTGATTTTCCCATGATGGTTTTATATTTTCAGTTTAGGATAAATATCGTCACAAATAATAGGTGTAAGAAAATATCTATGGGATTATAGAAAGACACTCCTTCTCCAAGGAGAAAAATAAGCAAATTGCCCTTGGAGTTTTACTGGCAATCTTTATGTGGAAATTCTGTCTAATTTTACTTTTTTGTTGTGTGAATTTGGTGACAGTATTCATTAGTGAAGGCTTGGGGTTAAATTAGTAACAAGCAAACTCTGTAAATTAGTAAACTTCAAGTTTACTAACAGCAAATTTGGAAGCGTTTTTTATTGTTTGTGGGAGTTGTCCAAACTACATTACTCTTTGTCAATTACAAAAAGATGTTAATTTCAGCATATGCTGAGATTTCTGCTTGAGGTGGAGTGGGAAAAATTCCTGGTCCGGCTCTCTCAGTGAACTGTTAGGTGACTCGATCCATCAGGCTGGTGGAAAAGCACCCGTTTCAAAAGAGAAGGTGGTGGTGATGGTGAACTTCAGGGGGAGCTGGATGTAATTCCAGGGGAAATAAGTCATGTATTTGGGCTGGAAATCAGCTGTGTCCCCTTTGATCCATGCTGTGAACTTCAGGGGGAGCTGGATGTAATTCCAGGGGAAATAAGTAATGTATTTGGGCTGGAAATCAGCTGTGTCCCCTTTGATCCACGCTGTTGTCTTCACACAAAGGCTACTTTGCAGCTCTGGTACTTGCACATATGCTAGGAAGGGTGAAGAATTTCATGGACAAGTTAAGGAGGTGTAAAACCACATCATTGGAAAACTGTAGGAGGAGGGTACACAGAAAACAAGGTCAGTGTAAATGGTTAATGAAATAGAAGCTGAGTAATTTCTGTGTTTCTGAACAGTGAAGGACAGGGCTACAATGGTAATGAAATAATGGAAATACTCTGCTGTGTTCAGAAGGGGTGAGTGTTGCACCCTACAGAGTGAATAAATGAGTGAATAAATCACAGGTACTTAGGCTAAAGCAGGAATTTTTAGAAAGAAGATCCTGATGATCTACTGTGCCCACAGTTGGAAGCGTTTCTTCATTTGAGCTGAATGCTCTGTGGGCTGAAATGCTTGAATTGGATTATCTTACTGAACCGAGCCTGAAGGGAAAGTTGCATTTAAGGACTGGAGAAGAAAACCAAACTGCATCAGAATCTCTGGATCTTGACAGCAAGCTGCCAGCAATTTTTATGGCCTAATCAAAATAAAGAAGAAATTGACCTTCTCTTTCCATGGCAGCCTTAACTGCAATGTGCCTTTGCTGATTGGCTGTAAGTCCTGCTCATTTACACATCCATGCATGACATGATATATGCTGTGTTCCAGCTGATAAGGTTATTTGGGAAGAAAGGCTCTGCCTAGATGTAATAATGTAATTTAGAATTTGTTTTTATGATTAACAGTTCCAGGGGGGTGGGAGGATGGGCAATCCTTGCAAACAGTGTTGCTGGCAGAAGTGAGGCATGAACAGTACCTCCTGCTGAGATGAGGAACAGGATATTCTGTCCAGGATCCAGGGAAGCACTCAAACAAGCTCTTTATCTGAAGCACAGATAAACACCTTTGTCCCTTACATATTAGAAAGAATGTGTCACAGCTTCCAAGGCTAAAATTTAGGGAAGGAGTTGTCTGGTATATATGCTCAACTAATTTTAATTAAAAAAAAAAAAAAAGGGATCCAGAACTGCCAGGAAATTATTCAAACACCAGCTTAAGGCAAGTTGGTAATAATACCTTCATCTGCTTGCTGAATGCTTGCTTGATCATGTTTCCATAGGCTAGATTTCAGAGTAAACCCCAAAATATTCTTGCTGTTTCCACCTGTACTTTAGCCTTCACATCACCTCTTGGGGTTTACTGCTTTCATAAAAGAAGTTTTTTGCACCAAAGGGTCCTGCCAGAAATTCTGATCCTGTAGACAGTGCTGCGTTGAATGAACATTCATTCCCAGCTCTCAGCAATCCCTTGGGGAAAGTGGGAAGTGTTTCCAAGGCTGGATGCTAGGCAAGCAACAAAGTCGGAGGAATAGAAGTTACACCTCTCCTTTTTTTGTCTCCACACCCTGTAATTTCCCCATCTCCAGGCAAAGTGTTTCAATGATTTCTATGGATACAAGTGAAACCAGTTACTGAGTTAAGTGTCATGCTAAACTAGAATTGTTACAGTTTGAGTTGGAGGCTCTGCATATACAAAAGCAATGTCTGAGTTCAGATTTTAATGTGGTTTAAAATTTTCAAACCTTTTAGAAGCATCTTTAAATTCTCTTAAGAAGCAACAAATGTCCATGTTGAAGTAGAAACTGTAATTTTGTTTCATGGGGAATAGGCAAAAATAGACCAAAATTGTTGCCTGAAAAAAAACCACTTTCTCATATCCTAATCTTAAATATTACTTGACAGATAGGTTAAATACTGGCTTGAGGCAAGACCTCAGGAGTGTGAAAATGAAGTGAATATCTGTCTGGAAACTGGGGTTTTTTTTCCTATTGGAAAGGTGTCAGAAAATGTTTGCTGATACCACATATTGATAGTCCTACAATACAGAGGAAATCCAGAGTACTGACAAGCTTATGAGTCACATCTGATCCCTAAGAGATGATAGCATGTTTAATAACATTGGGGGATAATCAGATAATCAAGTTGAACCATTAAATCAAAATGGCTTTTTCCCCCAGTTATTTCTCCTGCTTATTCAGCTTCCAAGTATCTGTTACTGACCAGAAATTAATCTTGACTGCCTTGAAATGCTGGAAGTCATAATCTTTCTCAATCAAGTATTTTTGTTGTTCTGCATGGACAACCTCTCTTAAAATCTTTTAAAACAGGGGATGCATCTTTTTGTTGATTTGGCTAATTTTAAATGAAATTTCACTTTTAGAGTTGTATCTTAGAATGCAGGTGTTGTTAAAAGATAGAAGTGTGGTTGGGAAGTGCCTCCTGTTGTGTAGAACAGCCACCCACCACTGTCTCGTGCACAGGAGCCGACTGTCTCACATGAAGAATTCTCTGTGTACCACATATAAGTGTTAATCTCTCCATATTTTCCAAAGATCCAAATTCTTCATTCCCTGCCAAGAAATTCTTACAAGAAAACTGTTGTGAGTAGTTGAATTCCTCATAGTAATACAAGCAAAATGGGAAAATGTCCAATTATTGTGTCAGAGACCACAGAGCCAGGATGAGCACTGGAGAATGATGGGTGCTGGCCTTGCCTTTTTCCAGCAGGTAATGTTTTTTACAGTATGGATGAAGTTGTCCGAATTATGTTTTGTTACTTCAAGAAAAGGTAAGTGATCATTTTCCCAAACTGCCTCAAATTGTTATATTGAGCTTTATTGTGAAATATTATCCAGAGGTCCAATAAGAATTTGGTGTAAAATCACAACTCAATACATATTTGTCTCCTTAGCTTAGACTTGGGGTGATGCTATACTTATGTTAAGAATTTGGGAGGCTTGATGAAGTAGAATTTATGAGCTTTTTTTTTTGATACATATTTCTTCAGAAAATAATACACTTTCTCAAGCCCTCACAAAATTTGCAGTATATGGAGCTGTGCTAATGTTCCCTTTGTGAATTTTCACTTCTCTGGCTTATAAATCCATGGAAGCTTTGGGAATATGACTTGATCCAAGACAAATAATGCAGGGAAGTGGATAAATGGTACCATGAAAAGCAGAACTCATGGTAGATCCATCACAATCAAATTGTTCACCAAAATCTGAGTCAAGCGGTCAAAACTCAGAATAACTTTCCTACTGCCATGGCAATACCTCACGAGTGTTTTTGCTTCGGGCCAAGGGCAGGGTTCTCAAATGTCTAAAAGGAGAGAGACATTTTCTGGTGCTGCTGGAATTCAGAGTTGTTTGGCCTGTGCTGGTGTACGGTGACGCGGGCTGGGGAGGCAGGGAGGATGGGTGCACATGTGGGCATTTCAGTCTGGATGGGAGGCTCCGACTCGAAGTGAGCCACCCCAGGAGCTCCTCCTGCCAGTGACAGGTGGTCTCAGGGCATCGTTTCTGTGACAGGGGACCTCTGTCCAAGGAGCAGGGACAACACGCGACAGCTCGGAGCACCGGCGCGGTGCAGCCCCGGTGCCCTCCTGCCGCCGGGGCTGCCCCGGCGGGAGGTGCCGCAGAGGCGGGGGGTGAAGGCAGGACGGGCCCCTCCGCCCGGTGCCCCTCTCCTGCCGCAGGGGAGGAGGCTCGGCCGCCGCCGGCACCAGCACCGGCACCGAGCGGTCCGCGGGGAGCCGAGCCACGCCGCGGGCGGCATGGAGTGGGAGCTCAACCTGCTCCTCTACCTGGCGCTGTTCTTGCTGCTGCTGCTGCTGCTGCTCCTCCTGCTGTGCCTGCTCCTCCGGCAGTTGCGGGGCTCGGCGGGAGCAGCCCCGCGCCGCCTCCCGCCACCCCGGCAGCCCTGGGCTGAGTGCCGGGAGCCAGGAGCGGGGAGCCGCCCGCCGCCGCCGCCTCGGGCCGCCCCCAGGTGAGTCCGCGACACGCAGGGAGGGTTGGGGGCCGCCCCCGAGGCCGCCTCCACCTCTCCGCGTCCCCCGGGAAGGCACGAGCTGGGTGCTGCTCCGCCGATGCAGCATCCCCTGTCCTAGACCGCCCTCCGGTCTCCCGCTCTCTCTAGAGTAGCTACGTTTGCCATGTAAAATTCGGGGAAATTTGAAGGTGCACCCACCCTGCAGCTTTTACTCTGCAAGAAAGTATTATAAAACTCCCCTCAGGCTCTCTTTGTAGAGGAGGTTATGTGGCTTTCCTTTGGCATAGAGAGATCCGAATTTGACCCGATTAGAGAATTTCTAAATGTAGTGTTTTCTGGTGCAGAAGACACTCACCTTTTAAAACAACTTCTCCCCCCTCCCCCAACTTCAACCACATCTAATTCAGTTTTCCTCCTTTTACTCCACAGGAGCTATTCCATCATATAACTAAAATGCCAAGTAAGCTTCACTCCCTGTAGAGTGGGAGCAGACCTGGCAACAGCCCATGGCTGACCCTACCCCATCTCTGATGTCCCCCAGGGACCACTTTGGCCCCAGCAGAGCAGCTGCTGCTCTCCAGGTAATGCCTGGGGCTGGTGTCAATATAGTGTGGCTGAGCCACCACCTCCTGCTGACTGCCCTCATCCTGTGCAGGGTATCAGGGGTGGCAACTTGGCTTCTGGACCTTTAGGAAATTCGTGTTCGAGGCCTTTAGGAAGTTAATGTTTGAGACCTTTAGGAAATTCTTGCAGACCTTTGGCTGCAGACCTTCCATACCATGGTTTTCTGATAGTTCTCTGGAACCAGGGTGTCTTTCAGAGAGTGAGCTTAAGCGAACATGGGTTTTGACCTGTGCTCACTCTGGTGAGTTTCTGCACCATGGACAAAGATGGACAGACACCGGTTTGTCCCTACAGGAAGGATCTGTGGAGAAGCTAAGAATAGGTGTTATCAGCTGTGCAGTGAGCTTGGCAAAAAGAAATTATTTTAGTGCTATAAAGCTTGTGTTCTTGTTTAAAAGTGTGGGGTTTAGGGGTTCTTCTTTAGCCACATTTAGATGGGAACTGTTGGGGCGGTGTGGCTGCAGGCAGCTGGGTCTCCAGCATTGCTGTGGGGTATATTTTTATACGGCAGGGTTGCTGCTAATTCAACAAGTGCTTCTCAGTACACGATCTGATCTGCCTGATTCACTCCTGCTGTGCATTGCTCAGTTACAAGGTAGCGTGCTGCGAGCATGAGGACGCTGTTGGAGGGAAGGTAGGATATTCCAGCTCTCAGCCCTTGCTGCAGTGGTCTGAGCTCTCCTCTCCTGCTCGCTGCTGGGAAACTTGGCATGGGGGAAGAGTCTGTTAATGGTGCAGGGGAAGTTACAATCAAGTTGGAGAGGCCCTCCTCCAGAGGGTGTTGGCACTGCTCTGATCCTTCTTCCAGCTGGCTCACTATGACTTTTTATTTCAAGCTTTTGAAATTGTTGCACACTCTGGAATTTAGGTCAGGTCTTTTATCTGCATCTCAACAGATCCATCATCTCTTATACAGACTGTCCACACATACAGTCCCACTTGGCAGGGGCTTTGCAAGACATAGGACGTGCTCTTTGGGATACTAGTCCTGGAGCTGATGCCACACTGCCTCACACATCTTGGGCCATGAAGATTTGCTGTTTGTTGCCCCTCCTAGAGCCTGATGCCCCAGCTGCCCTTCTCCACTCTTGGGTGGTTTTTTCAGTCATGGAAAAATTATGAGAGAGCAATCAAGTGTAGGTTTCCCTGTCAGTGCCCCATCAGCCTCTTATCTCTATGGTTTTCTTGTTCTTCCTCTGTGAAAATGGTGGGAATGATTTTGGCCTCACATCAGTGATTAGAAAGAAGGTGATTAATGGTTTTGCTCAATTAATATGAGTAGCCATAAAACTGTGTTGCCTTCTGCTGAGAAGGCAGGCAACCTGGTTTCAAGACACAGCATGACAACCTGGCCTCGCTCGGGTCACTCGGGCCACCAACATGCACAGACACCAATGTGGTGGATGGTCAAAATGGTGTTTATTACCTTATCTCGTGTGGTTAAATAGTCAAGGGGCCCTACTATGTCAAAAGGGGGACGGTGGGCCCGGCTAGGGTTAGTAGGGAGTGGAGGACTACTGGTGTTAGGAGGTGCTACATGTCTCAGGGGTGATTGGTTACATATCGCAGGATGAGGGGGAGAGGGTCTTGCTTTCCGTTACATTCCGAAATCTTCTGTTCGCCTGTCCTTATCTACCACAAACTGTGACACATATTCTGCATGAGCACCAAGAGATTACCTTCAGAAGGTGACTTCACAGATAAGTAGCCCTGAAGTGTTTAAAATCTTGGGAATGGTTGAGGCACTGTTGTAGATGTAGGTAAACCCAATGAGAAAAATAATGATGTCTAACTCTATTTCAGAAGGCTGAATAATTTCTTTATTATAATTATATTATAATATATTAATATATTATATAAAAGAATATACTAAATACTAAATGTTACTTTCTCTAACTATCATATCTCACTAACTCACAGCTCGTGACCCTGTTCTCTAGAGTCTAAACACAGGTGGATCCGATTGGCCATCAGGCCCAAACAATCCACCATGATCTAACTAAACGCTCACTCTGGGTAAACAATTCTCTAAACACATTCTACAAGACAACAACAAAGAGCAAAAATAAAAATTGTTTTTTCTTTCATTTTTCTCTGTGCACCTCAATAAAAAATCCTGAGAGAGAGAGAAATGTGCTTGCCACAGGGCACTTCTAAAAACTTGTGTTGCAGAAGCCCTTCATACTTATTGTATTGCATGGAGCAGAGAGAATCTGATTTTTGTAATGACTCTTTACAAGCATGACCGACATGGCAGTTACCTTTCTCTGGAAAATGAAAACTAGTACATGATTCTTCTCTGACATACAAGCGTTTTACACCAACAGTGCAGGAGAAAAGTTTGTGGGGGCTACTAGGTGAAACATCTGCAGGTCAGAGGATTATAATCTCTTTGCTTTGTCTTGTTTTGGTACTACTACTGCATCTCAAATTTTGTCATTTCACAAATACCTTCAGTACAGAAATAAATACCTCAAATTCATGAGGATGAGTGCTCCTTTTAAGTAAGCTCCATGTTCCAATGCTGTCATCTGCAGTGTAATTTGGAAGGACAAGCAGGGGAGTTGTTTGGCATCACACACCCAAGTGGTACGGCATGGGTTTTCGCTCTCCCTGGCTGCACACGGCTCTTGGGAGCCCGGCTGTGGCGTAGCTTCCACGTGCTGCCGGGGTTTGCTGCCGCGGGTTCCTGGACACGGCTCCGTGTCTTGGGCGCGTGGGCTGGCCAGCCTCTGTTACCGTGCGCTAGGGATCTGGTAAAGAGGTAAGGAATTTGTCCATTTACTCCGTGCTTGGCAGGAACGGTTTATTGGTCACGTTGTTCGATGGAAAGACGCGACCGCTCCCGGCACTCGCATGGGAGAAAATGGCATCTGGGTGCCGGCGGGATAGGATTTTATGGAGGGGCGGGGCGAGAGGATCCACGGCCTCCTGTCCAATAGGGGCGGCTGCCGTGGCGGTGATGCCAGCAACAGTGACCAACCAGAGAACCCCGCAGGGGCGGGCACCAAGCCTCGGGCTGAGCGGGATCGTGTGGCTTGGGGTGGCCGGCACGGGGTTTCCCGGGGCCGGACGGCGGGGTGGTTACAGGAGTGGCAGAGGGGGAAGATCCGTCAGCATGGGGCCAGAAACCGCGGGGGGGGGGGGGGGGGGGAACAAAACAGGGGAAACGTGGGATTACAGAACTTGACTTATTTTAACATAAATTGAAAACCCTAATCTAAACCCGAGCTCCAGGATGCAACATCTCCCCGCTTAATAAAATATAAAAAGAAAGCAGTGGTGTTCATTCAGTCTCTCAAGCGGTAGCTTCTTCTCCCAGCTTCTTCTGCTGCTGCAACTGCGGTGACTGCTACGCAGGTGGAGAGGGCCTGGAGATGGTACTGGGGCTGGTTCTTCTCAGGGTGTTTAGGGATAGGGAAACTGGGACAACTTTATTACAAGCATGGGGATTTGGGACACACGCAGACTGGGGTGGCTGGAAAGTTTTCCTGGGGCTTTGGGGAAAAACATGTTTTAAGGAGATCATAGGGTCCTTTTTCTTTTTGCGTCGCCTGCGGTTTGATGCAACCCCCCGACTGGTGGGGTCATCTGCCTCACTCAAAGGCACCCTGATGTTTTGAACTACCACCTGCACAATTACTTGATAAATCACAGCTCCCCTTAAGGTGCTGTGGCCTGCCTTACTTTTATCTTCACGCGAGGCAGGTGCGCGTTGTTTTTTCAGTTTTTTGGGGGAATGGGGTCTCCCTCCCGCCCTCTCCCCCCTCCCACTGTCCCTGGGGGTGCCCTGCCCAAAAATGGACACTGAACGACAAAATGTCCTCTCTGATCACAGTGGAAGCACTGGCGTCTTGCTGGAGGCTGCTTCGGACCAGCGTTCTTTGGAGGCACGGCATCCAAGGCAGCAGTGTTCATGGATGCCGCTTCCAGGACAGACTTGTCCTGAACCTCTGATCCCTCTACATGCCTCTCAGCTGTCAGCTCGACCCGTTCCATGGAATCTGGAAAGTGTTCAGAGACCCACATCCCCCTGCTTCCCTCCCTCCCGGGTCTCCGGGAACCATGGGACTGCAGAGTTGGAGGCTCTTGTTCCCCCCTCCCTCCTCTTCCCTCCCTCCCGGGTCTCCGGGAACCATGGGAATGTGGAGGCAGGGGCTCCGATTCCCCCCCCCTCCTTTTCCCTCCCGCCCAGACGTCTGGGGCCCATGGGAAGATGGGGGTAGGGGTTCCCGCTCCTCCCTCCCCCTCTTCCCTCCTGCCTAGATCTCCGGGACCCATGGGAAGATGGGGACAGGGTGCGAGCAACAGGACGGGGGTTGCCTCCCTCAGGCAGCGGGGTGGAGATGGCAGAGCTCTCCCCGGTGAGGGAGGGCGGAGTCGATGACTCAGCAGGGACGACATGCAAAAGACTCGAGGGAACGCCCACGCGAGGGGGAACAATGGGTGAGGGAGTAACCTGACCTCCCGAGGGGGCGGTGCCCACGCCCACAGAGAGGCAGGTTGGGGTTGGGTCAAAGGTGGGGACACCGGGAACAAAGGACAGAAAGGGGTTGTGGGAAGAAGAGACCCTGCCACGTGTCCGCCCTCCATCTTGGGAAGACAAAGGGATCAACCACGTGGCCTCGACCTCCTCAGAGGAACAAAGAAAGGGGTTTAAAGAAACAGAACTGCGCGGGGTAACGCCGAAACTGGGATTTTCAACTGGGAAAAAGGGATTGGAAGGAGGGTTTAGGGTCATGGCCTCAGCGAATCGACTGATCTCACTAAGGCGGGGAAGCCGGGATGGCTTGGGGGAGCCAGGAGCACGGTCCACGTTTGTGGAGCTGCCCTGTGTCTCAGATCGATGGGGTGCCCCCCCTCTCCCACCCGGGTTAGGGGAAGAAGGGGTAGGAGAAGGGGATGGGGAAACAGATTCAGGGGGAGTAACAGATTTTCTGGATGGTTCTTTCCTTTCCCACCCGAGTTTCGCGCGGGGTCTGATTTTACCACATCCGAGATCAACAAACAGAATTTAGGGAAGCAGTCATCTATGGAGGGATCCCTACCGATCCCCTCTGCTAGCCTTTTTCCCACTTGCTCCCAAAATTTGTGCGTGTCCTCGGTAGACAGACGGGGGAAAGCAAGGAACAACCACCGGACAAATTTCTTCACTAAATTTTTTGGGTAGGGGCCCTTCACCGAAAGGATTTCCTTAACTTGGGAATAAAATTCCTTTTGTTGGGCAGATAGCATGGTCCCCATGCTCCTTCCACCCAACCCACCTCACCCCTGGGGCAATAAAAAAGAAAAAAAGAAGGCAAAAAAACGCAGGCGACTCCAGCGGCTGCCGTTCGTGCTGTGCACCGCACGTCCCAACCTCGGGAACACGGCCAGCCCACCCCATATTAGCTGGACACGTTTCCACGACTAATACTTACCAGACTGAAGTCTCTGCAAAGAAAGGCTGCCACCAGGGTCTGGGAGTCCGGAGAAGTGTCCTTTCTGCTGCCCTCTTGGCTGTGAAAGTTTGCACTTCCTGTCCCACGCAGGGCACACTGTCTGGTCCCCCGTGGGCGACAGAGACTTCACTGATGTACTTTGGAGAGCCCCTGCTCTCGGTTTCCGTTCGGCACGAAGCAGTGATCCGGCGCGGACCGCTGCCCGCTCTGGCTTGGCGGCGGCGCTTCCCCCTTGGCAGCGGCGCGGCCCCAGGCCGGCGGCGGCGGCGGTTCCCAGCACTGTTCCTGGAGCTCTGCGGTGAACCTCCGTCCACGCAATCAGCTCAGCGCTGGCCTCGGCCCCATGTTGGGCGCCATTTGCGGCGTGGGTTTTCGCTCTCCCTGGCTGCACGTGGCTCTTGGGAGCCAGGCTGTGGCATAGCTTCCATGTGCTGCCGGGGTTTGCTGCCGCGGGTTCCCAGACACGGCTCCGTGTCTCGGGTGTGTGGGCTGGCCAGCCTCTGTTACCGTGCGCTAGGGATCCGGTAAAGAGGTAAGGAATTTGTCCATTTACTCCGTGCTTGGCAGGAACGGTTTATTGGTCACGTGGCGTGGTTCGATGGAAAGACGCGACCGCTCCCGGCACTCGCATGGGAGAAAATGGCGCCTGGGTGCCGGCGGGATAGGATTTTATGGAGGGGCGGGGCGAGAGGATCCACGGCCTCCTGTCCAATAGGGGTGGCTGCCGTGGCGGTGACGCCAGCAACAGTGACCAACCAGAGAACCCCGCAGGGGCGGGCACCAAGCCTCGGGCTGAGCGGGATCGTGTGGCTTGGGGTGGCCGGCACGGGGTTTCCCAGGGCCGGACGGCAGGGTGGTTACAGGAGCGGCAGAGGGGGAAGATCCGGCAGCATGGGGCCAGAAACCGCGGGGGGGAGAACAACACGGGGGAAACGCGGGATTACTGAACTTGACTTATTTTAACATAAATTAAAAACCCTAATTTAAACCTGAACTCCAGGATGCAACAAAGTGGCATCAAACATCTGCTCCATTCAAACAATTTTCTATTTCTTGATGTGTGTTTTAGGGCACAGCTGTGGAGGCAGCACTTTCCCCTCTGCTGGTGTGGTCACAGGGCAGGAAGGTGGGTGGATATTTGGCTCTTCTGTGCTGGTGTTATAGGTGCTTTGTTTTCCCAAAGATTGATGCTGCCAATCCTTTGATTGATCCTTTTGCTCAGGAAGGAGGGCAGGCTACCCCTTGTGCAAAGAGCTTGTCCCACTGTCCAGAGATCTTCTAGGAAGTTTCTAAATTCCCAGTGTCCCACCTCTCAACAGAAGGTGTACACCATTTTGTTTAATCAGTGATGAGAGGCAGAAGTAAACCAAAGGCTCTAAAAGATTAGCCAGATGAATCATCGAGGGAAGATGTAAACAAGCTGCAGGATGAGAGAAATACAAGATGGAATTGTTAGTAGGAAATGACTCCTGAGCTCTGCATGTTGCTGAAGTGCACAGACACAGGTATCCTGTCCTGGAAGGGAGCAAGGTTCTGTTCAGCACGGAGGTATTGGGACACCTCATTACTGGGCCATTGCCGGCAGCACCAGAGGGAAGTCGGATAAGAGCCGTGAAAAGCCTTTGGGGAATCCACAAGGAAAGAGTAAAACAGTTGTGTGCTTTTGTTAGCTGGCAGCTATAGGGCAACCAAATAATCTGCAAGTATTTGAAAGATACAAACTCTGAGGAAGAAGATAATTTATTTAACATGATCTGTAACAGGGCATAAGAGAGTAGAGACAGGGAATACTAACACTAAAGGCAGGAGAAAGTACTTGACAACAAGGTGTGTTAATTCAATAAATGATCTCTCATGGAAGACACACAAAGCTCGATGTTTGCCCCTTGAAAATTAGACTGTCACTAGAGGGAATAATGCTGTGCTTTTATGAAGAGGCATTAACTATGTTGTCACCTCTTTTCCCATTTGTAGATTAAAAGACATGAAGGCTCATTGGACCAGAACAGTTCCCAGTGAGGCCTGAAGAATTATGCCAGAAATGTCCTAATTTGGTATTTACAAATACTCTAAACCAAACACAGCAATCTGTTTCTTTTTCTGGTGATTAATCTGGTGTATTTTCACAGTGACAGGTAGTGGCATAGCTCCACTCACAGCTACAGCTGTGCAAGGCCTGCTCAGTGCCTTTAAATTTTTTGCATTCCTGAGAAACTCTCTACTGTGTTGCTTCCCTTCAAACGTTGTTACATCTCTCAAATTCCACTTTGAAAATCCACCTCTGTGAAGGGCTGTCAAAATTCTGACAGTCATTTAAGATCTGTTTTGAGGTGCCCTGGGGGGACTTTAGCCAAAGCAGGTTTTCTATTCAGGTGTATGGGCATATCTGAGCTGACAAAGCTTTCAATACATAATATAATGCTCCTTCTTATTTAGACTTACAGAAGAAATTTAATGTTATTATTACTACTACTACTACTACTGCTACTTTGATATTTTACCACATAGTAATGACTACAAGTTTTAGAGAATGGGAAATATATTGCTTCATGTAGTTACAAAAATTGAAGTATTAATCAGTTCTGTGAGAAATATATATAATTATTGGAGGAAATTTATGGAAAGCCTCACAAATCCAAATGTTGCATGTTTTCAGTGTGACTTTCAGTGAAATTCAGCAGCATGTGCTTCAGGGGACTTCTCTCTAAAAATGCATATCCTATTTTTGATTTCAGAAAAATTAGCATCTTCAGATCTTGTCAATAGCAAAGGTATTAAAATGGTATTTTGCATTTCCTGGATAATTTTTTAGTAATCAGATACAAAATGTACATCCTCAGTCTGCTTAATTTATTATTTCTGTCTTTACGGGTGGTTTTTTTTTTAATGTAATTTTGTACTTTTTCTGGATCTGTGTTGACAGAAACAGCACTCTGCAAAAATGGTTAAAAGACAAGTCCCTGCTTGCTGAAGAAAGCAATTGATAGAGAAAAACAAATTAATTTTCATTCCAGCGTTTGTGCACAATGCTTTACTTAATCTCTGTGTTAGCAAATCGTCCTTCTGCTTTTTCAGTAAGATTTAATATCTTTAAAAGCTGAGTTCACTGCCAGTCTGCTGTGCTCACCAGGGCACGCTCACACCTATTTAACACCTGGGAAGTGGTGTGTGCTGGCTTATTAAAATTTATGCTGCATTAAGAAGTCTGTCAAGAGGCAACTCTCTGTCTTCACACATGGTAATGAAGTTTTCAGAGGAATCTGTTCTTTCGCCAAAGATCACCTGTCTTTGGTAGAACAGGTTTTGCTGGAGCCTTGATTGATTGCTGCAGACAAGTTTAACTGCTCTGTTTGGAGAAAGGATCACTGGTGTATAATTTTCCTCCGTTGTTTTCTCTTCCTTTGGGGTGATTGATGTATTCAAACCAGTCCTTTCTACACAACGTGAATGCCAGGTAACATCAGACATGGCATGAAACCTTGATATTCCTGTCCTGAAAATGAGAAAAGCCTCCCAAAAACTCTCAGGACTTGATGTTATGACAGTGTCGCTAACTCCTAGGGCTGCGTCTCTGAGTCCTGGGGAATTCTGATGGCTGGAGGAGCCGTGGGGGGAGTGAGGATTGGCAGGAGGTGGAGGTGGAGCAGAACAAAACACTGGTGTGGCCAGTAGAGAGGGGGAGATCAGGCTCGTTTACTTGCAGCTGAGGGTGGAAACAGAAAGGTTAAAAGCACTGGGACAGGGACCTGTGGGTCCTCTGGAGAGACATGAGGGCTGGGAAGTGATGTCCCAGGCCTTGGCTGCTGGCCTGGGCAGTAGTGATGCCCTCTGGAGCAACTTGGTGGGTGTCTGTCAGGAGAAGCCAGTGAGGATGGTGGTGCCCAGGGCAGAGGAAATCCAGGAACAGCAGGTGACATGTTTATATGTATTTTGCTATGCTTGGGTTATTGTGTAGGAAAGAGGAGGGCATGGCCCTCCTTAGAGGGTGAAAGGAATTGTGCGTGGGGGGCTTTTTTATCTTCTTCAGCCAAACAGTTTCCAGGTTAACAGTGAGGCCTTACAAAGCAGGTGATGATGAGGTCTCTCCTGCTTTGCCAAATCTCCCCAGCAGTTCTATAGGGGTTTTGGTGTCTGCATAGAGGTTTTTCTGTCTGTCCTGTGACTACAGCTTAGCAACATTTTCCTCAACAGAGGAGTACCATGTCTGGGGTTGATGTGCCCTCCTGTACTTTAAAATTGTGGAAATTAGACAGTATATCTTTGTGGTCTTTTCATAAGCCCCTAATGAAATAATTTTGTTAAGAGTGCCAGTAGTTGAAGTGATGTAAACAATTTCTTCGTTAAAATGCACAGTTTGGTTAAAGTAGAAGTCTATAAATTTTATAACTTTGCTCTAGCGAAGTCTACTTTAATGGAGTTGTCTATGTCTGTTGCCCTGGTTCACATATGAACCCCTGGAGACTCGTCAGCTGTCAGAAATTTATGGATGTTTAGTAGAGAAATTAGAGGTCTGCAGTACATTGTTGTGCAAAGAATAAGCTTGAAGGAAAAGAGATTAATTGCTGCTCTGCCTCAGCCCTGTGTTCACATGTCTCATTCAAACTTGCCTGAATTCAATCATCTTATCCATGGCTCAAAAAAATGGGGAGGGAAATGTGCTGTACCTGGCCTCTGTGTGTACTGTTCATTCTCTCCTGGCTGCTGGTTTTTGGCAAAGTCCTGTTACCCTAATTCCTCAGGGAATACAGAGGCTTAAAGTAGTTCTGAGCAGGGATACAATGCAAGCCTCTGATGGGGATTTCCTGTGGGGAGTTTGTGTGCTTCTCAAAACCTGAACGTGGGCAGTGACCCAACTGCCTCAAGGCCCCTGGTGGCTGAAGCCAAAATTTTGGGTTCCTGGAGCTGAATACAAATGGACTCAGACCTACTCCTGCATGCACTCTTACCTGCCACTTTAATGCAGATCAGAAACCCAAAAGACTGCTAGAGAGTGTGTTATAATTCCAGCTAAGAAAGCTTGCAATTTGGCCTTCAGTTCAGGGAAAAGAGCACTTTTTCCCTTGTCCTGTTGTGGTATGGAAGGCAGGTGAATCTGCTTTGGGAAAAAGAGCTTGTTTTGCCCTGTGGGTGGCTGGTTACCTGGAATGCAGTGAGGAAACTTGTTTAATGAACCCACAAAGGTCCCCTCCACCCTGTGATAGCAGTTTGGTGGCCTTTACTTGTGGCCCTAAGCCCCCAAACAAATTTCCTTTTCAGCCTCCTGTTTCTGCCACCAGTTCTGTAAGTAACAGCAGGGTCCATGGAAAACGCAAAAATTTGACAACATTTTAGGAACAGAAGACCTCGAGCATCAACAAATGCTTGTGACAGGGCAGAGCTGTGTGACGTGTAACAAACTTATTTGTCTGCTTGTCTCAGCATACAGCTCTGAGAAACCAAGTATCACCCATGAGTTTCTGTAGAAATAATGTAACTTTTAAAGGAAATGCCTAGTCATGGAACTGTGCGATATTAATACAAACAGAAATTTAGAAGTATTTTTTTATTTTTTAAAAATCTTGTTCTTCCACTTTGGTCCTTTCAGTGTAGTCAAGGCATGTCTGGATTTCTCATTCACTATTTGAAAGCTGCTTGCTTGATGTCATTTATGAGTATCAATTTTTTTTTTTTAATAGTTTGCTTGGCCAAAATCTGCCTTGATTGTAGAGATATCTCACTGTTGGAAAATCCCTCCCCTTTCAGCTTTCCTTTGAGGGGAATTATTTGAACAGTAGAAAGTACTGAAATGCTATTCAATGCTAGTACAATGAAAGGCATTAAATGCTTTTATGAATTGTGATGAGAGATTGACTAATCGAGAGGTTTTAATGTTTCCTCCTTTGTTCATCACAACTGTAAGGTTAGTATGCAGTCTTTTGGGCATGGACTATTTCCTCAATGTGTAACATATAACCCAAAATTAAATGCAAAGTCTTAATAAGGATTGATGACAAAAAAATTTAAAAAACCAAACCAGGGCCTTTTATTTTTTCCTCTATTGATCCTACTGCATCTGTATTGGATTCATTTCCAGCTCAGCACTGAGTTTTCCTGTGTTAAAGAGAAACTCTTGATATGAGATTATCTATTCCTATGGAAAATTTGGCTTACAGAAGCCTGCTCACAGGCCTGCAGAAAGCAGAGCTGGTGGGGGGTCTGCTTAGAGCTGCTGGGAATGCTTAGTAAGAAATATTCTGGGATCAAATATTAGGATGTGTAGGTAAACAAAACCCTTCTCTTTTCCCCAGCAGTGCCGCAATTCCCGAGCAGTGCCACTAGATGGCGAGCTTTCTGTATGGTTCATCCCGCTTTCAAAATCCCTGGGACTATTGGAACTATAGGAAGGGATTTCAGCAAGTCAGCATTTACATTATTCATGTCTTCACTTCCCCTTTGACTATTACCATGCCTGTTTTTGAAAAAAATGCTACTGAGCGTTGTTTAACTAAAGTTTCTGAAGTGACTGAGATGGGGAGCCTGACAAAAAGCAGGCCTCCATCCTTCTCTGCCGCTGTATTCAGCAGAATAACTTGTGGTCAGTTGATATTAAGCTGCTGTACAGCAATTCTGTATATCCCTACTATACTGGATATAGATCCTAGTGCAGATGGAGGTTGAGGTTGCTGTGAAGTTGGTGTTTCCTGGTTTCTCCCTCTGGTTAGAGGTACACCAGCTGCTTCCTGTTCCTAGGACCTATGGCATTGCCTCTTGTTCAGACAGGTGAATGCTCACAACCCTGACAGCCAAGTCCTAATTAGCCATAAATATTTATTTATTTTGGCTGAAAGCAAAAAGGTAATTTATGTCTGCAGCTGTCTTCAGCAAATACTAGAACACCAGGAAGGAAATAGGTTAGCCATTAAAAGAATGAAATGCATCTACTCCTGCTTGGTAGTTTGGATGCAAAGTTTCAACATGCTGATTTGCCAGGTGCACAGATGGGATTGCACCACCTTTTCCTGCAGCTCACACCCTGATGCTGCAAGTCCTGCACTGTTGTGCCTAAGGGCTTTAGAGGTGTCAGGGATCAGGGCAGGAATTTCTCCCCTTTTCTTCCCTCTTACTAGTCCAGAGTTAGGACTTGTGCAGTTACAGAGGAGAAAGCTTTGCTGTGTTGGGAAAAGTTGTGTGACAAAACTTTAACATTGTCTCACCACAGTTTCACCCATGCCAGGGGAGAGTGAGGTCTGGATACTTCTCTTTTCTCATTCTAGGAAGATGATTTGACTGGCTCAGTTATGACATATCTTTCCTTCTTAACTCCACTCTTGGATTTGGGCATTTGCTTTTTTGAGCAATGGCCTCCAGACCTGGAATGGAATAGCAATTTTGTTTTTAGGGTTTTGATTACCTGGAGTATGGTCAAGCAGGTGGTGTTGCAGGCAGCTCATGAGAAATCAGCCAAACCACTGACTGAAAATAGATACAACAAAATGAGGAGCTCAGGACATAGAAGGAGGAGGAGGCAGGGAATGACATTTAACGTCAGGCAGTCTGTGTTTCTCCTTGCAAATGGGATTATCCTGTAGCATCTGAATGCCATAAAACCACTCTGGTTTTTGGTCTGGCGAGGGGTCAGGATATATGGGAGGAGTTACATGAACACATCAAAACCAATTCAAATCTATAAGGTTTAGTGGTTGCTATTAGTTCTTGGGTAGAGATTTGCATCAAGGAACTTTTATTAAGAATAAATACTGTTTTAACCATATCACTTCTGGAAAAAGAGGCTTGAGGTTTCATAGGAGCCTAACAGTGCATCTTGAAAAGACTCACAGCCCCTGACTTTGAATTCATCCTCTAATCTGAAAAAAAATTAGCATTAAAAATGCTATCAATAGAATCAAGAAAACCAAGTTTTCCTTTGTGAATACCTGAATAATAACTACATAAAAGTTATTGCTGGAGATGGAAGGGGGAACACCTTTCAGTAAACAGAACTGCAGTTTGCATTAGGATGTCACTTGTTCCTGTGTTTCTGGACCTTAACCTGGCTCTGGTTTACCTACAGCTCTGCTGTCATTAACACTACTGGAAGTTGCTGGTGTGCTATATTAATTGTTTTAACCTTGAAAATGTGAATTAAAGTAACAAAACCTCCACCAAAAGAGATGCTGAGGCACTGAGGCTTTTTAGAGGAGCAATACAATGGACATTTCTCCTGAACTTATAGTTTATCCCCAGGCAAACAGCTAGTTTAGGGAAATAAGAATATTCTGTCATAGAGCCAACTCTTCAAAAATATGATGGAGGTGATAAATTTAAACTACTGACAGTGTCCTATTTTTTAACCGTAGGACCAGTATTCCATGGAGGGGAAAAAAACCCTTGAGCCTGGCAATGATCAGGGTGGGGTTAGTAGAATAGTAAGAAATGCTATTTTAAAATGTCTTTGAATATTTTCTTAAGGCAAAGGTTGGGGTTTAGACAGTGGCAGGCCCTTCAACCTTGATCTTTGTGGGTCCCTTCCAACTCAAAATATTGTGTTTCTGTTTGATTGTGTATGACTATGAGCAAGAGAAGGTTTATGGAATTTTGTCCTATCTATGATTATGCCCAAAGCCTCATGTTTGAATGGCTTTGTTCATGCATAAACCTTTGAGTGGCCTGCTCACCTTTTAAAGCTTAAAAATTAAGAAATGGAGCATTTTACTTGAGTGTCTGTGTGTCTGGGTGTGTGCTGGCAATGAGCAATTAAAACACACTTTACTTATGTGCTGGCATTTTAGGCAGGTTTGTCTTAGTTCAGGTATCAAATTGTATTGTAGAAACCAGGAAAATGGCTTTAGAGGTCTTGAGCTAAGGGCTAAAAATATTTATTGTGTTTTAGAGTACTAAACATCCAGTATTGAGGATTATATGGGAAGTTATAGACAGAAAGAATGAAATTTAAGTTCCAAACAAATCATTAAACCTCTATAGGACACAGGTGCCTCCTGATAAAACTGTTGGGTTATCTGGGTTTGATGTGGGCTCCACACAGTTTGAAATGAAATCAGACTGTTAGTCAGGGTTTTGGTGAATAGTCACTTGGAAGGTTGAGATCAGCATGTTTTAGAAACTTAATAAAAGGCTGAAGAGAAAATAAGTTGTTGTAGGCTTTGGTTTTGCATCCAGGCTTACCTCCTGATAATCAAAGCAGAATTTTGTGGGCCAGATTCTTTTCTTCTGTATGGGAGCCAAGGCTTTTGCTGTGTCAGGTGAGAACAGCCACATGGAGATGGGAGGGTGCTTCTTATCCTGGTATCTTCAGAATAATTTATGGATTCTTTTCTTCTTCATGAGTCAATAGGTAAATCAAGGAGGCAGTTCTCAGTGACACTGAGGGCCTTTGGCAAAGCAGAGAGAGAAAAAAACAAAGCAGTGCAAAGTCAGTAGCTTGTGACTTGAAACCTGGGCTCAGTTATCAGTCCCCAGCAGTGACCTTGGGGACACCACTGAGCCTCAACTTGTCTTTATTCTCCATTTGAAAATGAAGATAATGCTGTTCCTGTATCTCACAACTCTTGTGTGGCTTCTAATGGGAGGCCCCCGGTGAGAAAGAAGTCTTGTTACAAGATCTCACTTAGAAGTGTTTTAGGGAACAGTAAATGCAAAGCCCACACTTGTTTAGTGACCTTATGCCAGTTCATTTCAGCTAAACTTATTCTCTTCTCACAGAGAGAGAAACAAGCACTCATGGGTGATTTTTATTTTTGTGCCTTAGCTTTTTTGAATTTCCATTAAACTAATAGAACTCAATTATTTTTCTCTCTGCTCCTCTCTCCTAAGTAGAACTAATGGCCTCAGTGGTTAACGGAAATACCTTTCTGAACTTGTATTGGTTGCTTTGGATAGTTACTTAGTGCTATCCCAAAGTTCCTGGATGAGGGACAAGACAAATATTTGCTATTATAGTGAGCTGTGCCCCCATACACCATCTCTGCGTGGAAGTGTAGAGCACAAAGCCCAAGTGATCTGCTTGTGATAAGCCGTAGTTTGGAACAGCTGGAAATGCAGGAACACAGCCTGAGCACCTGGCTCCTTTTCTCCCTCCTTTCCCCAGAGGAGGAGTCCATATCACTAGTAATGAGGGATGTAAACTGTTCCTCAGGAAGAATTACCCTGGAAATCAAGTCCTGACTTAGTATAGTGCTGTAGAACTGTCGTAGTAACCAAGAGTAGCATCAAGGACTAGTATCTGGCTCAATTTGTCTTTGCTTGAATTGAGACTATTGCACTGATAGCAACCTTGTGATGTGTCTTACTCTAAAGACAATTTCAAAGAAACCTGCACCTCCTCTGAGTAAATGAAAATAACATCGTTTTCCAGTAAGAGGAATTCAGCTGCCTGCTGCTGTAATTGGTATGAATGCCTGTAACTCCCATTAATCTCTTCACATTGAACTGGTGCCCCCACAGAAATCAAGAATCTGTCAGACTGCTGCTCTGTAATGGGTTGTGGATTAGAAGTAATGAATCACTTACAGGAAGTTGTCTTTGCTGGAATATAAGACAACATTTAGTCTCTAAAGCAACTCTCAAAGTGCTTTAAGAAACAACAAAATCTTCTACTTTGTACTCTTAGCCTGTCCTTCAGCAGCCCCCTGATGCCAGCACATGAAGCAGAGAAAGAATTTCATAAATTTTGTGTCAAACTCTGAAGTTTTTTTCCCCCTGCCTGTAAAGCAGTAAAACTCTCCTCTCTTGTCCCTTATTTTAATGGTGTTACTGCTTAGTGTTTCCCTCTTACCTTCCACCCACAAGGTGCTGGAGTGCAGCACAAAGCTCTCTCCATTTGTGCTGAGCTGTCCTCAAGTAGGAGCTCAGGGAAACGAGGCACTGAGAAATTTCTGTCCTCTGGCACCAAGTCTGGAACAAAAGAGATTCCTCTCTATCAGTGTTAATCAAATAATGAACTTGAAACTGCTCAATTTTTCCCACCCTCACCTTTGCTTCTGACAGTGGTTCATCAAGGATTTGGGACTGTTTCACTTCCAAAGAGCCATTAAAGTGTGGAAAAGCATTAAGTGTTGATCTTCAGTTATAATTCCAGAAGGAAATAGTCTGCTCCATGGAATTTCCAAAGCCTGAAAGTCTCCCTTGGTAAGCCTATTGCCCTTCAGTGCCTCTAGAATAGGCTTTTAAAATATTTTGCAATGGGATTTTATTTTTAAGGGGAAATATTTTAACTAGGACAGCAACAGGCCTTGGCATTTCTATCTTGTGTGAGAAGTGCTTTAATGTGATTCCTAAGCTCCAACTCTGATAAATTGAAGGACCTTTCCATTTTCAGCAGCTTCTGGATACACAGCAGAGCAAACTCCACTTTAAGGAGGGCCTTGCTCTTTTATTTTCTTCTGTGATGCATTTAAAGGTAGTTATGTAGGGTCACATAACAGCTCAAGAATAGCATTGGTAGCAAAATGAGACACAATGCTTTTGGGCAGGAGGTGAGGACCTGCTGGGAGAGTGCCTTGATAAGCAAACCATCCCTCTTCCTATTTACTTATCTTTTGCAAACTTCTCAAAGCAACCTCAAGAAGCTGTGCTCCTGAAATGAACTGCTTTTGTACTAATTTTTCATCCCCCTGGACTTTTCCATTGTTTCCAGAAAAATGCACAGATGTGTTTTAGTGCTGCAACCAGACTCTGAAAACATTTTCAAGCCCCTTATTAGAAACTCCATATCAAGTTAATTATTTCACAAATTTGCATGCACTCTTTGCCTTCTTGTGCAGCTACAGCCCCAGATTTCACTCTGTATGGACAAGTCTTGTGCCTTGAAATGGATTGGGAACTTGCAAAATCTCAATGTGTGCCAGACCTAAATACACTATTAAGGCAATGCCACTCTTTTTCTGATATTTTACTGCTGTTTTTCTTTCCAGGTGTTTGCAGCACTGTGTTAAAGAAGAACTGGAAGTGCACTGTGCCAGCAGCAGCCCTGGGAAGCAGACGGTTACATCCTGGTATGATTTTACTAGTGATTGAAGATGCAAAGAGCAGGGAGGGGCTTGGGGAGGTGAAAAGACTGCTATGATCTCATGTCGTTTCTTAACTTGTGTGAAGACTTGTCTTTATTTTTTAAAAATGAGAAAAATAATTATACTTAATCTAGAAGGCTTATTTGTGACTTGTGGGTAGGCACTATTGACTGTTAGAGCTGCTGTCAGGTGAAATACCTGCCCACGGTGGCCATGAAGATCCTGCAGCTGGTGCTTGTGAGTCACCATTTCCAACTGTTTTAGTCTAACTTGAATTGTTTCTGCTGAAGGCAATCAGTAAAAAATGCATTTCTCTCCAGGCACATGTTAATGTCTTCAGGTTCATCCTGGATTTGCTCATAGAGCTATTCCTGCCTTTTCCTTTTGCATTCAAATCGATGCAAAGGCTGAAATTCTGTGATAATCAGATTTATTTTCTTTTCAAATATCTACTCTTTCCAAATGGCCTGGTGAGTCTTTCCCATGGTTTTACTCTAACATTTCCCCCTGCTCCCCCAGGCCTCTTTGCTTTATGAAGTTATGTAAATATTCCCTTGCTTAAACACACATTGATAACATTTTAGATTGACTGGAGTGGGTTTTACTCCTAGCGTCATCTGTTGGCAAGAAGATCCTTCTCTTCTCTGTTTAACCTTTTCCTACCGTTGCAATTCATCTTGGAGCATGCATTTCAGACCCCTTCCAGAACATAAAAATATTGTGTTCTCAGCCCGAAGATTCTTTTCCTTGTTATTCACTGATTAGAAATCTAGTGGTAGCCTCCCATTAACTGAATGTTACGTCATGTTTGTTCACAAATCATAGAATAACGAGATGGCTGAAGGTAGAAGAGTGGAAAACCATTTCAAATATTTTGATTTTGAATAGAATAGACTTCTGCCATTGGAAATGAGAAGCAAAGTGTACACAGATGTTCTGGTTTGAAAGCAAAACCAGTGAGAGACTCCAAGTCAGAAATACAATTTATTGGGAAAAGGGAAAACAAAAGACAAAAATACACACAATGATACAAAAGGAAGACATCTGGCAAAGTCAGAATACAACCTGACACCCGCTTTGGCCAGCGTGCTAGTAACAGTCCAAATTGGAGTGGCTGCAGTCCTCCTGGAGTGGCAGATGTGGTTGCTGTGTCTTCTCGGAAACCTGTGGAAAGGCTGCCTTTCTGTCTAGAAATCCCTGGATTTATCCAGGTGGGAATGCCTAGCTTCTCCCCCTGGGCGGAGCATCTCACAATGGGCTGATGTTATTCTGAGTCACGAGGTGTGTCCTTAATCACCTGTTAAACAGAACTGGCTCCTGGAGAGTGTTATCTCTGAGTCATGAGGCGAGACATTGATGGGCCTATTAACAGGAGATAAGGAAAACTGTCCAGATGCAACTGCTACTCGGATGGTAATAGGAAACATCTTGGTGCTCAGTCTTGGACAGCAGACACATTTACTGCAGAATAAAAGGCATGTGTTAATTTGATTCCAAATCCACAGCCTCCAACACAAAGTTTAAAGGGCAAAATAGAATTCAATACATATATTGGATCACTTCCTTGAATCTGAGAGTTGCTATAAAGTAATAAGGATACCAGATAAGGCATAGGAAACAAAAATCCTATAATTTAGAAAAATCTGTTCTCCTAAACTAAAAGGTAAAAAGCCAAGCTGTCCCCGCCTTGCCTCTTAATGTGCTATAATAAACATGGCATGCTCGGAACAGATTTTTTAGGATAGCAGGAATTGCGTGTTGCTGTGCCTGGGTTAAACCATACCCAGCATTTCAGGGAGCCAAGGATTCAAACTTTGGATTGTGGCGCTGGGAGCTGGGATGGGCTTGCTGCAGCAAGCCAAGGGAGGTAGAGCAGATGCATTCCAGGTGGTCCTATGCTAACTGCTAAATAATGTCAGACAAACAGACACATTTTTCCAAGTTATGCAAGGATTTGTTTTATTTGTGAAGTTTAGTAAATATTTTTGTGTCAAGGAAAGTAACTTGCTGACCTTTGTATGATAGTTAGTGTAGTAGAGATTCTATTTGCATATTTCGAAGTGGTGATGATTACAGATTTATTAGTTCCTAGAGCCTCATTATATGTTCACATGATACTGATACAGCTTTTTTAAAATTTCCACATCACCCAATAATTTTTTCTATATAACACTTCTGATTCACTAACGAGGTTTGACTTCCATGTGGCACTCAAGGAGCCTTTACTGCAGTGTTCACGTGCCTCATTCTGATTGAGAGAAGTTTGGAGTGTGTTAAACAAAGTGGATTTAGTGAAGCGATATGCGGAATAAATAAATAGATTCCACAACCTGGGGTAGTTATGAAGTGGGTATGTATGTCAGCGCCCGGCACAAGTGAGATAGGTCTCCAAAACTTGTGCCCCGAGCCTCAGTCTGACCCACACCTTTATTTTCAAAGATGTTCCATATGTAATACATTGCACAACTTTGCCATGCACATTCAACCCCTGGCCCCGCCTGTCCTCGCCTCTCATGCTAAATAAGTCCACGCCCTTCTGGGCACGTGTGGTTTGCTGTGGTGGTCGCACGGGGGTCTCTCGGGGGTCTCTCGGTGGTCCTGAGGCTGAAGATTGTGGTCTCCTTCATGGCTGAACTTTTGAACTTCTCCTCTCTGCGCGTGCGCTTTTGGTCCTTTGGTGCTTATCTGAGTAGGTCTGTCAGTCTTGATAGGCTTGGAGACAGAGGAGCTTCTTTATTTGGGTTCTTTGCCTCTTCTGGTATTGTTCTTTATGCAGAAGCTCTAGAAATTTGCATTTTCCTCTGCCCTTTGTACCAGGCAGAGGTTTCTTAAGTAAAAGGTTAAAATTCAACACATAACTCTACAAGCTAAATTATAAATGCTTAATTCATTTTGTTAACTTATCTCTAAAAATCTGTTTCATTAGCTTCCACTGCATTTCCTTATGTCTGCACTCTCTTGATGGTACAGATTGAAGCATGATCCAGTTGGCCTGTGTCTCTTCTGGGTATGATGTGTAAGGAGAAAAAGACTTAATTTTTCAGAAAGGGGTAGAGGTCTAAGCAAGGTTGTGCTTAAATTAAAAGTAACCAATTTGAATATCAACTGGACTTTTTTTAAAGAATATGCTATAATGTTTTCTTTAATATTGTGATTGTACATCTAATCCATATGTGCATTTCTACATGCATGCTATGAGCAGCTCTCTATTACCTTCATGCATCTTTGGGCATGTGTGGAACGCCACTTCAATGGATTAGATTCAAATCAGAGTTGAATAAGTAAATCAGGACATTTTAGCAAACAGTTTGTTCCTTAGTCCAGCAGAGGACGCCAGATGGGTGGATCACATGTTTTTGCTGAACTGTATGTGCACTGCAGGGGCAACAAGAAATGCTGGACAAAATATTTAAATTTACATCATGATCTATGTTTCTCTTGCTGTTTGTGAGGTAAATGTAATTTACTTTCGGACAGAAGTGACTGTTACATGTTAAAATGCTCACACAGCGGGATTATGTTCATGTTTTATTTTGGCAGAGGCAGTGAATTCCATTTGCATTGCAGTCACTTTTCCTCCTTTCTTCTGACTCAAGGCTGAGGGAGTGAGTCTGTCTGCAGCTTAGATGGAGCAGCTCCTTGAGTAGCCAGCAGACTGCATCCTCCTTGCTCTCCTAAACTGGATATATCTTCCCTATTCCTGGGCCAGGGAGATGGTCCTGCTGGAAGACATGAAGTAAAAAAGTGTCATCGCCTGAAATCCTTGCAATTTCTGATAGTCGAGAACTACAGCCCTAACATTCTGTTCAACGCTGCGCTTGTTGTGCTAACCTGGCTTGCTTGGAAGCCAAGCTAGGTCAGCTGATGAAATGTCTGTTTTTTACCAAATTCAGTTCAGACTTGCCTTTTAGTGCTGGGATAGGATCCCCTTCAGATTCATGGGAACCGATTTTATACAGACTTCATCCGGACGGTGCTTGAGCACCTACTGGAGGCTGTCTATCGGCAAATGTATTTTTTCTTTTAAAAGGTTCACGATCGCTAAGAAACAAAGCACGAATGCCACCCCTCCAGGGCATGGCAAGGATGGAGAAGAAAGCCGGGACGCGGCCGGCGGTGCCTGGCCTGCAGACGGCCCCGGGAGGCGGCCGAGGCTCGCTGCCCGCTCAGGGTGGGGCTGGCCCGGCCCCCGGGTGAGGCAAGAGCGGCGGGGCTGCAGCGGGACCTCCTCCCTCTTCGCTCCTGCCTCTCTCTGTGCCTCGCTCTGTGCTGCCGGTGGCTCAGGGCAGCGCGGCGGGAGGTGAGGGGCGCGGGCATGCGAGGCGGGCGGGCACTGTCGCTTTCTGCTCTTCGCTGTCCCTCACTGTCGCATCTCTCTTTGCAGACTAGGACTCGGCCCCACCCGGAGGATCCCAGAGATGGCGAAGGTGAGGAAGGCGGCGGCTCCGCGAGGACACGGCCCGACGGCCCGTGCCCGGCCGCTCCCGGGGACATCGTCGTATTATCTCTCTCCTTGTTTTCACTCTTCACCGCTTTTTTTAAGGGCTCCCCGAAACCAGCCCATCCGCAAGCCCGGGCGGACGCGGACGGGAGGAGGACGGGGATCATGTGAGGGACACGTCAGGCACAACTTTTTTTTTTTTTTTTTCCTTTTTTCTACCAGTTTCCACTAATTTGGCCAAGTTTTCGGTACCCTGTGTTTATATTGCACATGGGTGGAGCTCCTTCCACTGAAAGGAAGGAGAAAAAAATACCGCCGTGGCAGTGCCTAGTGGGGGCTCGGTATTTCCATTCTCAGTTTTCTCATAGCTAACACGAATTTTTCTGGGAGCCTTGGAGCTATAGTGCAGTTTTTCATTTGAGGATTTTGTTTTGCAGCCCTTCGCTTGTTGTGGTTTGAGTCTGGACGAAGGTGTGGAAAATGGGGCGGACTCCAGCATTTGTTGCTATAGTTGCATCAAATGCATATGCTCTGAAAAGTAAAGTAGGAGTTTAATGGCTTATTTGTAGGGGTTTGTAATGGCTTTATGGGGTTTGTACTGCTGTAGGAAGTGAAAGCAATCAAAGTCTGTTAGGGCTTTCACAAAGGTCAGAATAATTGCGCTTGAGTGGAGTGATTAGTAGTTTTAATACCCTTGTGAATATTTACTCATATTATGTCTGGATTTAGTTATAAAAGAAAGAAAGGGAATTTCTTTTAAAGAAAAAAATTTGTAATAGTATTTTTCTAAATTCTTGAAGTTGTGTTTTTTTGGGGGGTTTTCTTTTGAGTGTCAAATAAGGGATTTTTCTCTAAACATGGGGCCTGGATTATAGGATGTGTATTAGGAGAACAGAAGCCCTTACCCATGCCAGTGCAGGATGCCTGGCCACAGGGATATACTTGGACAATAAGCCTTTTATTACGGTGTGTGTAGCATTGCTTATAGGCTTAAGGGTAACTTCTTTTTAGTAAAATCATGGAAATTGACAATATTCTTGTCTGTCCCACAGAGACAAACTTTAATTCATCTTCTTAACAGGAATGTTTCATTCCTCACTAGTGCAAAACAGTTACTCTTGGCTTCAGGTAGTAAATTTTCTACTGCCTAAGGTGACACTTGGGGATGGCTTTTTATCTGTGGTGGGTGTTGGTAGATGGAAGTCATTGAAACAGTGAGGGTTTTTGTTAGGGAGGCCTTGTTCTCCTATTTCCACATTCTGAGGGCTGCTTTCCATGTATGTAGTATTCTTTTCCTGTGCAGTTAGGCAGCCACGAAAGACCCGGGGGTGTTAAAACATTGTAGCCTGTAACTCATTTTATGAAAATAAAAAAAGCAAAGTTGGAGAAGCTCTACTTCTCATGACAGCTGTCTGTTCTATATGTTGCATTATGAAATGGAGGTAAGAGTGAAAATGCCCATGAAATGCTGACTGTCAATTGACAGAAACTCCTTGTGTACAGCTAAAGCTGCAGAGTTCACAAAGGCTGCCCAGCACAGTGTCCTGGAGTTCAATTTAGCCTAGGTACATCACTGAACAATAAAACCTTTGAAGAAGGTAAGTTATATTTGGAGGCTTGGTCACTGAAGTACCTGTCCTTGCCCAGTTCTGTGACGTCTTCTTTTATCCCTTGCCCAAAAGTCTGGGGAACTTTGTGTGTTCACTGTCCAGAATAGAAAGGTTCATTCATTTTGTAGGAAAACTACAGCATGTGCTGCACAGGCTGGTCTCTCCCTGATTATGTTTATCTGCTTTCTTTGAGGGAGCACTGCTGCCCTGACAAGTTGCCCTTTCTCTCCCAGCTGTGTGTGCAGTGGTCTTTGTTACTGCAGCAATGCACAGGGCACCATCTCCTCCTGCTCAGTGAACAGGCTAGGAACTGCTGCCCTGTACTTGCTGGCTCAGAAATCTGGAAAGAAAGCAGCAAGTGCTGTGGACTGATCTGTTTTGGTTTGACTCCCATTTTTTTTTCTGAATAAAACTTTGGGAGCATTTGGTGTGTCCATTTGTAAACTGCCAGGAAAGGATTGCTTGCTGCTGCTGAAGGTGTGGCCGCTCTGCACTATATCTGGAGTTCCTGTTCTGCCAATGTGCACGTGTGCCTTGGAGCACAGGGATAGCATTGCCAGATCCACAGTGCTCCAGAAGACTGTCTCACATTCCAAACACTCCTTCAGCACTGGGCTCAGAGCAGCCCCCTCTGGCTCTGAGGTTACCCATGAGGATGGGTTTCTCAAATGTCTTTGCGCTGGTTCCTATGTGGCTACTGCTTGCTCTTCTCCTTCTCTCCCACCCCCTCTTCCTTTTTTTTTTTTCCATCCCTCTGCCCTGTCTTTTGATATCTCTATAGTGTACTGACTCAGAGTTCACCACACATGTTGTGTAATTTTGTTTTTTCTCAAGAGTTTAAATTTAGTGGGGCAGATGTGAGTAGTCTGCTGACCTGAGCTTACACCTCCTGTTTAAGCAGATGGTCTGAGGCAGTGTGGAGAGGTGTTTTGCAGACATGTCTTTTTAGTTTTGCATTTGCATCAGCTCTGCACCTGTATCCATCCACTCACGATGTCATTTGCATTGTACTGCCCTTGAAATGTCAGGAAGTAATTGCATATTTCTTGTGTCATGTTGGTTGTAGAGCACAGTTTGAACAGCCATCTCTGTGTGGGCTCCAATGGCTCTGAAGGCTTTCAGGTCAGCAGTGAACACTGTGTTGTGTTTATCTGCAAGATGGGTCTTGTGTAAGACATCTCAGAGCAATCTATCATTTATTCTAGCACATGACCTTCTGGGCTCTCCTCTGTCTGCTGGAAATAGCACACCTTTTCTCTTTGCTGGTAAATATTCTCCATTTCCAATCTTACCACTCCACAGTTTTCTTGTGCCGTCTTAAACAATGGCTGCTTAAAAAAAGAAAAAACAAAAAGTCTCACAGCACCTTCTTTACACTAAATACTAGGTTTTCCAGAAGCAAATTTTTGAGACACTGCTTCTGTTGCTGCAGAGAAAGGGAATGGCTCTTCATCTGTGGAATTCTGACTGAGAAGAAGTTGCTGTACGTGGTACAGAGCCATGGTTGTGGGCAAGGCGTCTCAGTCAGTTCAAGTGTGGTCTGTTGTTTGCTGATATCAATGCTCTGCATTTAACAGTGGCTAAACACAGGAGCTTGTGGGAAGGAAATATTTTGTCTTGGTGAGGAAAATAAAAAGGAACCTTGTTATGTGGCTATTGTTACTGTTGCCAGGATATGTGGCACTCTTAGTTGGTGATGCTAAATTGTCTCTTGGGGAGACATTCACTTCGAGGTGCTGGTTAGAAACATTTCACATGAGGTTTTATCTTCTCATGGAAACCTTTGCTAGCATAGAATTGGACAAAAATACTAGAGAATGTGAGTTTCCTCATTTGGAGGGGCATAAATTGTAAAGCAATATTATCTCTTGCTTTGTAGTCTTTTTATTTTTTCCCTTTGCATGCTAATTTTTTGCTTATAGGAGCTTCATTGGTCTCATTGGAAAGTGTCTGGAGAAAATGAAAGCTGCTGTTTATTTCTAGTGTGTGATCACAAATTTCATTTGCAGTACACATGGCTCCTTAACAACAATCACTGTACTGGGGAATGTAGACAGAAAAGAATGTGTGTAGGTTTGGGGTGTTATAATCTTGTGATACACTTTGTGTTGAGGTTTTTGTGTTGTGCTTATCTTTATATTTTACTGCCTGGTGTAAGGTGTGGTGACTGAGTAAAGGATAACTCCAGATTACAAAAGGGTTTATATAAAAAACTGTTTGTCTTTTTCATTGTTGTGCTTTGGATGCTACTGGATGGGGAGCTTACTATCCAAAGAAAATGGATCCATGAGGCTATTGTGTTCCTGTGTATTTGCTTACTTAAACAACAAGGAATGTTTCTAGTAATAGTAAAGATAAGGTATCTTTTTCATAGAAGTAAATAAATAATGATGTTTGTTTGGTTCATAACTCGTTTTCAGATTTGCTGTGACAGCAAGTTTGGGTCAGGCTGTGATAGTGGTTCAGAAGTGGTGCTGCCCTCTCTTTATGTGGCCAAAACGTGCCATGTTTGGGAAGGGGGAGACAGCTCTTCCCTTTATGAACTGAGAGTATCTTACTGCTGCAGAGCTTTCTGCTCTTGTCCTTGTATTTCACAAAAAGAGAAATCTGAACTGGAATAACTAAAAGGGCATTTGTGAATGGTGGTGTTTTAGATGGATTTGTGGTTGTTGAACACAGTGTGCTGAGTATTCCCTGCTGGACCCCAATTGTCAGGCCACACTGCAGTACTCTAAAAAGCACTAGGTTGAGTTGGGCTCTGTTGTGAAGTTAGGGATGGCTTCAGCCTTTCCCAGTATTGGGCCAACTATTGGGAGTGTCACACCTGCCTACATGTGGCTCCTAAAGGCAGGTGTGGCTCAGGTTCTGGTGGACGGTGGTTGTGGCAGGTGGGGAGCCAAAATCCACTGAGTGCTGTGTGCCACAAGGGAATGCCTGGAATGCAAACAGTGCTCAGACATCAGGAAAAGTCTTTTAGGCTTCAGCTGCACCAGGAGATTTTCAGGAACTGTTTATCAAGCTTAGTACATGTTCAGGCTTTCTATGCAGTGCTTTGGAAAAAAGAGTTTTGAAGGATTTCTATCAGTTAACAAAAATGAGAAGGGCCATGCAGAGAGATTTCATCTGGCATTTAGCATTCACACATACTTTCTCTATAACAGCCACACAGGAATGTTGGGCTGTTGTCATAAGACTTAGGAATTGTGAAGGGGAATTCCACTTGCTTATTAACAAGATAAGCAAAAGAAAGCAAAATATCAATATCTGCTTCCGCTGAGATTTGTTGACATTGGTCATTTCCAAAGGAGAATTGTGGTACTTCTGTAATAGTAATTATGTGAGATTATATGGAACAAAAATAAAATAAATAACCCTACTCTGGCTGGAGTGGTAGTAAGGGAAGAGGAGGGAAAGACTTTTCAGTCTTTATCTGTTTTACCAAATTAAATTCAGTTTATAAAAGTGAGTCCCAAATCCTTGAGATTATTTTCATGATAGCCTTTGGAATTAGCTAGGAAGGTGACAATAAATACATTCAAAGTACTACCTGAAAAAATGGCTTATAATGGGACAAGCAGAGTGTTCCAGTGGGATTGTCATGCCTCTGAGTTATTCTGGCTATTGGAAACCATCTCCCAAAAAGAAATTTGTTGTTGCCATTTAACACTGTGGCACTTTTGTTCTGATCTGTCAGAATATGTGAGAAGTGAACCTGACTCCTGGCTGCTGCTGCTGCCAGGGGAGCTTCTGCTGGCAGGAGCACATGGGAGCCCTGGGGCAGTTTCTGGTTACTGCTCTTTTCTCCCTGC